>NC_073312.1:32709960-33039501 GCF_027595985.1 Sorex araneus | reverse complement strand
GCTCTGTAGCTTTTTCTAGATAGTACAGCTACTGGAATTCAAAAGAATTTCAACTGTTAATAACTATTAATGTTCTTCCAATAAGAAATTTAGACTAAAAATTTCAATTTCGTTGTAGGTGCCACATTCTAATTAGAAATCTTTGTTTAAACCTGGTCTAACAGGTTCCAAAATCACATAGATCCTTTAAATTGCTGAACTGCGTATCACTCTGATCTCTCGAGATGATCCTGTTTTCCCCAGGCCTAATTTTTACCACTGATTTTCACTCTCGCTCCAGCACTCAAGTGTTCCACATAGAGAGACAGACAGACAAACAAACAGACAGACAATAAGTTCACTAAAAACACCACACGTGCATGTGCACACATCTGCAGTTGATCTATTGATCTGACCCTTCAGAAACGGCAAGGACAAAACTGATAGACAGAGAAAGGAAGGAACAAGTCCCCAGGGCAAAGTTAAGCCCTGTCGGCCGATTGGGAACATTGCTCCCCGTTTCTCTGCCTGACCAGCCCGTTTCCTGCTTGTTAAAAATGGGTCAAGAAAGTGCTTTTGTTGATATAAGCCGGCAAAACCTTTTCAAAATTGTTGAAACCTAAGGTGGTCAGATGCTAGCATTTTTCTTTCTTGGTCAAGACTAGTTCTGAGGCAGGGAACTCGTGACTTCTTATCAGATTTGGGGATAGGCTACCTTAGTGATATACTTTTATTTCCTGATATTATTAAACACTTAACCACATGATCTTGCATTTTCCTGCCTTCTCTGCTGATAATAATAAGCAGAACTAAGAGAAAGATAATGAGACAATTACACACACACTAAAGGCACACGCACAAAGCATACTCCTGCACTCGCTCGGACCGGTCCTTCTTTCCCGAGGGTGCACACCCACTCACCACATTCACACTGAAATTCCTGAACCTGCCCTACGGACGTCCACATTATCTTTGGTCTTATCCCCCTGACAATGGGGTTGCTCTAATGTACATTGGGCTCTTTCTAATTAGAAGCTAGCAAACTAAAGGCAAAGCGGGGGTGATCATCAGGATGCAAGGGAATTGAGAAAAAGCAGTCTTTTAAATCAAGTACTGTCTTATACATTTCTGAAGGAATGGCTGCTGGGGACGGCAGTCCAGGTTGAAGCGCCCCAAAAATGACTATGGTTTTATTTGCTGCTCGTAGATCCTGTAGCAGTCGCCAACTGCCGTTTTTCTTTTTAAAGTCTTGGAGGCGCCTCCGCTTGGGAGGGCTCAGGTAGGAAAGCAGGATGGTCAGAGTCTATAGTAGTAGAATTTGAGGAGTCAGTTCCGTGCATGGGGGTGGCCTCATCCCCACAGACTGAGGGAGCCTTGGAAACAGAGGATAAGCAGGCCATAAAGCAAGAAGAGAAAAGAAAGGGTCACTGGTAGGCTGTTTCTGCCAACTCGACAGAAATGAAAACACAGGACAAAGGGGTTCAAGCCTTCCACCAGTAGCTGCTTCACTGGTAGGCTGTTTCTGCCAACTCGACAGAAATGAAAACACAGGACAAAGGGGTTCGACCTTCCACCAGTGACTGTCTACACTGGGAGGTAGTTTCTGCCAACTCGACAGAAATGAAAACACAAAAGACACAAGAAGGGGGCGGGGGGGGATGGGGACACTCATAACAAACCACTCAGATGCATGTCTGGCCGGTGAGGAACTTAGCCATAGTGGATCAGCCTGAGAGGTGACTTGCGGCCGGTGTCTAAACCAGCACCACCCTAGACCATATGTTCCTCGTGGAATCGCAGACAGCCCAATCGGACTCCGTAACCTTAAAGGGATCTTAAGGATGCCAAGTCGTGGAGCCACAGACTCAGTACAAGGACGAGGACGTCCAAGACTGCACAATCACTCACACATACACACAAGACAAGGGAATTCAAGCCTTTCCGCCAGTGACCGTCTCGTCCTTAACACGAGACTGTATTCAAGCCCGGTCCCATACCAGGGTGTGCGCCAAGAGAGAGGCGACCCTCAGAGACACTCACTTTTCCATGAATTCATCGGCCGACGTGAACTTGACCGGGCGTTCGGTGGTCCCCTAGTGCCCCACGCTGGGCGCCAGCTGTGGGGTCCCATCCTGTCCCGCAGGGAGGACCCTTCGTGGGGCTAAGGAGGGGACGTAACCGAATGAACAGACGCAGAGCCAGAAGGAGGAGGAGAGAGAGAGAGTTTATTCACAGCAGTTACAATACTTATACCTCTTGGTGGGAGGGGGTGGTATGCATGCTTGGACCCCCACAGGAACAATAGTAAAATGTTGATCAGGCATGGCCGTTGGCTAGTGAGACAAGTGGTGAAATGATAAGATCACAGGAATCCCAAGCAGCCTCCGCTTGACTAGACGATAAGAGCCAAGCTCTGTAAGATGGCTCCCTACAAGTCCTAGTTCTTCCCAGCAGGTCTAGGGTGGCAGAGGTGGAAGAAAAAGTGACAGTCTCTCCTCCCCACCTCACAAGGGGGGCCCACTGACATTAGTTTAAAGCATTGCTCTGAAAAAGCCCCGGATTAAGCAAAGGAGACCACCCTAATAATATACAACAACAATAATATACAACTAGACACTGTCACTGTCACTGTCACCTTGTTGCTCATCAATTTGCTCAAGCAGGCACCAGTAATGTCTCCATTGTGAGACTTGTTGTTACTGGTTTTTTGCATATTGAATACACCATGGGTAGCTTTCCAGGCTCTGCCGTGCGGGCGGGATACTCTCAGTAGTTTGCCCGGCTCTCCCAGAGGGGAGGAGGAATCAAAGCCAGGTTGGCTGCATGCAAGACAAATGCCCTACTCGCTGTGCTATTGCTCCAGCCCACAACTATACAACAACAATAAAATAATATTTTATTTACAACTAAAATAATATAAGCAGTAGTTGATTTCATGATGAAAAACTTATGTCACATTTTATGAAAACTCATTTTTTGCACTTGTCAGATTTTTAAATATGAGTCTATTTACAAGTACCTAAATAAATCTTTCAAAAATGACTGTTCAATTGTGGGATTATATGTACTGAATTTTATTTTTAAAATGTAGATTATACTTCTGTTTGCCCTTCATATATACATATACATTAGAATGATGATGTGGTAAATGGAAAAGTAGGTTTAAAATTTATTACTGATTACCCTGTGATGATCCAAGTATGGAAAAATGTCTTGAGAAATACCTTTTCATCTATGAGGATTTGAAATAGCTCAAAGACTATAGTTAGAGCCTGAGAATTTGCTTCAGCCATAGTTTTGAAATTATGACTTTATTTATTGATTTTTTAGGGCAAAAAAGGGAGAACAATATGTATAGCTACTATTACTTATTTATAAATGTCCGGCCCATAATGGTATTCTAAGATCACTGGTTAGTGGTGTTACAAATACACAGCAATTAACAGTACAACGTCTGTTCCAAATACTCATGGTTAAAGGATGGATGATTGCAAAAGTCATCTAAGTCCTATGTGGAAGCCCACTGTAATGACAAATGTCTGTGGTCCTTTTTCAGTCTTGTCTAGCCTCAGGCTATCTGCTTGGTATCTTTGGGAGTGCAGATCTGCATACTTGACAGATAAGGCAGGAATTAGCATAAAATCAAACGTTCATTTCAAAAGGTAGAGGAAGCCAGGAGTAGTCCCTTGAGTAGACAGGTGTAGCCCCAGAATGTTGTCATGTGTGGTCTAACTAAACACCATCCCCCCCACACGCTGAAGAAAAAAGAAAGAACAGGTACCAAAAATGGAACACCTTCAAGTTTTTGCATTAGCAGTTCCCTCCTTTAGGTACTCTCTTGAACTCATCTTGACTCTGGTATGCCAAAAGAATCCCAACAATCCCTTAGGCTCTCAGGGAAATGTTCAGTCATTTTAGGCAAAGAAATAAATTAAGAAGGGCCTCAGACTTCTCTGTAATACCTGAACAAATGATTCCAAATACAATGAAGGCTAAACAAGTGTGAAAGTTCCTTAAGGAAGGCACCTAAGGCTGTGAACATCCCACAGGCAAAGTGCCAAAGAAAATGACACACCCTCAAGGGAAATCCAAAACCCACAGGCTGCAAGTGCCTCAAGAAGTTTGAAAAGCTCTTTGTTGGAGGCAGTGGGAAAACAATCAGTGCTAATCAAACTGTAAATTATTATAACATCCACCTTCAAGGTCGGCCTGGCATAGTTTTTACACTTAAAATTTGTGAAACTCAACATTTCTACTTCTAACAGTTTATCCTACAGAGATGTTTGTTACAAGTGGGTAAATGATGTAAATTCATTGCAGTTCTTTCTGTAATAGCAAAAGGATGGAAACAACTTATATTTTCATTCATGGAGAACTGGATATGTGAATAATGAGATGAGTACATACTGGAGTGCAATGGTTAATGGATGTGATGGCACTTTGTATACTATTACAGGAAAATCTATCAAAGACAATACCAAGTGAAAAGGTACATGTGACATGGCAGGTTTTTAACATATTTTTAGAAGAAAGTACAAATAAATGCTTGACTGTGAATAGAACAGATTAGCATTTATATCAGGGAAAAGGGTAGTTGAAGAGTGAGGAAGAAACTCACATTCTGAAATTTTCTCCATGTCCCTTGATCTTGAACTTGAATACAAACAAATTTATGTGGATGTTGAGATTTGATGTGATCCTTATCAAAACCTAGTTGTTATAGAAACCGGGAAGCTAATACTACAATTCATATCAAAATGCAAGGGGCCAAGACAACCTGATAAACAGCCAGAGTACTCACATTGCCTATGGTAGGAAGTAACTAAATTTATCTTTAAAGTTAAGAAAAAAAAACTTAAAAAACAAAATAATACATTTTATCTCTTTTCAAAATTTGTGATTTGATAATTTTGACAGGATTGTCATTTTTACCATAACTCCTCAGATTCACTTCCTCTAGCTTAATAGCAAAGATTAGAGACTCCAAAATCTAGTCTTTTATAACTTGATCATGAAACTTCCAAATTACTAAATGGTCTTTTCCCTCTGTTTCCTATTGCATATAGGCGTTTAATAGCATTGATTTAATAGCTTTAGGAGGATCAAATGAGTCATTCCAAACTTTAGATCTTTATCTGGTATTATTGTCATTGTCATTGTCATCCCATTGCTTATCATTTGCTCAATCAGGCACCAGCAACGTCTCCATTGTAAGACTTGTTACTGTTTTTTGCATGTTGGATATTCCACAGGTAGCTTGCCAGGCTCTGCCATGTGGGCAAGATACTCTCAGTAGCTTGCCGGGCTCTCCAAGAGGGGTGGAAGAATCGAACCCGGGTCGGCCGCGTGCGAGGCAAACACCCTACCGTACAATAAATATTTAATTCTAATTCCTATGCTCAATATTTGTCTTTTTTACCTTAATTATTCTTTGTTGAATTTTTTCTAGTCTGTTAGTCTTTTTTAAAATTTCAACTGCTTTTTTGGTTTCTACTGAAAGAATTCCTTTGACATCTTATTTTTTTCTTGGAGTTTCCATATTTTCCAACTAGATTCTTGGGCTGACTGTTTTGGGGGATGGGTCACACTGGGCAATGCTTAGGGGTTATTCCTGACTCTGTACCCAGAAATTACTCCTGGAACTGCTCAGAGGATCATATGGGATGCCAAGGATTGAATCCACATCAGCATTTGTGGAAGGCAAATGCCCTAATTGCTGTATTATCACTATGGCACCTTGGTCTGACTTTTTAAATACTACATACATCCTTCTCAATGCATTTCAGAGTTATAGATTTGTCTTTAGTATTGCTTTAGTATAGTCAACAAGTTTTGATATGTGATTTGTTGTAGCTCATATTGTCATTTGGTTCTAATAAATTCTGAATTACCTTTAGGATTCTTTTCTTTAACCTATGAATTATTTAGAAACCTGCCTTTTTCCTAAACTGTTCCAGTCATGTTTCTTGGTTGCCAAATCAACCCTAGCTAGGCTAAATAGAAAAAATGAAGGTGTATATTAGAACCTCTGGAGAGGCTGGTTAGCCATGTTCAGAAACCAAGTGAGGCAAAACATAGTCAAATTCTAATGACAGAACAGTCAGTTTAGGTTAGGCTGCTGAACCTTCTCCACTGGACACTCCTGATACTACATGGTCATCACTGCTGGTGCTAGAATGCAACTTCTGGGGCCAGGGAGATAGAACAGCAGGTAGAGCACTTGTCCTGTATGCAGCTGATGTGGGTTTGAGCATCAACACCCATATGGTTCCCCAAGCCTGCTAGGAGTGATCCTTGAATACAGCGTCAGTCCTGCAGGATGGCACCCAAACCAAAAATAAAATAAAATTCTACTTCTGCTCCCACCTATTGCCTTTCTTTTACCATGTTCCTCCAGCTAATCATTTAAACATTTTGTAACATTTTGAAATATTTAAAGATAAAATGGTACACTATCATAATAAGACTCAGTGTAAGTATCACTTGTTTCATCCATTGTTGGCACTTTCTAGCAAGTATCTAATGCATCTATCAAGCAATTTGGGATTTGACTGTGTTAAAAGTGAACTTGCTAGAAATTATTAATTTTAAATCTTTAAGTCTCCAACGAAGGGATATTTTGCTTCTCCCTATTTATTCGCCTCTGTCAAGTTTAAGTGGGTGTACACATGTGAAAACACTTATATCTGGCTTATGATTATTCTTAATTTCCATTTCTTTATGTTTCTGTTGCTACAATGAATAAGATCATCACACATATCTCTGAGAGATTATTTTGTAGCTGATTATCTTGGATAATATAAGTATGAACTGGAGCGATAGCACAGCGGTAGGGCAGCTTGTCGGAGAGCCCAGCAAGCTACTGAGAGTATCCCACCCGCACAGCAGGGCCTGGCAAGCTACCCGTTGTGTATTCAATATGCCAAAAACAGTAACAACAAGTCTCACAATGGAGACATTATAGGTGCCTGCTTGAGCAAATCAATGAACAATGGAATGATGTGCTACAGTACAATATAAGTACATAATGATATTTTCTGAAGGCAATCATAATTTTAATCCCATCTTTTTTCAGGAGAAATAGTTCCACTTTCTGTTTATTTTCTCTGTTGAATAGACTATCCAAACTACATTTGTAAGTAAACTTTCCTTAACTCTAAGTAAAGCATGATTTTTATGATTTCTATGATTTTTTTAAGAGTAGAAATTTCATTCATAGTAACCCAGAACTCTAAACAAACAAAATGTCTATCAATTGGTAGAAGGATAAATAAACTATTATATAATCTCACAGTGGAATTCTTTTTAGGGTGAGCCACCACTTGATGGCTACTCAAGGGAGCCTGTAATGTCCAAGATTGAACCATGCTTGGCCATGCACAAGGCAAATACTTTAAAACTTGTACCATTTCTCAGGCCTCACAATGGAATTCTATTCATTTATACAAAGGAACAACAAACAACCTGAATGAATTTCAAGTTTCCCAAGCCGAAGTTGCCAAACATAAAATATGACATACTTTTGGATTCTATTTATGTGAAATTCTAGAAAAGACTAGCCCAATCTTGTGATTTTGTTGTTTCATTGTTTGTTTTTGTTTTGAGGCCACACCCTGCTGTGCCCAGAGATTACTTCTCACTTTGTACTCAAGAATCACTCCTCACAGTACTTGGGGACCACATGTGGTGCTGGGGATCGAACTGAACTAGGATTCCAGCATGCAAAACAACAGCATTCACTCCTGTGCAAGCCCAACCTGAAGGTTAGAGAAGACATAAGTGGCTTGGTTGACTGTGGTGAAGAAGTAAGTGATTGACTTCCAGATAATGATAATGAACTTTCATGAGTGAGAGAATATATCAAGATACATACAATATAATAAGATATATATGCATATATATATATCTTATTTGTGATGATGACTGCACAGGTATATATATTTATCAAAATGGAAATATACACTTAAAATGTATGAATTTTCTAATCTGTAAATTAAAAGCTAAATGTTAATACTTACATAAAGTAGGAAGCTTCACACCATTTATGGCACATAATAGTAGTTATTGCTTTTCTCTTCAATACCTCTAACCCCACCTTTACCTGCCCAGCTTCAACTTTTCTCTCTACTCCTCTCTCTGCTCCTGCACCTGGCTGTCTTCACGGGGCCCCTCGGATGGAGGGGGTGTTGAGTTTCCCATCCCGCCCCAAGCAGAGCCCCAGCAGCTGAAGACCTCCGGAACCCAGCCACAACCATGCTCAAGGCCACTCTCCACACACTCAAACGAGCCTCATGCATGAAGGAATCAGCAGAGGAACCCAGTGTATGGCACCCGGGGCTGAGATCTCCAAGCCTGCTTGGATTAGGACTGGGTCTCCTCCACCCACATCCCCCATTTTCCAGTAGCTAGGCAGTCACACCCTCAAACTGCCCCCAGCAGCCGTGTAATTCCATCAATGGCCACAATCCAGAGTCTGTAAAACAAAGCTTATGGACCTCTTATTCCCTCTCAGAGAATCTGGCAAGCTACTGAGAGTATCCTGCCTACACAGCAGAGCCTGGCAAGCTCCCCGTGGCATATTCGATATGTCAAAAACAGTAACAATGATGGTTCTTATCCCCCTGACCCTGAAAGAGCCTCTAATGCGGCACCGCTGGGAAGGACGAGTAAAGAGAGGCTGCTAAAAATCTCAGGGCTAGGATGAATGGAGATGTTACTGGTGCCTGCTTGAGCAAATAGATGAACAATGGGATGACAGTAATACAGTGATACTCTCTACAACACTCTGTTGCTTTTCATACCCCCCTCTCTCTCTAGATTCCACCTAATATTCAAGCTATATCTTAAATTGTTCCAGTCTGAGGGCTAGCATACTGATTTATTTTTTAAAACATTATTTAAATCAGGAAGAAAGTGGTTTGTAATTTTAAAAATGTCTTTGATTATTTGTTGAGATGATTAATTTCTCTGATTTATTGATCTAAATTTTGTAACAAAAGATTACTTAATAAGCAAATATCTTTAAAACCTGTAATAAACACTCATTTATCAGAGTAGATAAATTTGTAATATACTACTGGATTTGATTATATTATATATAAAGTTTTTATGTTTAGAGTAATAAGCAATTATATTATTGCATTTACTTTGGAAAATAATTTCTAAGCAGTGATTTATAGCTATTAAAGAGTTGTATAAAACAAATAGCAAAATTAGGTGACTAGGCTTAAATATAATTAAATAATTTTTTATTTTTTTATTTATTTATTTATTTTTTTTGCTTTTTGGGTCACACCTGGCGATGCACAGGGGTTACTCCTGGCTCATGCACTCAGGAATCACCCCTGGCGGTGCTCAGGGGACCATATGGGATGCTGGGATTCGAACCCGGGTCGGCTGGGTGCAAGGCAAACGCCCTACCCGCTGTGCTATCGCTCCAGCCCCTAAATAATTTTTTATTCAAGACTTCCATTGCCTTAAATATACCAATGTGTTGAGGCTGACACCCAAGGACAGTAGATACAAGAGACAGGGGGATTGCCCCATAGCTGGAAGACTGCTTCATGAGCAGAAGGGAGAAGGCAGCTGGAATAGAGAAGGGATCACTAAGAAAATGATGGCTGGAGGAATCAGTCCGGATGGGAGATGCGTGCTGAAAGTAGATGATGGACCAAACCTGATGACCTCTCAGTGTCTGTGTTGCAAGCCATAATGCCCAAAAGTAGAGAGACAGTGTGGGGAATATTGACTGCTATGGAGGCAGGGGGAGAGGGGTAAAGGGGGGTATACCGGGGATACTGGTGGTGGGGAATGTGCACTGGTGGAGGGATGGGTGTTTGATCATTGTGTGATTGTAACCCAAACATGAAAGCTTGTAACTATCTCACAGTCATTCAATAAAATTCTTAAAAAAATTTTTTTTAAATATACCAATGTGTGCTTTAAGCAGCCAATTTCTTCAAATTTATTTGTCCATAAAATAAATAGTATGGAATGAAAAACACCTTGAAAACATCATGCTGGTATTTTGGACGGGTGGGGATGAGGATACCTTGATAGATAGGATACGTTTTGATACTCTATTAAACTATAAGCTTTCTATAAGGAGTCTGGGATTATATCATTACTTCCTGGTTGCTGCTGTTTTCCTACTAAAAGTCACCCAGTCCCTATCGAATCAAATAATGAACTGTTTCTGTTTTTCACTGATAGCTGAGTCAGTCAGGGATCTCAGTTGCAAGTAACAGAAAGTAACTTAGGCAAGGAAGCTATTTACCATAAGGAAGCTGAGTAGCCCATGGAACTGTTGAGAAAAACAAAAATCAGCCTTAAATCTAGGCTTCCAAGAAAAACACCCCAAACCAAACTTCAGGCACTGGAGGCTATAATTTAGCACTTTTGCCAGGAACTCAACTTTTCTAAAACCCCACCTGCTCTTCACAGCAAAGAATGACACCAAGAAACTAGTTTCACAGTTTCCCCCCACTCCCCTGCTCCCTGAAAGCCGAATGTCTGTGCTGTCATTCTCATTTGCAAAAAGTATTCTGTAAAGACTGGAGCAATAGTAGAGGGATAGGGTGTTTGTCTTGCATGTGGCCTACCTGGGTTTGATTCCTCTGTACCTCTCGGAGAGTAGACCAGCTACCAAGAGTATCCCTCCTGCATGGCAGAGCCTGGCAAGCTACCCATGGCGTATTCAATATGCCAAAAACAGTAACAACAAATCTCACAATGGAGACGTTACTGGTGTCCGCTTGAGCAAATTGATGAACAATGGGATGAGAATGCTACAGTGCATTATCTCGGGTATTCTGTATAGAGCCTTAAGATTTTTTACTTCTGAACATAGGTCTGATGTAGATATGGCAGGCTGATAGTGGGGATAACCTGTAATTGCCAAAGTGGCCAGTAAGTCTCCACAAATGCAGTTTATGACTAATAACGTTGGAAAACAAATTTCTAAGGAAGAAATTTCCCAGATGCAGAAATGATGCTCCTAAAAAAATGATGCTCCTAAAAATAGACTTTTTCTACCTTCATATTTATCATTATCATCATCATCATCATCATCATCATCATCATCATCATCATCATCATCATCATCATCATCATCCGCCTCCTTCTCCTCCCAAGCAAGGTTCAGGGAGTGTGGTGATCACTCCTGGCAATTCTCATCCAACTGGGCTAGCAGTTCAATACACAGCCTATAGGGATCAGTGCAGATTAGGTAAGCCCTGTAGTTCAAGGGCTTACCAGGGCAACCTGGGTGGTGTTCATTGACTTCCAGAGTAATGCCCAGTGATGCTCAGCAGTCTGCAAAGACTACACCAGGTGATGCTCAGAACACCTGGTGCTTTAGGGATCCAATAGGAGTTCTCTGGTCCTGATCAATCTTGTGAGAAAAATTTCTTAGAAAGTTATTTCGTCCAGATGTTTAAAACTTGATTAACTTAGACTTTATCATAGTATTTTTTAAAATTAAAAGTGGTATATACACTTACACACATATATACTTGTAGTATTATTTTCCCCTTTTAAAATTGTTTTCATATTCTTAAGGAAACTTTCCAGAAGATACTTTAAAAAATGCCCCTCTCATATCAAACTCACAAAAAAAACTGTATATTTTTCAAAAATCCAACTTTTGGATTTACCTTCTAGTTGGGTAAGGCATTTATGCTGTCATCTTTTTTCATTTACTTAAAATTATCTTTGTATCTTATTTTAACTTCAGTTATTAGTTCATATAATTTATTGAATCATATGAACAATAATTTTCAACAATAATAAACATATGAAGACACACACTTACCTCTATTTATCCAAATCACATAAATGTGATGATGTAATCTCATTTATAGAATGTTCAAAAATATAGCCACCCTTTTGATTTCTTTGGTGACCTAATTATTGTTTAAGAGATTTTGTTGTTTGTGGGTTTTTTTTAATGTGTGTGTGTGACAGAGAGAGAGAGACAGAGAGAGAAAGAGAGACAGAGAGAGACAGAGAGAGAGAGACAGAGAGACAGAGAAGCAAGATAGTTTTTATTGAGTGAAATTTACTTAGAATGATATGGGCAGAGAGTCTCTTGCCCCCATGTCTGGCTGTCTTCCCCGGGGCCTCTCAGAGGGGGTGGGCTTCAGTTTCCCTCCCGGCCCTAAGCAGAGCTTCTGAGGTCGAAGACCTCCAGAGCCTAGCCACAGCCATGCTCAAGGCCCCTCTCCACAGGTTCGGACGAGCCTCACGCATGAAAGAACCGGCAGAGGAACCCAGGTGTGTGGGACCCGGGGCTAAGACCTCCAAGCCTGCTTGGATCAGGACTGGGACTGGGCCTCTTCCGCCCAGATTCCCCATCTTCCAGTCACACCCAGGGACTGCCCCAGGAGCAATAATCCCAACAATGGCCAACATCCAGAGACTTTAAAACCAAGCTCCTGGAAGCACGCGGCTGAGCGATATCTTATGGCCTAGTTCTCCCTCTGGAAGAGCCTGGCAAGCTACCGAGAGTTTTCTGCCCACATGGGAGAGCCTCACAAACTCCCCATGGTGTATTCATATTCCAAAGCCAGTAACAATGATGGGTCTCATTCCCCTGACCCTCAAAGAGCCTCCAATGTGGCACCATTGGAAAGGACGAGTAAAGAGAGGCTTCTAAAATCTCAGGCTAGGACGAATGGAGACATTACTGAGACCTCTCTAGAAATTTGATGACAGGATGATGATGATGATGATGATGATGATGATGATGATGATGATGATGATGACAACGACGAAGAGGACAATGACAATGATGATGATGATAGGGGACAGAGAAAGACAGGGATTCATGTTTGGGGGAGAAAATGGGCTTCTCCAGAATGAAAAAATCAGAAAGAGAGAGAGGGCTGTTCAACAGAAAGCACAAGCTTGAAAGATCAAGCAAGCTTAATCAGATTATTTTTAATTGAGTGGTTGGTGCTTTTCGGTCAAAAATATTTAACAGCCATTTTGTTTTCTTACATTTTAATAAAACCATAAATTTGAATATTTCTGATTTTTTTTAGATTTTCTTGAACCATTTTTGAGATTTTCCAAAGAGCTCTGAAGAAAAGTTACCTTCTCTAGGTACAGAATGTAAAAAAAGAGTTACTCAGAGATTTTCTTTTGATTTTTTTCATATTTGCAAAAGTTTATACAGAATTGAATAAAACTAGACCGAGAATTGTTATAAAAACAACACACATGCACAAACCATATTGTAACAATCTTTTGGTCCTAATTCTATCTCTGTTAGCAACACTAGTTACATCTAATTCGCCACCTTTTTTCTTTTATGTACCCACAAAGTTAATCTTTTCTGAAGAAGAAATGTACAATCAGGGGCTGGAGTGATAGCACAACGGGTACGGCATTTGCCTTGCAAGCGGCCGACCCGGGTTCGATTCCCAGCATCCCATATGGTCCCCTGAGCACCGCCAGGAGTGATTCCTGAGTGCAGAGCCAGGAGTAACCCCTGTGCATCACCGGGTGTGACCCAAAAAGCAAAAAAAAAAAAATGTACAATCAAAAGAACTAGACTCACTTCACAATTATGGGAAGTGAATATCTGATCATTGGCATTATGGGTTTATATTTACTTGCCCTCCAACTTTTCTAAATGAATATTTCATTCCCTCTGTTTCAAACTTTTTGTACCCTCACACAATCTTTGATTTTTTCTTATTCAGTGTTTACCAGTTCACTGAAAAAAAAAAAGTGAGTAGAAGAAAACTCTCATAAGCTTTTACCAATCTATATGCTCTGCTGTTATCAAAGTTCTATAATAAAGTGCCCCTAAATGTGTGACTTCAAAGACTGAAGACATTTATGTCACTCATACCCTTGCAATTTGAGCAGGACTAAGGAATCATGTTTGTCTGATCTATTTGCTATTGCTGGGAAGGCATCAAAACTATGTCCCGATAGCATATTCAAGTTCAGTGCTGGGAATCATTTGTTGGGACCAGAGGGCAATAGTACATATGGCCTCTCACTGTGGCCTGAGCTTCCTCACAATATGGAATCTATGCTCCAAGGATCACAGTTCTGAAGAGAGATAATTGAGCAGAATCTGTCTCCACACCCATAATGTAGTCACTCCTGCAAAACAATCTATTCACTGCAGTCTCTGAGGCTGCTCTACATTCAGGAGGTGGGGAATTAGAGTCCTCCCCCAACCCTACCTTGGCATCAGTGGCAAAGTTTTGCAAAAGTATGTGGGACCAGAAATATGCTGTGGTCAGATTTGGAAAATACATTCTGTCTTCTCTGTTGTTCAAATGAACTGTCTGTGCTCTTGTCTCAGGCCAGCCCTTCCACTTGAACACTAGGTTCTACTTTCTCTCAATTCATTCAACAACATTTTTAAGAGACTCATGCCTCTTTCTTCTGCATTACCCAATTTTCTCTCTCTGTGTCAGTCCTATCAAAATAGCAATATGTTATAATTTCTCCCATATGGATGGGGAGAATGTCTCTCAACTTCCCACTTTTTGACAGTCCTTAAGGGAGTGGTTGGAGACTGATTCAACTGTCTGCTTTCTCTACATATAGAGCTTCCCTCTCTGAGAAAGCCTGGATCTTGCCAATCTCAGATAATTGTAAGGCAGAAGAGAAATCCAAGGCAAGCAATTCAATCTTAAAGACATTACTGGGATGTTGCATACTTGCTAGTTATTTGTACATCATTTGTTGAGATTTATCCATGTTCAGAAAAATGAGAGACTCAGAAAGGAGTAGGAAATTTTAGAGGTGCAGTTTTGTAATTCAATGAAACAAAAAGAAGATGGATAGCGAAGGAAAATAACAGCACTTTAGCTTGCCCTCACCACTTGCAAATCTTTTCTTAAAGGTAATTTCTCACTGAAGTCTCATATGAGCATTTTACTTAAAACTGTGATTATTCAGCTATAAGAAAAGATGAAATGGGACCAGAGAAAATATAGGGGTTTAGGTTTATGTCTTGTATGCAACCAACCTGGGTTCGATCTCTAGGATTAGATATTGTTTCCCAAGCACCATCAGGAGGGATCTCTGAGCACAGAGTCAGGAGTAAGCCCTGAGTATTATGGAATGTAGCTCCATCTCCCTTGCCAAAAACGGTTGAAATTATGCAACTTACCACTCTATTGAAGGAAACAAAGGGTATCATGGAGAGTGAAATTAGTCAGGAGAGAGGGACAACTGCATACTAATGCCCTTAATATGTGGAGTATAAAGAAACATAGTAAAGGAACAGCAAATGACCCATGGTAACAGATCCTGAGGACTGAGTTTGCCACAGAGGTGGGGTGGCAGTGGGAGCAGGCCTTGAGACCCTGGCGGAGGCTGCTGCTATTAGCTGAGATCCTAACTGGTATAGATGATATTTCTGAGTTTCCCTCAGGGCTCCACCAAATCTCTTGTACCTTCACTTCTAACCACCTCACAGAAGTGCTACCTACATCTTTACCATACTGGCTATTCACCAACCTCAAACAGCCTTATATTCTTCTAACTTCCTTTATGAGATAACTCTAGAAAGCTTATTTTTGGCTCTCTTCCCACTGATGAACACACGTGCCTACTTCCAGACAGCTGGCAAACGGGTACAATCTGATGTAGCTACTTGAAATGAGAGGAAATGGCAACTCATAAACTAAGGGGTAGTTTGTTCCTTCCTTGGCTTTCAAGCTACCCAGATGTCTGTTAGCAAATGCTTCTGCTTGGCAATTAACTTATACTGAACAAAGATCAATATATTTGTCAATGATGCTTGTGCCTACTCTTCAGTTTCCATCTTTCAGGTTCGTATGTAAATAGGTTAACTTATGGCTGGCTTGTTGAGAATGGCAAAGAACCAATCTCTTTTCCTGTGATAAGTACACTAGGGGGTGAGGGACCTTTTGTTGGCTGCTGCCCATGGGGTCAAGGACCATCTCCCATCTGCAAAATTACAGGATAGAAGAGAAAGAAAGTAGGGAGAAAGAAAAAATCCATTTTTCAATGATTTTACAACTGAAATTTCCTTGTCCCAATATTTATCACTTAAATCAATTTTCATCAAATGGAGAACATACACAATGGAAAATCTCCAGGTTGAAAGGGATGCCAGCCTCTAAAATTTGAAACACAGATGCCCAGTGTTTAAATAAATTTTCCATGGCATTGTATCGTAGGTCTTTTGTTTTTATTTTTTATTTAAAATTATTACTATTGTTATTATTATGTGTAATGGTCTTGTACACAAAGATGCAAAATTTAGCTTATTGATGCTGAATTTTTCCATGAAAATTGTGTAGTGTTCCCTCAATGTGCAACACTTTATCTGAAAGTCTTTCTCCCTCCAGATAATGCCGGGCAGCAATCCACAGCATGGAGGTTATATGCCGCACTTCTGAAAAAGTCTTGAATGGCACCATTGTTTCTCTGAGATGGACTGTGTGTTCCACTGAACAGCGAGCAGGGTGTAAAAAGGCACCTTGTGTGCAACTGTTGGCGAGGTTGGGGAGTGAATTAAAATCTCCAGAAAGTCTGGGCAGTGCTGTTCAGAGGAGCAATGAACCCTCTGGAAGCACTGTTAGCTCAGACATTCCAATGCGGTGAGGCAGTCTCAGGGACACGGCTCCCTTCAGTCTCATTTAGAGAGGGATGAGGGGGGCAAGCAAAGGACATGGACTGGAACCTGCTCTTCGCAAAGAATCGGGGAAGGTGCGCTTTTCCAGGGACGGGACAATGTCGGTTATCACACCCATAACTTTCCTGTTCGGCAGACCGACACTTGCCTTGGGTACTAACTCACTGAGGGAATTCAATCAACGTTAACTACTTGTACATCTACGAGTTTGTAGCAAACTAATTTTATGTGCCTTATAATAATAGAAAATACAAGTCTTTAGGCAGTGCCTGGTGATTGATGATGTTTGGCATTATTAGATTTATTAAACTGATTATAAAACCATAACACAGAACCATATATTAGACAAATGGCTTACCTTGTTTATTGTCAGTGAGGTCTCCCTTTTCCTGACTCTTCTATTCACCTGCCCAGGACATTGCAGTGTCAAGATCTGCAGTAAATGACCACTGACTCTTGTTCCAGTGCAAAATTTCTGAGTCCTTAATGAATAGTTTTCTCAGAGTCCTCGGCACATACTTTCCCAATATCAGCTCGCAAGGAAGGAGGTAATGTTGACTTTTCATTAAGATCCTAGTGGTGAGAAAACAGCAAAAACAGTCTAAGAAGCAAGCTGGTGGATTTTTTTCTTATAGGCAAACTTCTTTGGTGCCCTCCTTTCATTCTTTCTTCAACCTCTCCAGTGACCTGGAAGCTACGAGTTGAAGAGAGAGGTCACTGTCACTGTCACCCCATTGCTCATCGATTTGCTCGAGTGGGGCACCAGTAATGTCTCCATTGTGAGACTTGTTACTGTTTTTGGCATATCAAATATACCACGGGTAGATTGTCAGGCTCTGCCGTGCGCGCCGGATACCTTGGTAGCTTGCCAGGGTCTCCGAGAGGGATGGAGGAATCGAACCCGGGTTGGCCGAGTGCAAGGCAAACGCCCTACCCACTTAATTTTTTTTTTTTGGTAGGGAGGGGTGTGGCGTGGCAGAGAGAGTGGGACGTGGAGTGGTGAGGTGTGTGTGTGTGGTGGGGGCACACTTGATTGTTCAGGGCTTAGGGCTGATGCTTGACTTGGTGCTCAGGGAACTATATGAGGTGCTGGGGATCAAACCTGGGTTGGCTCCTTGCAGGGCACTACACCCTTACCCACCGTACTCTATCCAGCTCCAAGAGGTCACTTTGAAGAGGGACTTGAAAGGAAGGATGAAATTCGACTGAACTGGAATGGTGATACTCCAGGTCGATGATCAGCCTGAGTACAGGTACAGATCTGTAGTGGTGAACAACCCTTTGGGTGATCCATATTCAGCAGGTCCTACAGTCACGGGTGGGGTGTGGGGTGGGGTGTTACTTTGCTAAGAAGTTTCTGAAAATCCCTGCGCAGATTCAAAGCAGAGAAGAGAAAGAATGACTGGGCAGTGAGCAAATATTTGGGCCAAGGAAAGGCTAGATAGGAGAGGATGAGGGCCACAGGAACTGCTCCCTATTGAACATGGGGAGAGAGACCCATGGAAAAGTGTCACAGTGGATGAAGAGGGAAGAGGACCGTGATTGGAGCGGGGTGGGGATGGGGACTGAAAGGCAAGGAAGAAGGTGATAGAATTTTCTCCAGTTCCCTGGCTTGTCAGATTGCCAAGTGGCTTTAGAAACTCCACTCCAGCAATCATGAGCCTCTCCAGTTTGCTTCTGCAGAGAAAGCAAGAGCCCTGGGGCTGGAACCCAAAAACATCAGATGGAGGTTACTCTTAGCAGCAAGAAGGGTGTCCCTAGTAACCTAGCACCTGCGGCCAACTAGCGTTTGGTTAAAAGAAAAAAAATGACTGCAGGGACTTAAGACCTGGTGCTGCCATCTGGACGAGTCTTCTAGCTAGGAAATCTCAGTTTCCACATCTGTTAAGGCCCCTGGTCCTTTGGGGAGGGTGTGAAGTTTTTCCCATTTGCGCAGTTGGAGGGGTCCAGAAGTCCGCTTCCCGCCCCAGCCCGGGGACCCGGCGACGCTCTGAGCAGACCCCCTCGGGGCCTTAGGCCAAGCATGAGGCCTCGGGGTCGCGCCACCGGCGACCCCCAGAGCCCGAGAGGCGGCCGGGGGCGCCCCGCCTCCGCCTTCCCCGCGCGGCCCGCGGCCGGGGGGCGGGCCCGGCTCAAGCCGCTCCCCCCGGCGCCCCGCGGCCCGCGGCGGCGCTCCCGGCCTCTCACCCGGGGCGGGCGAGTTCTGGGAAAGCCCAGCCCAGGGCGGGGGCCCCGCTGCCGCCCGCGCCGCGGTCCGGGCAGCGCGCAGAGCGCGGCGGGCGCGGAGAGAGCGAGCGCGGCCCGCGCGGGCGCACCGGGGCTGGCGGGGCCGGCGCCCCCCGGGCTCTGCCTTCCCCCGCACTTGCCTGCTTGTGGCGCGCGCCCTGCGCCCCGCTCGGTGGCTGACACACGGGAGCAGGGGACGCCCGACGCCACCCGCCACCGGCGCGTCCCAGAGGGACCGTGCCCTTGGGGACTCGGACGCGACGAGCCAGACGAGGAAAGGTGAGGCAGCGGCTCTACTGTAACTCGGTCCCGAGGCGTGGAGAACGGGAGATGCGGGCTGAGTGTCGGGGTGCCCCGCAGCCCCGCCAAACAACGGGGATCTAAGTGCGCTTAGAGGGGGGTGCCCCAGCCGCCCCCCTGCCCCCCACTTGGGGAGAACCGTGGCAGGCGACTCCCGGGGAAAAGCAGGCCAGGCATCACTCGGGCCGGAGAAAGCCCCAAGTTCTTACTTCTCTCCCGCTTGCCTGCTCCTTACTGTGCGTGGGGCGGGCCAGTACAAAGAAGAAAATAGCAGCTCTTTATGTGGCTGGTACCTAGCAACAGAATTTCAAGGAAAATGCCCAAGCGATTGTTCCTGGAGGAATTTATCTCCCCCGAGTCCTAGTAAATACAGCATTGGACCTGATCCCAATTGAACTTGTTAGCTAGAAGAATGCCTCCATCTTTTTTTTCCCCCCTTGCTTAAAGTTCTCTTATGAATAACCTAGCGTAGCAAGGCTTCCACACTGGATACTAGAACACATTTATGGGTACATTTATGGCCCCTCCAACCCTCATGCCTGGTCTTGAAGCACTGATATATTTGGTGCAAGGGACGCAACCAATGGATTCTGCCTAAAAAAAAAAAAAGTCATCGCTTAAACATTTATCCTTGTTCTGTTAAAGAGTGAACTCCCTGACTAGATGTTAAAGTAGGGTTTACTTTATGGAAATGTTTTCTTTGTGTGTGTCTCATAATTTTACTTGCACTCTCAAAATTTTGTCCATCGGTCAAATATGTTGCTACAAGATGAGCGTGTTTCCTTATGTACTTGTAGGAATTTTTTAGTCCTTGGGGCCCCATGGAATGGGCAAGGCATAGAGCAAGAAGAGAGAATGAATGTTTAATTTTTTAACTGAGTCGCCATGAGATACACAATTACGAAGCTGTTTATGATTGGGTTTTAGTCATACAATGTTCCAACATCCATCCCTCCACCAGTGTCCATTTCCTACCACCTGTGACCCAGTTTCCTTCCCCACCCCTGCTCTCCCAGCCTATCTCTATGGCAGACACTTTTCCTCTCTCTCTCTCTCTCTCTCTCTCTCTCTCTCTCTCTCTCTCTCTTTTTCTCTCTGAGTGAATTTTTGAGAGCCTGTCTGGCAGATGGGTACAGGTGACCCCACAGATGCCTGTACAGAGGCCCCACTATCATTGGTGGAGCTGGCCTGTGGGGGTCTCTCTGGTTGCTATTTGCAGCCATGTCTTGGAAAATACTTCCTAAAGCATGCTTGTCAACGTTTTCATCTGGAGCACCTTTTCCTCTTCCTGATGGCCTTTCTCCCCAGCTCTTAATACTCTAAAACCTAACTGTCCTTCCAACTGAGTCTTTTGTGAGACTCTCAGTGTGACCAGGCCCAAATAATCAACCTTCGTTTCCTCTGATTTGGTTCGTATGTTACCTGTAGGGTTTTCTCTCCCTACTTCCTTCTCTGAGAGGTACTTGTCTTCATGTCTCATTTCTTGGCACAGTGGTTATATCTAAAAGATCTTCTAGAAATCATTGGGGTTAACTTTGGCTCTTCACAAATCTCTGCTTTGAAAAGGGAGATATAATTGCAAGGATTTAGAGAAAAATACAATATTTACCATTGCCCTTATCTTCTATTTATAATTCCACAGAGGAAATTTCCTTTATGCCCAGAAATCAACTTGTTAGTCATTTTTGGTCCATGTCTTAGGACCACATAAGAGGTGAGCGTCAGCTGAAGGGACTTTCTTCCAGTCCTTCTAGTAACATAAGCTCCTTGGATATGTTCCAAGGTTGACCTGTGTCATTAAAAATTCCATGCTCAAGTGGGTTGTGGTAAAGCTAGATTCCAGTGAAGGTGGTTGGCTTTCTTTTTCTGTTTGCAACTGTTCTTAGTTATTTTCTTCTTTGGGACTTTATCAAAATTTAAAACCATTCATTGGATGTGCAATTTGTTAGCTACAAATTTCTGTGTGTATAAAGGAAGATTTAAGAAACCTGTGCATGAGGGCTCAGTTTTCTCATGCAGCGACCAGAGAATGTTTCCCATCCCTGGCAGGGGGTGATGTTAGCACTGAACCAGGCTGCTCTGTTCGGCTGGAAAGCAGTGACTATAGGACACCACCTGCTTCAATGTGGGCTCCTTTTTGCTCTACCTGGACTATATCTACTGAGGGAGAGGGAAGAGTCAAAAGAACAGAACGGTATCAGACTTCTGGGCACAAAGGAGAAGCAGAAAAAGCAACAATATTTTAGAGTATGAATATTTGTGACCAAGTTAACTTTCTTCCCAGTCTGGTTGAAGTCTTAGCAATAAATAAGCTAGTGGGAGTTTGGTAAAAGAAAGGAAAGGCAGGGGATAAGGACTTGGGGAGTCTTTGTAGAGGATTAGGGTAGCATGTGGCCCAGGACTGTGGGATTAACAAGAGGAGAGTGGCATGGGGCATTGATGAATAAAGAAGAAACCAAAATGCCCTTTTCGAGGGACCAACCACTGTGCTTAGAAACAATGAGAACATTCTCTCGAATTATGTGGCCCTCTCTATTCCCAGGGTGCAAAACTCAGGTTTTTTTTCTTTTTGGGGGTCATACCCGAGGATACACAGGGGTTACTTCTGGTTCTGCACTCAGGAATTACTCAGGGGACCATATGGGATGCTGGGAATCGAACCTGGTTTGGCCGCATGCAAGGCAAATGCCCTACCCCCTGTGCTATTGCTGCAGCCCCAGAACTCAGTTTTATTTTTAATAATGCTAAAATCCATCTGCCATCAGTCTACATAGTCCATACATACTCCATACTGGGAACCTATTATAGCTCTGCTTATCTATCTAGTAGCTACAAGCCATGTTTAAATTTACTTCAATTGAAATGGAATAAATCAGACACATTTTAAGTGTTCAAAACTACATTGGGTAGTGGCTAATTGCTATCATACTGAACCGTGAAGATAATAGAACATTTCTACTCAGAAATTTACCCTGGAATATTGTTCTAAAGACTAATGCCTATGAATGTCTAAGGTACTGCTTTCTTTTTTTTAATTTTTTTTTATTTTTTAATAAGTGAGTCACTATGAGGGTACAGTTACAAATTTACCCATCTTCGTCCTTGTGTTTCCCTCAGACAATGTTCGGGAGCCCATCCCTCCACCAGTGTCCATTCTCCACCACCAATGAACCCAGTATCCCTCCCACCCTCCACTCCCGTCCCCCACCCCCACCACACCCTGCCTCTGTGGCAGGGCATTCCATTTTGTTCTCTCTTAAGGTACTGCTTTCTAAGCCATATTTAGTCATCACTGTCACTGTCATCCTGTTGCTCATTGATTTGCTTGAGTGAGCACCAGTAACGTCTCCATTGTAAGGCTTGTTGTTACTGTTTTTTGGCATATCGAATACGCCATGGGTAGCTTGCCAGGCTCTGCCGTGCAGGTAGGATACTCTTGGTAGCTTGCCGGGCTCTCCAAGAGGGGCGGAGGAATCGAACCCAAGTCAGCCAAGTGCAAGGCAAACACCCTACCTGCTGTGCTATCACTCCAGCCCATCAATTTAAAATTTCCTGTTTATAGTCTCCTAGAAGTCTATTTACATGAAAAAAATCGTACTGTAGTTAACCAGTGAACAACTCAGGATTGGGTTTGCTGACCCTCAGAGTGGCCAAAAATCTTGTAGTATCCTGAGGTGGAGTGGGTACGGGGAAGGGGTTTCAAGACCATGTCAAGACCATATCTCTCTGAGATACCAAAATCAGGACTGCCCAATCCCTCCATATCTGTGGTAGTTGAATCTGTGAATGCAAAATTGTCAGCAGAAAAAAAAATCTTATATGTGGATCTGCCAGTTCAAACCCAATGCTGTTCAAGGGTCAACTATGGCTGTTATTGGTAACACTTATACATTGTGCTTATTACCTGCCAGGCAATATTCTAAGCACTGTATATTCATGAACTCATTTAATTATTATAATGACATGAGCAGTTAAGTGTTGGATATCACTTTCCTGCAAGTACAAAATCAAAAATGCTCTGAATTTATAGAAACTGTAATTTCTATAAATTTGATGACAGAATTTGGCCTGAGCCTCGTGAGATTACTATATACTTTATTTCTAGTCCCCTGGTGAGAACCATATTATTCCCTTTTTTTTTTTTTTTTTTTAATTTTTTTTTATAGTTTATTTTTAATTAGTGAGTCAACGTGAGGGTACAGTTCCAGATTTATACATTTTTGTGCTCATGTTTCTCCCTTACAGAGTTTGATAACCCATCCCTTCACCAGTGCCCATTCTCCACCACCAGTAAACCCAACATCCCACCCCCCCTTCCCAGTCCCGTCTCCCCCCACCCCACCCTGCCACTATGGCAGGGAATTCCCTTTTGTTCTCTCTCTCTGGTTAGGTGTTGTGGTTTGCAATAAAGGTGTTCAGTGGCCATTGCGTTCAGTCTCTAGTCTATATTTGGCCCGCATCATCTTTCCCCCACATGACCAACAACCACATTTTACTTGCTGTTCCCTTCTCTGAGTTGCCCAGAGTGAGAGAACAGCCTCCAAGCCATGGTGACAACCTCCTGGTACTTATTTCTACTATTCTTGGGTGTTCGTCTTATAGTCTATTATTCTATATTCCACAGATGAGTGCAATCTTTCTATGTCTGTCTCTCTCTTTCTGACTCATTTCACTTAGCATGATACTTTCCATGTAGATCCACTTATATGCAAACGTCATGACCTCATTTTTTCTAACAGCTGCATAGTATTCCATTGTATATATGTACCAGAGTTTCTTCAACCAGTCATCTGTTCTAGGGCACTCGGGTTTTTTCCAGATTCTGGCTATTGTAAACAGTGCTGCGGTGAACATATAAGTGCAGATGTCACTTCGACTATACTTTTTGGCTTTTCTGGGATATATTCCCAGCAGTGGTATTGCTGGGTCAAATGGGAGCTCAACCTCAAGTTTTTTGAGAGTCGTCCATACTGTTTTCCAAAAGGGCTGAACTAGCCGGCATTCCCACCAGCAGTGTAGAAGGGTCCCTTTCTCCCCACATCCTCTCCAACAACGGTTGCTTTTGTTCTTTTGGATGTGTGCTAGCCTCTGTGGTGTGAGGTGGTATCTCATGGTTGTTTTGATCTGCATCTCTCTGACGATTAGTGATGTAGAGCACTTTTTCATGTGTCTTTTGGCCATTCGTATCTCTTCCTTGGTAAAGTTTCTGTTCATTTCTTCGCCCCATTTTTTGATGGGGTTGGATGTTTTCTTCTTGTAGAGTTCAACCAGTGCTTTATATACCCTTGATATCAACCCCTTATCTGATGGGTATTGTGTAAATATCCTTTCCCATTCTGTAGATAGTCTTTGTATTCTGGTCGCTGTTTCTTTTGCGGTGCAGAAGCTTTTTAGTTTAATGTAGTCCCATTTGTTGATCTCTGTTTTTACTAGATTGCTTAGTTCCGTGTCATCTTTGAAGATACCTTTATCTTCAATATCCTGGAGGGTTTTGCCTACCTTGTCTTCAATGTACCTTATGGTTTGTGGTCTGATGTTGAGGTCTTTAATCCATTTTGATCTGACTTTTGTGCATGGTGACAGATCGAGTTCTAAGCCCATTTTTTTGCATGTAGTTGTCCAGTTGTGCCAGCACCATTTGTTAAAGAGACTTTCCTTGCTCCACTTCACATCTCTTGCACCTTTATCAAAGATTAGATGATCATACATTTGAGGTTGTGTGTGGGGATATTCCACCCTGTTCCATTGGTCTGCAGTTCTGCTTTTGTTCCAGTACCATGCTGTTTTAATTGTTACCGCTTTGTAGTAGAGTTTAAGGTTGGGAAGGGTGATGCCTCCCATCATCTTTTTCCCAAGAATTGTTTTAGCTATCCGTGGGCGTTTATTGTTCCATATAAATTTCAGGATTGCTTGCTCCGCTTCTTTGAAGAATGCCATGGGTATCCCCATAGGGATCGCGTTAAATCTGTATAATGCTTTGGGGAGTATTGCCATTTTGACAATGTTTATTCTCCCTATCCATGAGCAGGGGATATTTTTCCATTTCCTCATGTCCTCTTTTATTTCATGAAGTAGCGTTTTATAGTTTTCTTTGTAGAGGTCCTTTACTTCTTTAGTTAAGCTGATTCCAAGGTATTTGATTTTCTGGGGCACAATTGTGAATGGGATTGCTTTTTTCATGTCCCTTTCCTCTGTCTCATTGTTTGCATATAGGAAGGCCATGGATTTTTGGGTATTGATTTTATAGCCTGCGACTTTACTGTATAGGTCAATTGTTTCTAAGAGTTTCTTACTAGAGCTTTTAGGTTTCTCTAGGTATAGTATCATATCGTCTGCGAATAGTGAGAGCTTGATTTCTTCCTTTCCAATCTGAATCCCCTTAATATCTTTTTCTTGCCTGATGGCTATTGCTAATACTTCCAGTACTATATTAAAGAGAAGTGGTGAGAGTGGACATCCTTGTCTTGTCCCCGATCTCAGAGGAAAAGCCCTTAGTTTTTCTCCATTGATGATAATGCTCGCCATAGGTTCATGGTAGATGGCTTTGACTATCTTGAGAAAAGTTCCTCCAAAACCCATTTTGGTGAGAGTTTTTATCATGAATGGGTGTTGGATCTTGTCAAATGCTTTTTCTGCATCTATGGATATGATCATATGGTTTTTATCTTTACTTTTGTTGATGTGATGGATTATGTTGATTGATTTCCGAATGTTAAACCAACCTTGCATCCCTGGGATGAATCCCACTTGGTCATGGTGTATGATCTTTTTGATGAGTTGTTGGATTCTATTTGCTAGTATTTTGTTGAGAATCTTCGCATCGGTATTCATCAAGGATATTGGTCTATAGTTTTCTTTGTTAGTGGTGTCTTTGTTTGCTTTTGGTATTAGGGAGATATGTGCCTCATAGAAACTGTTCGGAAGGGTTCCTGTCTTTTCGATTTCCTGGAAAAGCTTAAGGAGAACTGGCAACAAGTCTTCTTTGAATGTTTGGAAGAATTCGCCAGTGAATCCGTCTGGACCTGGGCTTTTGTTTTTGGGGAGACTTTTGATTACCGTTTCGATTTCCTTGATATTTATGGGCCTATTCAGGTATTTCACGTCTTCTTGGCTCAGTCTTGGGAGGTTGTAGGAGTCAAGGAATTCATCCATTTCTTTTAGGTTCTCTTGTTTTGTGGCATACAGACTTTCAAAGTAGTCTCTGATGATCCTTTGAATCTCCTTGGTTTCTGTTGTGATGTCCCCCTTTTCATTTCTGATTCGGTTTATTAGGGTTTTCTCTCTTTCTTTCTTTGTGAGTCTTGCTAGCGGTTTATCAATCTTATTTATTTTCTCGAAGAACCAGCTCTTTGTTTCATTGATCTTATGGATTGTTTTTCGGGTTTCCATATCGTTAATTTCTGCTCTAAGTTTTATTATTTCTTTCCTTCTATCTGGTTTGAGTTCCTTTTGCTGGTCCTCTTCTAAGATCTTGAGCTGCGAAGTCAAACTATCTATATAGGCCCTTTCTTCCTTTCTGAGGAAGGCTTGCAGAGCTATAAATTTTCCCCTTAACACAGCTTTAGCTGCGTCCCATAGGTTCTGGTAGCTTGTGTCTTCATTCTCATTTGTTTCGAAGTATCTCTTAATTTCTTTCTTGATTTCCTCCGTGACCCACTCATTGTTCAATAGTGAGTTGTTTAATTTCCAAGTGTTTGATTTGGTTCTCCGAGTCTGTGCATGATTAACTTCCATCTTCAGTGCATCGTGGTCTGAAAAGATAGTTGATACAATTTCTATCTTTCCAATTCTATTAAGGTATAACTTGTGACCCAGAACATGATCAATTTTGGAAAATGTTCCGTGTGCACTGGAAAAGAATGTGTATTCTTTCTTTTGGGGGTATATAGCCCTGTATAGGTCTATTAGCCCTGTCTCCTCCATTTCTTCCTTCAGGGCCTTCGTTTCCTTGCTGAGTGTTGTTCTTGTCGATCTATCCAGAGGTGATAAGGCAGTGTTGAAATCTCCAACTACTATCGTGGTGCTAGTTATGTCCTCCTTAAATTCTGTTAGGAGTTCTTTTAAGTATTTCGCTGGTCGTTCATTAGGTGCGTATACATTTAGGAGTGTGATTTCTTCCTGTTGCACATATCCCTTGATGAATATAAAATGACCTTTGCTGTCCCTTCTGATCTTTTTCAGCCTGAAATCAATGCTATCGGATACTAGTATGGCCACCCCTGCTTTTTTTTTGAGGGTGCTGTTTGCTTGCAGGATTGTTTTCCATCCTTTGATTTTTAGTCTGTGTTTGTTCCGGCTATTCAGATGTGTTTCTTGTAGGCAGCAGAAGGTTGGGTTTAGTTTCCGAATCCATTTTGCCACTCTATGCCTCTTGATTGGTGCATTTAGCCCGTTAACATTAAGAGAGATTATTGTCATTGGATTTTGTGCCATTTTTCTGTAGGGTTTGTTGTTCTTATAGGTCTTTTTCCTTGTCTTATAGTAGCCCTTTGAGTCCTTCTTTTAAATTTGGTCTTGAGTCTATGAAGTTCCTGAGCTGTTGCTTGTCCATGAAATAATGTATGGTTCCTTCAAGTTTAACTGAGAGTTTAGCCGGGTAGAGTATTCTTGGTGAGGCATTCATTTCATGAAGTTTTTTCACTATATCCCACCATTGTCTTCGGGCTTGGAGGGTTTCTTCTGATAGGTCTGCTGTGAATCTAAGGGGTGCGCCTTTGTATATGATCTCCTTCTTTGATCTTGCTGCTTGCAGTATTGTGTCTCTATCCACGGCATCCATCATTCTGACTATGATATGCCTTGGGGATTTTCTATTTGGGTCCCTTTTAGCTGGCACCCTTCGGACTCCTTGTATCTGGATGTCCACATTCTCTAGCTCTGGGAATTTTTTAGCAATGATGTCTTTAATGGTGTTTTTTTCATTGGTATTGGTTCCGTGTGGTTCCGGCACTCCCATGATTCTTATGTTGTTTCTCCTGAGGTCGTCCCCTAGGACTCTAACTCGCTCTAGAGCCATTTTGAGGTCTTTTGCCATTATTTGCTGTTGTCTATATGCTTTGTGCAGCTCATCTTCAAGTTCACTGATTCTGTCTTCGGCTGTAGTCATTCTACTGTTGAGGGCTCCTACGGAGATTTTCATTTCATCTACTGATTCTTTTAGTTGTGTGACTTCTGTTCGTAGCTTTGAAATTTCTGCTCTCATTTCTTCCTGGATTATCTTGGTGGAGCGTTCCAACGCGGCATCCATATCCTCCCTTAATTTATTGGATGTTCGTTCCATAGTTGTGTTGAGTTCATGAATCATCCTCACAATTTCCTCTCTGAATTCTCTATCTGAGAGGAGGGTGTATTTCTGGGAGGTCGCTGCTGAGGTTAGTGAGATATTTTCTTGGCTCTCTCCTAGTGGTGGGGATTTTCTCAGTTTCTTCATGTTGTTGTGGGCTTTACTATCTGGAGCTCTCGTTAACTTGGGAGGAACCTCGACTAAAGATTTTTGGTTATGCTCTTTTGACAAAGTACTTTTCCGTGCAAGTTGATGTGTTCATTGACAGTTTTTGTGAAGTTAGGATAGGCTAGGTTAGTTGAGTATCAACATATAGTAACTAAGATGATGAGGGAGTTCTTCGGAGAAATGGGTTCAATCAATTGTAGTCAAAGGACAATGTGTGGAATGGTAAGAAAAATATCTGCGGCCGCGTTAGCGGCCGCCGCTCTGGAACCAGGCCACGCCCACTTTTAAGGCCACGCCCCCAAATGACAGGACACGCCCCTAACCTTTTCGGACACGGGAGGGCGGGATCAGGCGCGGTGGGCGAATGACTGGGACCTGCCCGGCGGGGAGGGGGTGCTCCGAGCTGTCCCGCTGCCGCGGGCGGGCACGGGACGCAGGGGGCGCTTTTCCAGGTGGCACAGGGCCTCCAAGGGGAAGAGCCAATATACCTGTCGGACACGGGAGGGCGGGATCAGGCGCGGTGGGCGAATGACTGGGACCTGCCCGGCGGGGAGGGGGTGCTCCGAGCTGTCCCGCTGCCGCGGGCGGGCACGGGACGCAGGGGGCGCTTTTCCAGGTGGCACAGGGCCTCCAAGGGGAAGAGCCAATATACCTGTCGGACACGGGAGGGCGGGATCAGGCGCGGTGGGCGAATGACTGGGACCTGCCCGGCGGGGAGGGGGTGCTCCGAGCTGTCCCGCTGCCGCGGGCGGGCACGGGACGCAGGGGTCGCTTTTCCAGGTGGCACAGGGCCTCCAAGGGGAAGAGCCAATATACCTGTCGGACACGGGAGGGCGGGATCAGGCGCGGTGGGCGAATGACTGGGACCTGCCCGGCGGGGAGGGGGTGCTCCGAGCTGTCCCGCTGCCGCGGGCGGGCACGGGACGCAGGGGGCGCTTTTCCAGGTGGCACAGGGCCTCCAAGGGGAAGAGCCAATATACCTGTCGGACACGGGAGGGCGGGATCAGGCGCGGTGGGCGAATGACTGGGACCTGCCCGGCGGGGAGGGGGTGCTCCGAGCTGTCCCGCTGCCGCGGGCGGGCACGGGACGCAGGGGGCGCTTTTCCAGGTGGCACAGGGCCTCCAAGGGGAAGAGCCAATATACCTGTCGGACACGGGAGGGCGGGATCAGGCGCGGTGGGCGAATGACTGGGACCTGCCCGGCGGGGAGGGGGTGCTCCGAGCTGTCCCGCTGCCGCGGGCGGGCACGGGACGCAGGGGGCGCTTTTCCAGGTGGCACAGGGCCTCCAAGGGGAAGAGCCAATATACCTGTCGGACACGGGAGGGCGGGATCAGGCGCGGTGGGCGAATGACTGGGACCTGCCCGGCGGGGAGGGGGTGCTCCGAGCTGTCCCGCTGCCGCGGGCGGGCACGGGACGCAGGGGGCGCTTTTCCAGGTGGCACAGGGCCTCCAAGGGGAAGAGCCAATATACCTGTCGGACACGGGAGGGCGGGATCAGGCGCGGTGGGCGAATGACTGGGACCTGCCCGGCGGGGAGGGGGTGCTCCGAGCTGTCCCGCTGCCGCGGGCGGGCACGGGACGCAGGGGTCGCTTTTCCAGGTGGCACAGGGCCTCCAAGGGGAAGAGCCAATATACCTGTCGGACACGGGAGGGCGGGATCAGGCGCGGTGGGCGAATGACTGGGACCTGCCCGGCGGGGAGGGGGTGCTCCGAGCTGTCCCGCTGCCGCGGGCGGGCACGGGACGCAGGGGGCGCTTTTCCAGGTGGCACAGGGCCTCCAAGGGGAAGAGCCAATATACCTGTCGGACACGGGAGGGCGGGATCAGGCGCGGTGGGCGAATGACTGGGACCTGCCCGGCGGGGAGGGGGTGCTCCGAGCTGTCCCGCTGCCGCGGGCGGGCACGGGACGCAGGGGTCGCTTTTCCAGGTGGCACAGGGCCTCCAAGGGGAAGAGCCAATATACCTGTCGGACACGGGAGGGCGGGATCAGGCGCGGTGGGCGAATGACTGGGACCTGCCCGGCGGGGAGGGGGTGCTCCGAGCTGTCCCGCTGCCGCGGGCGGGCACGGGACGCAGGGGGCGCTTTTCCAGGTGGCACAGGGCCTCCAAGGGGAAGAGCCAATATACCTGTCGGACACGGGAGGGCGGGATCAGGCGCGGTGGGCGAATGACTGGGACCTGCCCGGCGGGGAGGGGGTGCTCCGAGCTGTCCCGCTGCCGCGGGCGGGCACGGGACGCAGGGGTCGCTTTTCCAGGTGGCACAGGGCCTCCAAGGGGAAGAGCCAATATACCTGTCGGACACGGGAGGGCGGGATCAGGCGCGGTGGGCGAATGACTGGGACCTGCCCGGCGGGGAGGGGGTGCTCCGAGCTGTCCCGCTGCCGCGGGCGGGCACGGGACGCAGGGGGCGCTTTTCCAGGTGGCACAGGGCCTCCAAGGGGAAGAGCCAATATACCTGTCGGACACGGGAGGGCGGGATCAGGCGCGGTGGGCGAATGACTGGGACCTGCCCGGCGGGGAGGGGGTGCTCCGAGCTGTCCCGCTGCCGCGGGCGGGCACGGGACGCAGGGGTCGCTTTTCCAGGTGGCACAGGGCCTCCAAGGGGAAGAGCCAATATACCTGTCGGACACGGGAGGGCGGGATCAGGCGCGGTGGGCGAATGACTGGGACCTGCCCGGCGGGGAGGGGGTGCTCCGAGCTGTCCCGCTGCCGCGGGCGGGCACGGGACGCAGGGGGCGCTTTTCCAGGTGGCACAGGGCCTCCAAGGGGAAGAGCCAATATACCTGTCGGACACGGGAGGGCGGGATCAGGCGCGGTGGGCGAATGACTGGGACCTGCCCGGCGGGGAGGGGGTGCTCCGAGCTGTCCCGCTGCCGCGGGCGGGCACGGGACGCAGGGGTCGCTTTTCCAGGTGGCACAGGGCCTCCAAGGGGAAGAGCCAATATACCTGTCGGACACGGGAGGGCGGGATCAGGCGCGGTGGGCGAATGACTGGGACCTGCCCGGCGGGGAGGGGGTGCTCCGAGCTGTCCCGCTGCCGCGGGCGGGCACGGGACGCAGGGGGCGCTTTTCCAGGTGGCACAGGGCCTCCAAGGGGAAGAGCCAATATACCTGTCGGACACGGGAGGGCGGGATCAGGCGCGGTGGGCGAATGACTGGGACCTGCCCGGCGGGGAGGGGGTGCTCCGAGCTGTCCCGCTGCCGCGGGCGGGCACGGGACGCAGGGGTCGCTTTTCCAGGTGGCACAGGGCCTCCAAGGGGAAGAGCCAATATACCTGTCGGACACGGGAGGGCGGGATCAGGCGCGGTGGGCGAATGACTGGGACCTGCCCGGCGGGGAGGGGGTGCTCCGAGCTGTCCCGCTGCCGCGGGCGGGCACGGGACGCAGGGGGCGCTTTTCCAGGTGGCACAGGGCCTCCAAGGGGAAGAGCCAATATACCTGTCGGACACGGGAGGGCGGGATCAGGCGCGGTGGGCGAATGACTGGGACCTGCCCGGCGGGGAGGGGGTGCTCCGAGCTGTCCCGCTGCCGCGGGCGGGCACGGGACGCAGGGGTCGCTTTTCCAGGTGGCACAGGGCCTCCAAGGGGAAGAGCCAATATACCTGTCGGACACGGGAGGGCGGGATCAGGCGCGGTGGGCGAATGACTGGGACCTGCCCGGCGGGGAGGGGGTGCTCCGAGCTGTCCCGCTGCCGCGGGCGGGCACGGGACGCAGGGGGCGCTTTTCCAGGTGGCACAGGGCCTCCAAGGGGAAGAGCCAATATACCTGTCGGACACGGGAGGGCGGGATCAGGCGCGGTGGGCGAATGACTGGGACCTGCCCGGCGGGGAGGGGGTGCTCCGAGCTGTCCCGCTGCCGCGGGCGGGCACGGGACGCAGGGGGCGCTTTTCCAGGTGGCACAGGGCCTCCAAGGGGAAGAGCCAATATACCTGTCGGACACGGGAGGGCGGGATCAGGCGCGGTGGGCGAATGACTGGGACCTGCCCGGCGGGGAGGGGGTGCTCCGAGCTGTCCCGCTGCCGCGGGCGGGCACGGGACGCAGGGGGCGCTTTTCCAGGTGGCACAGGGCCTCCAAGGGGAAGAGCCAATATACCTGTCGGACACGGGAGGGCGGGATCAGGCGCGGTGGGCGAATGACTGGGACCTGCCCGGCGGGGAGGGGGTGCTCCGAGCTGTCCCGCTGCCGCGGGCGGGCACGGGACGCAGGGGTCGCTTTTCCAGGTGGCACAGGGCCTCCAAGGGGAAGAGCCAATATACCTGTCGGACACGGGAGGGCGGGATCAGGCGCGGTGGGCGAATGACTGGGACCTGCCCGGCGGGGAGGGGGTGCTCCGAGCTGTCCCGCTGCCGCGGGCGGGCACGGGACGCAGGGGGCGCTTTTCCAGGTGGCACAGGGCCTCCAAGGGGAAGAGCCAATATACCTGTCGGACACGGGAGGGCGGGATCAGGCGCGGTGGGCGAATGACTGGGACCTGCCCGGCGGGGAGGGGGTGCTCCGAGCTGTCCCGCTGCCGCGGGCGGGCACGGGACGCAGGGGTCGCTTTTCCAGGTGGCACAGGGCCTCCAAGGGGAAGAGCCAATATACCTGTCGGACACGGGAGGGCGGGATCAGGCGCGGTGGGCGAATGACTGGGACCTGCCCGGCGGGGAGGGGGTGCTCCGAGCTGTCCCGCTGCCGCGGGCGGGCACGGGACGCAGGGGGCGCTTTTCCAGGTGGCACAGGGCCTCCAAGGGGAAGAGCCAATATACCTGTCGGACACGGGAGGGCGGGATCAGGCGCGGTGGGCGAATGACTGGGACCTGCCCGGCGGGGAGGGGGTGCTCCGAGCTGTCCCGCTGCCGCGGGCGGGCACGGGACGCAGGGGTCGCTTTTCCAGGTGGCACAGGGCCTCCAAGGGGAAGAGCCAATATACCTGTCGGACACGGGAGGGCGGGATCAGGCGCGGTGGGCGAATGACTGGGACCTGCCCGGCGGGGAGGGGGTGCTCCGAGCTGTCCCGCTGCCGCGGGCGGGCACGGGACGCAGGGGGCGCTTTTCCAGGTGGCACAGGGCCTCCAAGGGGAAGAGCCAATATACCTGTCGGACACGGGAGGGCGGGATCAGGCGCGGTGGGCGAATGACTGGGACCTGCCCGGCGGGGAGGGGGTGCTCCGAGCTGTCCCGCTGCCGCGGGCGGGCACGGGACGCAGGGGGCGCTTTTCCAGGTGGCACAGGGTCTCCAAGGGGAAGAGCCAATATACCTGTCGGACACGGGAGGGCGGGATCAGGCGCGGTGGGCGAATGACTGGGACCTGCCCGGCGGGGAGGGGGTGCTCCGAGCTGTCCCGCTGCCGCGGGCGGGCACGGGACGCAGGGGATTATTCCCATTTTTAAGAGGGGAAAACTAAGGAACAAAAAAATCAAGTAATTTTCATATAGTTACAACAAAGAGGTGCCCATAAGTAAGAAAGTGGAAGTAGAGGGAAAGAAAAAAATAGTGCCAGAGCCAGGATTCAGTCAAAACAGGTTGTGATAGAGTGCATTTATTGATCTCTGTGCTACATTTGCCTCATGGCTTATCAGCCAAAACAAGTATATGCAACTTGCTTTTGACTAAATGACAACAAATTTCTTTAACTCCACTTATTAGAAAGCCAGATAGAACTCTCGCTAAATTGGGTCCAGGTTTTGTCAGATTAGAGTAAGAACATTATTTAGAATCGAAGTCTGAATAATGCCAAGGCCTAGCATAGAAACCCAAGTCTTCATTCATGGCACCTATAAATATACTAGTTTTTATGGGCAAAGAGAATTTTTAGATATGATTTAAGAGATTATGAGATGGGTAAAATTATCCTGGATTGCCTGGATGGACCTATAGAATCATTTATCAAAGGAGACAGGTTAGTCATCAATTGGAAGTCAGGATAATGTGAAGAAGAACCCCATAACCAGGAATGCAGGCCACCTCTTAACAGCTAGAAAAGGAAAAAAGTTCTCCCGAGAACTTCCAGAGGCATGCAGCCAGTTTAATTCAGAATTCTGTATCCCAGACTATAAGGTAACAAGTTTGTACTGGTTAACCCACTACAATGTATGGTAAATTGTCCACTACAGTAATAGGAAACTAATACTTATGGAAGAGAGGAAAAAAAAAAGAAAGAAAGAAAAATAAAAGTGGTCTGGAGTGAAACAAGATCTCTAAAATAAAAGAATAAGAGTAGTCAACAGTAAGAGTGAACTTAGCTAGGTAGCATTGTGAGTCTTTGATTTTCCAAAGTAAGTTTCCAGACAAGACTCCAAGGTAGGTACTTTATCACTGAAGAGGAAAGTTATGTACCAAGAGATTAAATAACTTGTCAAAGCTCACACCCTTAGAGTAGGTCAGGCTGGGATTTGAACCCAAGCAGTCCACTCATCTTCTCTGTTATCCATCCTAATGCTGGCTGCAGGGACTTCTCCCTGCTTCGCCTGACAGTACCAGTCACTGAAGGGGAAGTTAATGGATAGAAGAAAAAAATGCAATCTTCCAGTGGGCGAGAAGTGGGAGAGAAGCGAAGACTTTTGTTTTCTGTAATTTTTGAAGAACTTTTTAAAAAGTCCTTGATAAGTTTGTACTGTTGCTGTCATATAATATGTGTGACAGCCTGAAGCCAGGACACTCTGGCTCCCCTTGCAGTCCCTGTGTTGGCCTCCCGCTTGTGCTCCCACCTCTGTTCCTTTAGCAGCCTCGCTCACTCACCGCAGACTGCTGGCCCTGGCGCCCCACTTGGCTCTGCTTCTTACCTCTGCCTGTTTATTGGATTTGCTTCATTCCTGACTCTTTGCTTCAGCTCTGATTTCTGCCTCCTTCTGACCCCTCATTTACTCAGAGTTGTCATGATGTCAAGACCTGGCCTGCAAGGTACCTCTGAGATGGCTGTGCAGGGCTCTGTTTGCTTCCTTGTTCTGATTTACCTGCTGTGGTTGTTTTTCTAGCCCTGTTTCTTTTGTATTTCAGTGATACAGGTTTGGATCAGTGGTGTTCAACCTCTGTAACAGGAGAGCTTGGGGCCTCTTCTGGGTGAGGGAAATAATGGTGAGTGGGGATGGAATCCTTCACCTGTTTCTGGTGTCCTGCTTCACTTACTGGCTATACTGAAGTCCTACTTCAGATTTGTTATAAAGAGGGTGGAGGGTCCTATTGTTGGAGAGATAAAGAGACTTTGAAAAGAACTGATCCTAAAGTTAAGATGCTGTATGGGAGATCGAGATGAAAAAGAACTCCAACTGTATTTTCTCTAGTTGTGTTTACAATTTTGGGTTCTGGAGTCAGGTTGCTTCATTTTGTTAACATGTGGACCTCTTTGCTATCACAGTCTCATAGTCTGCCTGACCTTTTGCAAATATTTGGCCTTATGGTGTCCAAACTTCCATATAATAGGGTGGTAATTACAGGTATTTGTCTAGTAAGTGAGATAATTCCTGCAAATTATTTAAAATAGTGCATAAAACAGGGCTAGGAAACGAAGACACTAGCTACCCCCAACCCCCACACCCCATGCTAGGAATTGAACCTGAACTTTGTACATGCAAGTGGTACTCTGCCACTGAGTCACATCCCCAGCTTTTATGATTTTTGTCTCCCAGTGCAATGTCACAAGAAGAACCAAGATGCTTCTTTTTCACTCTACAGGGGTACTGTGTCAGGGAATCTTTTGTTATTCCTCTCTGCCCCACTGCTATAGAAGACTTCAGGTTGGGGAGATGGGCTGCTTCTTATACAATAGCACAACCACCCCAGAAGTCTCAGCTTTCTACCAGAAAACAACCGTCCTTCTGCCTTAAGGTCCGCATTCCTCTCCTTTACTCTCTTGCTGACCAACTGGGAAAGGCAATAAACTGCTGTTTCCTCCCAGCTCCTTCTCCAAGATATTTGGCCTACAACACAGACTTAATACTCTTGAATTCTTTCTTTCCCTTTATGCCTAAAAGCTTAACTTTTTTTGAAACAAACAAACAAACATAAACATAGCGGCTAAATTTTACAAGACTGTCCCTCAAACAGTGCTGGCTAGTGTCACTATCACTTAGTGGCATTGCTACTTGCTCTGTGGGATGGATGAGCTGCTATGGGGTGGCCCCAAGGCTGCCTATTCCAGTAAGACTTGAAGAGCTCTTTCAGAGGGATAGATTTTATGTGCAACAAGTCGAAAGCTATAACAAAATATAGCCAGAATTGATAAATTTTGCTGTTCTCTAGGTGTAGTTACATAATAATAGTAAAACAGTAAGGCTGTTGTAGTCAGAATTAAGTAAGAGGCTGAAGCAAGGGAGAAATTCTGTTTTGATGACTTCATTTTAGGTTTAAGTTATATAGTATCACTGACTATGGAAAATCCGGAGAATGGAAAAAAATCATTGGGAAAAACACATGTGACTGAGTGCATACTATACACATCTGGGATTAAAATATCATATAACACAGTTTAATTTGGACATCACTGGAGTTGGTTCAAGTTGCTGTCATTTCTAAAGAAAGTTTCAATTTGTTTGTTGTTATTAATAAAAGGAACTCAGATTTCATTGATGAACCAAACTATTTTCACCTAGAGAGATTGCCTGAAAGTATCAAGACACTCTTTGCACAAGAGAAGTGCATAAAATTCATAGAAGTTTAATACTCTTGGCATGAAATTGTATTCCTTCCCTCTCCTCCCTCCTCTTAAAGGCAGAATGGATTTGGATGAGAAGGCAGAATGAGCTGTGTTCTCACTTAGTCTGCAGCTCTGGTCTGAGTCCATTCTCTTTTCTGCCACTCAGCGGGCTAGTTTGTCACCAACCCAGCCTAGCTCCCTGGGCTTCAGCTTTGACTCCCCTCCCTTGATCAGCCTGGTTTTAAAATTCACAGTAAAATGAACTGGTAAAGCTCGAGGCAGTTGTGAAAAAAATATGCCCAATTTTTATTAGAATTGAAGACAGAAGGCAGAAACTTCTTGAGAGATGCATAGAAGCAATATTAACTGCAAAATTTTGAGCTCCTGAAAGTGGCTTTCCTGCACTGTCAGCACCACAGAGCGGCCAGCCAGCCTTGTGAGTTCTCCAGTGTCACCTCTCTGGGTTCTTGGTTTCTGATTGCTCTTTGCTGACTGAGAATGGGGCCAGGCTCCACCAATGCCAAGTCATGGGATGGTTGACAACAGGTGAAATGTGCTCCCTGCTCAGGCTGGCAAGCCCAGATCAAATTAAGTACAGGGGATAAGAGGTTATGCTTCTTTCTCGCCAGGCAGTGTATTCTAATGAATTCTCATACTGTAAGTAGTCAGATCTATTTTAATGAATTCTCACACTGTAAGTAGTCAGATCTAAAATATGTCACCTATTTAGGAGATTAGTTTTACTGAAAAAAAAAATCTTTAATCCAAACATTTTTTTTTAAGCTTTTTGGGTCACACCCGGCTATGCTCAGGGGTTACTCCTGGCTCTGCACTCAGGAATTACTCCTGGAGGTGCTTGGGGGACCATATGGGATTCTGGGAATCAAACCTGGGTCAGCTGTGTGCAAGGCAAATGCCCTACCCAATGTGCTATCGCTCCAGCTCCTAATCCAAACAATTTTATTCTGATTATTAAAATTTCCTTTAAAATATTAATATCCATTATATTTATATACATGTGGATATATTTATATAAATATTTATATAAATATGAATAATTATATTCATCTAGATCCATCCACTGCTTTTAAAATTAATTTATTTTTATTTATTTATTAAAGAACTGTGATTTACAAAGTAATTGATAGTTGAGTTTTGGGCATGTAATATTTATCATCCAGTAATTAAAAACTGAAGACTTGGGAAAGAGGGAGCCTACCTTCTACACATTGCTAGCCCACTGTTTTTAGAGTTAAAGGAATTTAATGATTTAACCAAAGTCACTGAGCAACAGAACAGAAAGGGTGTTTTTTTTTGTTTGTTTCAAACAAAATTAAGGTTATACTGTAAATAATTTATACAAATTAAAAAACCTGATTCATAGCTTAGCACACTGTCGTTAAGATACCATGCTATTGAATATTTTCATGAGCAGACTTCAGTGGAGTGCAGCATTCTACTCTGGGGTCCTGTAAGGTGATTACTCTTTCAACTGCTATTGTGCCTTCATCTTCCCACATTTAAATTACAATTGTTTGGGTCTCTACTCCAATGTTTAGCACAGAGTACTAAAACTGAAGTGACTAGGTCAAAGTGGAGAATTTTTTCACTAGTGATGTGCTGGAGTGGCGTGTCATTCAGAGAACCAACTTTGTGGTAACTCTCCCTATTTTAGAAATAGCATTGTAGCACTGTTGTCCCATTGTTCATTGATTTGCTCGAGTGGGCACCAGTAACGTCTCCATTGTGAGACTTGCTACTGTTTTTGGCATATTGAATATGCCATGGGTAGCCAGGCTCTGCCCTGCAGACAGCATACTCTCAGTAGCTTTCTGGGCTCTCCGATAGGGTTGGAGGACAAACACCCTACCCCCTGTGCTATATTATTTTAGAAATAAAATATTATTTTAATTTAGACATAAGCCAACTGTTGATACAATTTTAGGGTTCAAATTGATTAAATAACAAAGCTCCAATAATAAAACCATGAAGTTTAAGCAATATATTTTTAAACAAAGTTTCAACAAAATTGTTATATCTCTCCAGAAGGTTGTTAAGTCCTTATTTGAAGATTTACTAAGCTGTTTGTTGCTACTTGAGCCTTCTTTGTTTCTGTTTTTGTTTGTTGAGTTTAATTGGTTTCTTTGTTACTTTTCCATCTAATTTGGTGTGCTCTTACTGGAATTTCTGTATTGAGGAATTTCGAGGTGTTTCAGGGTCCAGAGACTTCGGGATCAGTGGTCTGGACACATGTGTGGCTGTGGGAGGTGGGGTGCCACTGCTGGCGCTTGGGAAATACAAGGGACAGGGAAAGGCTGCCTGCCCCCATTTCTAGAAGCCCCCAGAGTTCTCAGCGTGTACACAGCGCACCTGAAAGTTTTCGCAGCTTTGCCTGCCCCCTTTCCCAGAGCGCCTCAGCCAGCTGGACCCTGTGTTTATGAATTTTAACTGCTTGGCTTGCGTCTCCTCAGAGATTAATTATTGTATCCGTAGAGCAGGACGGGTGGGTGAGCCAATGTGGCAATGGCTGTGGAGGTGGGCCTCTCTCTTATCAATTATAATTTTTGACAGTTTGGTAAGCAAAACCAGTTTTGTTTTTAGTTTTATGTGCATTTTTTTTTATTTCTTTAAGAGATATTTTCATGGATCTCATGAATGTATTCTGTTGGTTGACTATTTAATTATGTTCTTTGCACATTGTCTATTTTTACTCGGTAGGGCATTCGCCTTGCACGAGGCTGACCTGGATTCGATTCCTCCGTCCCTCTTGGAGAGCCCGGCAAGATACCAAGAGTATCTCGCCCACACGGCAGAGTCTGGCAAGCTACCCGTGGTGTCTTACAATGTGACATTAAGACGTTACTGGTGCCCACTCAAGCAAATTGATGAGCAACGAGATGACAGTGACAGTGACAGTGACAGTGATCTTCTTTGTTTTGTGTGTGTGAATGGGATTGTTTTTATTTTACTTTTTTTATTGAATCACCATGAGATACACAGTTCAAAAGTTTCATGCTTGAGTTTCAGTCATGTAGTGTTCCAACACTCATCCCTCTATCACTGTACATTTCCCAACACCAATGTCCCTAATAACTATCTCATGGTGATTCAATAAAATTAAAAAAAAAAAGACAGTGACTTTCTTAATAGCACAGCAGGTAGGGCATTTCCCTTGCACGCAGCCGACCCAAGTTGGATTCCTCCGTCCCTCTTGAAGAGCCCGGCAAACTACTGGGAGTATCCCACTCACATGGCAGAGCCTGGCAAACTACCCATGGCGTATTTGATATGCCAGAAACAGTAACAAGTCTCACAGTGGAGATGTTACTGGTTCCCGCTCAAGCAAATAGATGAGCAACAGGAGGACAGTGCTAGAGTGCTACCCTCTTAATAAGCTAAGAATGTAGTTTTTCTTTATTATTATTATTATTACTTTGGCTTTTGGGTCATAACCTGCGATGCTCAGGGGTTACTCTTGTCTCTGCACTCAGGAATCAGTCCCGGCAGTGCTCAGGACCAAACCCAGGTTGACTTCGTGCAAGGCAAATGCCCTGCCTGCTGTACTTTGGCCCCTCTTTATTATATTTTTGAAAGTACTTTCCTGTTATCATTTTTCTTTAGTATTTTTCCTGATTACAAACTAATTAAAATTAATTTTGAATAACTTAGGAAATAGAAGTACAAAAAAAAAAGTTTAACATCACCTGCAATTCTATCATCTAAAGTAATTAACATTGGTACATTATTTTCTAGCTCCCTTCCCTCTTCGTATTTTTACTCTAAATTTAAATCACTCTTCTATGTTTAATACAAAAATTTAATATTTGTTTTTTTACTTTTGTTCATCATAATTAAGCTGATTGCATGTTTCCATAGCCTGTAAATTATGTCAAATTAATAAAATACCTTATTTTTTCAAATTCTTTGGCCTTTAAATTTGTCTTCTATGTATTGTTTATACTTAGCTATATATTTTAAGGATTTTGTTTTATTCTTGCATTAAGTTTTTTATCCATATTATGAGTTCAAGACCTATTTTTTCCTAAATGATTTTAAAATATATCTATCTTGGGGCTGGAGCGATAACACAGAGGGTAGGGCGTTTGCCTTGCATGTGGCCGACCCGGGTTCGATCCCCGGCATCCCATATGGTCCCCCAAGCACCACCAGGAGTTATTCCTGAGTGCAGAGCCAGGAGTAACCCCTGAGCATTGCCGAGTGTGACCCAAATAGAAAAAAAAAATCTATCTTATCTCTATATATTTGTATGATTTCTATAATTTCCTCCTTGAACGATGATTTTGTTTTATAAAACTAGATAATTTGAAATGTTTGAAAATCAGTTTTAGACCTAAAATATCTATCTGTGAAGTTTTTGTTTCTTTAATTTTTGTTTTTGGGCCATACCCAGAAATGCTCAGGGCTTACTCCTGGCTGCACTCTGGGATCACTTCTGGTGAGTTCAGGGAATCATATAGTGTACTGGTAATCAAACCCTGGTCAGTCACATGCAAGACAAGTGCCTTTGGTGCTGTACTATCTCTCTGGCCCCTATCTGTGAATTTTTCATGAGTACCAGATTGTTAGTTATGTTCACCTTGTATTAATTCCGCATAGAGCAAATTCTCACTGTGATTATTTATATTTTCCTTTGATTATTCTTGAAAATTAAATTTCAGACATTTTGCTAAAAATATCAAGCTCCTTTATCTAGTCATTTGTTCTTGGACACTTGGGTTGTTTTCCGATTTTGGTTATTATGAATAGTGCTACAATGAACATAGGAGTGTGGATGTCTTTCTAAATAAAGTTTTTGGATCTTTGGATAAATGCTACAAAGTAGAATTACTAGATAATATAAGAGATCAGTTTTGGGTTTTTAAAAAAGTGTTCATATTGTTTTCCCAAAAGGCTGGACCAGTCAACGTTCCCGCCAGTAGTGGATGAGGATTCATTTCCTGCCACATCCTAGGCAACACTAATTATTTTTAATCTTTGTGATGTATGATGGTGTGAGGTGATATCTTATTATTATCAATATTATTAATCACAGTGCCTAAAATAATCAATTATTTTAAAATCTCAAAATCATTGAGTCTCTGAGTGGGGGTATAATAAGCCTATATATTACTCAAGGAAGAATTATGCTTATGGGTTTAATCTCTTATAGTGAAATATTTCCTAATTCTTATAAATTAAATATATTCTTGATTTTTTTTTCTTTTTTTTGGGTCACACCTGGCGATGCACAGGGGTTACTCCTGGCTCTGCACTCAGGAATTACCCCTGGCCGTGCTCAGGGGACCATATGGGATGCTGGGATTTGAACCCGGGTCGGCCGCGTGCAAGGCAAATGCCCTACCCGCTGTGCTATCTCTCCAGCCCCCTATTCTTGATTTTTTTATCTTAATACTACTAATATTTTTTTACTAATTAAAAAATTTATTTACTCAGCTTAAGTTTTAACCCTAATCTCCTGAGTTTTCTAGGAATTTATTTTATGGTCCATAATGAATCATAATTTTTTAAAAAAATTTTTATTAGTCAATCACCCTGGGTTAAAATTACAGTTATAAACTTTTGTGCTTGCATTCCAGTCTCACAATGATCAAGTACCCATCCCTCCACCAGTCCCCATTCTCTACCACCATTGATCCCAGTATCCCCCACCCTCCCTTCGCCATCCCTCCCCTGTGGCAGGGCATTCCCTTTTGTTCTCTCTCTCCTTTTGGGTGTTGTGGTTTGCAATAGAGGTATTGAGTGGCCATTGTGTTCGGTCTATAGTCTACTTTCAGCACGCATCTCCCATCCTGAGCGAATTCTCCAAGCACCCTTTACTTGGTGTTCCCTTCTCTATCTGAGCTACCTTTTCTCCCCAGCATGTGAAGCCGGCTTCCAAGCCATGGAACAAACCTCCTGGTACTTATCTCTACTATTCTTGGGTGTTAGCCTCCCATAATGAATGATAACTTTTTAAAACCAAAGTTCCAAAATATTAATTACCAAGAATGAGAATAAAATGAAAGAGCTTTTCATGCTCCCTAGTAAAAATGATGTTGGTTTTAGTTTTAGAGTAGATTATCACTTTGAGGAAGTAGTTTATGTTCCTGGTTTTTAAAAAAGAAAACAAAAGGGATATTAATTTTATCAGCATTATTTTATCAAGTGAAATTAATTTTACCAAGTGCTGGAAATGTAATCTTTAATATTATTACATATGATCTACTGACACAGCTTTTTTAATATCCTTAGACGATGTTGCCAATATTATTACCTTTATATGAATTATATCTTAAAATATATATTTACCTAGAATCCATTGAGAGACAGCTTATTTGGATTGTTTTTAGCCCTGGTCATCAAAGTGTGATATGAAATTAGCTTGCTGTTCTTGTGTATGCATGGATGAAAGTCCCGGACACCCCGTGCCCCTACCACTATTCCTCTTCCCCTGCTTTCCTGAGAATGATGAGCTAGGACACTGTCTGAGACAGCAAGGAGACAAAGTAACTCTTCTTTTAGTGAAAATGCAATTATCATTATTATTATTTTCCTTATGTTCCTCTCCTAAGGTAGGTAGAAACAGAACTTTGCTATCAGAGAGCTGGGCGTCATCCCTTGAGGATTCCTGACACTGAATGCGAACCTCCTTTTCTGGAGTGACGGGATGTTAAATAGCAGGGTAGCGAATCCGAAAGCCAAACTTTGGGCCACATAATAGCCTTAGAACTTAATAGTGGTTAAATTAAATGTCAAATCTTAGTTTCAATGAAATAAATATTTTAAAAGTTGTTCGTAAGGAATAAAGAGAACTTAAAAATAATGGAAAATTGTGTGTGTGGATTTAACAGCAATTGGACTCAGAAAGTTTTAGCTTTGTGCAGATGTCTTTATAGCCAAATTGAAGAAAGTCTGAATCTGTGATGTAGGAGGTGGTTTGTTGGTTGTCTCTTCCCTGAGCCTTCTGCCAGTTGCTGCTTTTATGCTACAAGTTGTAGCAATCCCTGTCTCTCCAATTTTACCCTAACTCCCTCTTCTCATTCATTCAACACTCATCCATTTAACAGTGATTTTTTATTTTTTAAAAAAATGTATTTGAAGCCACATTTAGTGTTGCTTAGGGGCTAATTCAAATTCTATGCTCAGGAAGTCTCTCCTCATGCTGTTTTGATGACCATGTGTTGCTTAGAATTGAACCCACACGTCCCACATGCAAAGCATGCAGTCAGCCCTTTGAGATACCTCTCTAGCTTTCATCTTAGATTTTGAGTTATTCCTTTATACCAGGCACACTGCTTGCTGAAGACCCTGATTGCCTTTCTGAGCTTCCCTGAGTCAGATGCTAAGGCGATCGAAAACCCGACAAGTTATGTCATTTGCAAAATTAAATGTTATTAACTCTTCCCCCTTTCTTAGAATTTACATCATTTATTTTGTTATGGAAGGGTAATGTAAGTCATCTTAAATGCAGCATGTTTTTTTAAGTTGTAATATTTGACTGTACTCTGTTTAAGGGGTTTGATTAAAACTGATTTGGCCCCTGGGAAAGAAGCTGCTATTGCAACTAGTTGGTATTTTATCAAGTAAAATATTGGGGGGAGTGGGGCCACACCCATAGGTTCTTAAGGCTTATTCCAGGATCAGTGCTCTGGGATCACTCTTGGTGTGCTCATATACAGCATGGGGTATCAAATCTGGGTTGACCACATACAAGGCAAGCACTATAAGTCCTATACTCAAAACAACTCTCAAAACAGATTTTTTGAATTAATGAAAAAATTTATTTGGGCAGTTACAATAGAATTAATGCTTATAGTATTGACATACAAAGTTACTGCTCTTCACCACCATAGTGCACCATAGTGCACCGTGTTCCTATGTCACCTCTGGTCTCATCTTTTCTTCCCACTCTCGTCCCTCAAGTAGAATATTTTAATCTTTGTTTTTTCTTTTTTAAGGTCTTTCTTTTTCAATTTGAGAATTCTGGAAGCATGATTTGCTGGCACTGGAGGCAGGAAAGGCAGTGAATGCTCACCTTGTGACCAGCTCTATTCAGTCCAGAGGCTCAGGGGGAAACTTGGGAGAAAGCCCAGGACACTGGTTACTGTTGTATTGAAGAAAACTTCCAGGTTCATTTGGAGTAACTAGTTCATAGACTGCTCGGCTCTTGATTGATCATATTACTATACTTTCTGAAACAGAATACTATTGGTTGCTCCTATAAAGAGGATGTTTATTGAGTTCCTATTTTACATCCAGGATTTGCCACCAAAAATCTTTCAGTCCAGTTAGAAAGACAGAACCAAATATCTGACATGTTCAGTATCTTCACCAAGAGACAGCTCAGTTTCTAGCCAGCTGTTAAATGGCTTGAGTCCAGGAGAGGGAGCTCTAGAAGATTTGGATGTTCTGATGCAGAGACAGGATGGTGTGGCTTGGTGGAAAGGATGGAAAGGTACTCCTGCTTGGGAAGAGGTGAGCAATCTGTGTGGAAGGCTTGTTCACAGAAGACCATGAGCTGGCTAAGTGGACAGATCTCTTGTAAAGTCTCCTCTTTCCTTGTTTTCATAGTTGTCTTAAGGCTCTTTAAAGTTTTGATGTTCATCTCCATGAATTGCTATTGTGTTGGATGGAATGAGATCTTTCCTTCTACAGTTCACTTCTCAGTCCTGAGCTCCCGATTTGCAAATCCTATGTGACATTCCTGAAAAAGTCACTTCTCAAATTGAACTCAGTCCCTCCCCAGTATTTTCCTCCTGTGTTCTCCATCATAGGGAACGGAAGCTTGCTTGACTTGCATGACATGCTTGCCAAGACCAGAAATCTCGACACGCCCAGGCTATCCTTTCTGACTCCATAGTTCTTAGCATTGGGAGCTTCTCCCCCTCAGTTTTCCCTTCTACTTTCTGTTACTTTCCACTCCAGTGTCTTTCTTCCCTTCATGTAGCATGTGCTCCATGAAGCCACAGACAAGGTTTATTTCTGGCATTTACTTCTATTGTCTCTAGCCCCTGAACAATATTGAGCTTATAACAAAGATACCCAATAAATGCATGTTAATTACCTGAATGAGTTACTTCCCATCCATCCTGCCTGCTAAAAATAATCTCTAGTTTAGACCCCTATTTTAAAATTTATTTTGAATAGCTACTACAATATACCCTAAAACGAGAAAACCAGGGAGATAGCTTAAAGGGCTGGAGTACATGACTTTCATGTGAGCACCTCAGTTCTCATCCCCAGTACTTCATGGCCTTCAGACACTGCTAAGAGTGATCCTGGCAGCCCCTAATACTGCCAAGGCCCAGCCCCAAACTCCCAGGTTTGTATGTCTCTGAGAATGGCCTCTAGTTCCTGAGCACTCCTAGTGATGCACCCACTGAAAAAAAAGTGGGGAAAAATTGTTTTAAGATTATTTTTGATTCATAGATTAAGCTGCTTAAAGTTACACTATGCAGTAGTTTATGGGACTTATAAAATGTGATACATATTACATCACGTATCACATAGATTTGTGGTGAGGAGTAAATGAAAGAAAATATGCAGATCACTATTGCTGTATTAGAGGTGACACAGTCTCTGCTGTTACAAAGGCAGGTTTGAAACTACAGTTTGAAAGGCCTCAGTGTAGACTAAGATATGTGTGATTTATTTTGTTGGTGAGGGCCTGTGAAAACATTAGCTGAGTGGTGGAAATTCTATGTGCTCTGGAATCAGTTGACATGGATTCAAAGAAAAATTCTATAACTTAACAACTATAGGACATCTCACTCTTAGTTTTAAAACTTTTAAACTTAGGATATTTATACCTCCTATCAGTAATGTATAAATGAGATGGCATGTAAAAAGCACCTGACACATATTTTTCTTATTTTTAAATAATTTTCTCTCGGGAACTTCCCAAGTAGTGCTCAGGAGGTCCAAGGAACCTTACCTGGCTATTCTCAGTAATACTCAGTGGCCTTCAGGGATCAACTCTCGGCCCTGAAGGGACCACATGATACGAGCATACCTTGCAAGTATCAAGTATCATGATACCTTGCAAGTATCAAGGCATGTGTTTTAACCCCAGTAGTGTCTCTCTAAGCCCCTAATACACTTTTTAAATAGAGTTCTATAGCCCAAAACATTGTCATTGACTAAATTCAATTGAACATTTTTGTCAGGTACTCTGACAAAAGGATAAAATCATATCCCCCAATTTTTCAGATGACTCAAAACTGTAATACAATAGGTGGTGTTGAGGCCAAAATGACCTCAACCGGCTAGAATGTTGGGCCTTGACCAAAGGAAATTTAGGCATCTCTCACACAGATCAAAGCAAGGCAGTCAGGGGCAAGGGGACCATTTATTAGATGGTCATTACATCAGTCCAGGTGATGGATGTATAGGATCTGATCTGAACTGGGAATGCATCAGTGGCAACGAAAGAAAATTGATGCTTGGTATCTTTTAGAAAGGTCACCTTTTGGTAGAAACTTATAGAATATGACAGCCAGTGGGGTGATATGTGCTGAGAAGAGAGCTAAAGATGACCAGGGAATTTCCTTTCTGGACTCCTGGGGAAAAGGATATAGCAGTGAAAGGCAGGCAGAAGTTAGGCAGAAATGCTGAATTAGGGAGAAAAGGGAGGATAGGAGTCTGGCTCTCTACATGGGGGTTGTTGGCTCTGCCCAGCAGGAAATTGGAAAGCCAGGACTGAAGCTTGTGGGAGAGGCTGTGTCTGGAAAGAGGCATTTGGGAGTCATCCACAGAGAGGTGATAGTTGAAGCTGTGGGTGGAAGGGATGGGATGGCCAAGGAGTGGCCAGTGCTATTCCGAATCATTAGCATTGTTGGCTCTAACTTGAGATAAGCAGGATAAACAAACCCTTGCCCAAGTGGGAACAAGTTCTGCAGTCCTTTCTTGGACTTTTTTACTTGTTAAAGCAAAGTTCTACAACATGGAAAGAAAAAAACTCACATAATTATTTTAGATATTTTAAAAACATAGTTTTGCTTTATAAAATTGTATAATAAGTAAATGTATTCTTGGTTATAAAAAGTATAAAAACTGAAAATAAAATAAAAGCCCTCACAAATCCCTCTTGAATTCTGTTTTTTTTTCCCCAGCAATAACAATTGTTACTAGTTTGGTAGGATGTTTGCAAATATTTTTCTGAGCATTATTATACTTGCACAAGCACAGTCACATAAAGGCATATTTTTTGTTTTGTATTTGTGATTCAGTTTTGTTTTATGAAATGAAATATTCTATAGTTTGCTTTATTTTAATTAATCTGTATCCAAGTCATAGAAACTACTTGCCAGGGTATGACTAACGTATTTATTTCTTAACTATTCTTTATTTATTTGCTTGTTTATTTATTTTATGCACTGCTGGGGATGGAGCCCAGGTCCCATGCATGCATGGCACGTGCTTTTCCAGTGAGCCACATCCCTGGCCATGTTTACATCACTGTATCTTGCAGATATTCACTTATTGCAATGTGTAGGAGACTGTCTAGCAAAACCTAGGATAAGCTGATAAATAGTAATCTAGGAATTTACCAGCTACCAGGGTAAGGGAGAAGCACAGAAGAAGAAAAAATCAGAGAGAAAATGCTTTCTCTTTCTCTCTGTCATCTCACAGCAAATTTGGGACCCAAGTAATTTTCTATAAAACACTAGGGCTCTAATTTCCTTCTTTTATTTCTGCTGCCTTTACAGAGGACTCAGAAGAAACTGTACTTTGACCTGAAGTGTGGGGAGTCATGCCTGGTTGGCCCCTCACCCTCACCCCGTCTCTGTTTCCTCTTTGACTCAGCAGCCATCTGGCTTTTCTGGCTCCCCATTAGAAAGCTGCGCTATCCCAGGACAAGCCGGCCGGGTGCATGGATGTCCCTCTAGCATGTGTGACAAGTATGGGTGGGAGAGCTCTTCCTTAAAATGTCTTTTAAGTTCCCTTGGTCAGTACCTCTCTTCTTGCTTTTCAGGCCAATCTGGGTCACTTTTTCCCTTTTGTCTGTTTCTTCTTCCCACCAGGCTAAAGTAGGGCTCTTGAACAACTGGACCTAGTTGTGAACTCAGCTCCCCATGATCCTCAAGGGGCAAACATACAAAACAGCTCTGATCTGCTGCATGTCTCAGTGGGTGCTATCTACCTTTCCGGACACGTGGTCCTAACCCCACTTACACACATGACACCAACAGCGATACCAGAGCTTTCACTGCTTGGTGCTCTTTCCACTCAGAGCCTTTTACCTTGGCACTGAGTGGAAAGAGTACCCATATTCTATATTCATTCATCTTTCCTGTGTCCTTTAAATTCAATTTGGTCTGAAGAATAAACTTGACATAAGGATAGTGATAATGACTCTTGGACACTTTGGTGATGGTGAAAGTGCAAAATAACATTGTAAACCACAACCATCAACATTAACACTATTGCAATGATGGCATCTAAAATACAATAAACAAAAGAATTAAAATGTAGATAAATATAAATTAATTTAGATTGGTGTCTAGTACTCTAGAAAGCCTTCCCTGACTACTCCTTCCTGGACTGGAATCTTGTTGAATTTGAGATTTTATTTTAGTATCTGTCTTGCCTGCTCCCCTATGACAGTCCCAGTCTCTTTATTCCTATAGCCAATTCCAAGACATGGAATGTCCCAGCCCTTGGTGCATGCTTATTGAAACAGATTGGCTTGGACTGGGAGCATCACTGAGGTTCTCCGAGGTTTGCTCTCCTGGCAGATACCTGGTTTTCCATATAGCCTGTTTTTTACTGGAGGTCCATTAGTGAGAATTGCTGAGAGCCTGCTCCTTGGTGGGTAATGCTTGGCATGGATGCTCTGTAGGGTGCAACAGCCACACTGGTGGGTCTGAGGTGTGTCTTGGTCTGTGAGGGGCTTTACTTCTGTGCCCAGGTCACAGAGGAGTTCACTAAAGATGCACAGGGTTCCATGAATCCTTTCCACCTGTGAAAGACAACCTCACCGTGTGTGTGTGTGTATGTGTGTAAGTATGTATGTGTGCATGTGCACACATGTGTGAGTAGAGAGAGTGTTCTATCACAGAACACCTTGGCATTCCCCATTTGATCTTTCCTCCAAATTACTTTAGGACATGGAATGTATTGGTCATATACAATGAAACAAATGTGATAATTAATTTATTCATGTATTCCACAAATATTTTTTGCATTCCTATTATGTCTCTGGTAAACCATGGGAATATACCAATGAGTTTGCACATTCCCACCTCTAGGGAAGTTACTGTGCTGGCTAAGGGAGACCCACAAATAACTCATGTACAAGTAAACCATGAAAAAAATGCCCAGTGGTATAAATGCTCAGAAGACAATCAGGTGGGGTCGTATTACTGTGAGTGATGGGTGGGGGGAGAGGACCAGCTACTTTAGAGTAAGGTGTGCCTTTCTGAGAAGATGACATCTGAGCTTAAATCGGAAAGGTGAGAAGAAACTAGGTGAAGCCGAGGGAACTTGGTTGATTTTATGAAGGCCTGAGGGTCTGGGAGCAAATCTTTCCTTGGTGTTCCTTGCACATTCTCTTTCTGCTCTTTCTGCTCTGTTATGTTCACTGACACCCATGACATTTCTCAGGGACAAGCTGTGAGCCAGCACCAGATGAGGTACGCTAAAGTATGAGGGTAGCTCTCACTTAATGGACCTCTTGAGAGGTGTCAGTTAGGGTTGAAACTCTCCCGGAGCAATTAATACTACAATGCCTTCTTGAGAAAATCTTTTCAGTTATGAGTTCATTATGGATAAATACCTGAAAGGAATGGTTAAGATGAATAGAAACATAGTGCTTCACTCTGGAAAATAATAAAGGAAAAGACTATATTTCCTGTCCGCAATACTTTACACTACTATAATTAGAGCATTTGGGAATTAGAGCAGTTAGGGCTGTCTAAAGAATGTACTGGATATTTGGTAGCTGTTTAAGAGTAAGACTTAATAGTTACTGCTTAGAAAATCTTCCTGAATAGACTAGGGTTCCACAAAAAGAAGGGTAGATTGGGCAGTGAGTGGTAAACAGGCTCAGCAGTAGGGGAGAATAAACCACCCAATTTAAGATGGGTGTTAAATTGATGGATTGAAGAGGCTCATTTTGGTCAAATCACCTCAAGTGCTATTCCCTTTTGCCTGCTTAACTACGTTAAAATAGTACTTAATCTAGCACATTCACTTAGACCTGATAGCTTAGACCCATGGACTACTTATACTTAACAGCCATCATAGTGTCTGACATATAGATGTTATTCAACAAAAATAAAATTACTGAAAAGGTGAATGAATGAGTCCTAGGCTTTGGTTGCCAAAGCCTTTGAATAACTGCACTGTAGCACTGTCATCCTGTTGTTCATCTGTTTGCTTAAGCGGGCATCAGTAACGTCTCCATTGTGAGACTTGTTACTGTTTTTCGCATATCGAATAATCACGGGTAGCTTGCCAGGCTCTGCTGTGCGGGCAGAATACTCTCAGTAGCTTGCTGGGCTCTCCGAGAGGGATGGAGAAATTGAACCTGGGTTGACCGTGTGCAAGGCAAACGCTCCACCCACTGTGCTATCTATCACTCCAGTCCCCTTTGAATAAATATTGAACAATTGAAAGCTGTTATGTCACAGGGATGGGGCAATATTCACAAGTACATAAAACAGATAAGATAATGCATGATACATCTTTTTTGTGATTGCCTTCCTTTTAATAATACTTAGAAAGTTATAAAAAGAATTCCTGATGTTTATGTACATTTGTTTTGTTTTGTTTTGAGGCAACACCCAAAGCTTACTCTTGGCTCTGCTCTCAGAGATCACTCCTGGTGGGCTCAGAAAACCATATGGGATGCTGAGGATCAAACCCAGGCTGGCCACTGCTAAGAAAATTCCCTTCCCGCTGTACTATTTCTCTGTCCCTTGATGTTTATATAGATTTTATTATGTCCTGCTGTACTATTGTTCTGTCCCCTAACGTTGTTTATAGATTTTATTTGGCTCACCACTTATTTCTACTGACAATGTCATATTACACCAAAGAAATAGGATAATAATGAATACACACCTGGGCTGGAACAATAGTACAATGGGTAGAGGGCGCTTGCCTTACATGTGGCCAATTTGGGTTTGATCCCCGCCACCACAAATTCCCTAGCCCACCAGGAGTAAGGAGTAAATCCTGAGCACTGCCAGATGTGGCAAAAAAAAAGGGAAAACAATGATGAATACATACCATAATATCAGTTCTGTGGAATATGTACATGCATGAGGCAAACATTAAAAAGAAATTAAAACAAAATTAGCACTTACCTAATTCCCTTGCCTTTTCTACCTTATACTTAGGATTCTTTAAAAAGTTTTCTTCAGTTGTTGCATATGATTTTTATGTAAAAATAGTAAATATTTTTTAGAATACTGCATAACACTTCTGCTAAATTTTGTTTTTTAGAGAAAATTCCTGGCATTTATTATAAAAACATAATTGTCATTTAAAATAATACTGAAAAGTGAAGTACAATAATTACAATTACTGTATGATACAGTTAGCTTACTAAGAACTCTTCATCATCTACATCCTGACATTGGCTCCACTGCACTTCCTGTGCTCCACTGCATGCCCCTAAGCCGATAGTGCAAGTCAAAGGAACTCCATTCTTGGATTGATGACTCAGCAAACCTCAGCAGACTGCTCTATGACTTTAAGTTACACCACCCTGAAAAAATAGCAAAGGAGCCAAGACATTGGCCTACAGATTTAAAAACAATGGCAAAAACATGGGAAACTGGTTCATTAATTTTTTCTGTCACATAAACCAGTATGGATAATTTTTCTTATGTGATGAATTCCCAGTGGTAAAATCAGAGATATAGCTAAAATGAACTTTGAGTTTTAGCTAGGTGTTGAATTTGCATTTTTAACTCTACCCCAAACAAGCTACTAGAATGACATCAGTGGTTTGAGTCAGCTGTTGGTAGGGCTTCCACCCAGAATTTGATGTCATTAATGGGTAACCATGAGCAACAGGAATACTTTTCTGTAAGCTTGCTGACCTGAGACCGCTGAAAACTTTTTTTTTATTATTAATGAATTACTGAGAGGGTACAGATACAGATTTACATATTCTCCTGCTTGTGTTTCAGTCATACACAGCTTGAGTAACCTCTGAAAACTCTTATTGGTGCCAGTGTCAAATATACTGGCACCAATACGTTCTGAATAACCATACAGAACTGAATGGCTAGATAAGGGCATTTTAAGGACATTTTATGTATTAGGCATGTGTATTTCAAATGTTTTCCATTGGCAGAGCTGGAGAAATAGCACAGTGGGTAGGGTGCTTGCTTTGCAGGTGGCCGCCCTGTGTTTGATCCCTGCCATCTGACATCATCCCCAGAGCACTTCCAGGAGTAATTCCTGAGTGCAGAACCAGGGCAACCCCTGAGCATAGTTGGATGTGGCCCAAAATTAAGGAAAAAAGTTTCCCATTGGTTAGGAGTATATGAAAATAGAGTTATTTAGGCTGGAAGATATTTTTATATGTCTAATGATGAAATTAGGTAAACTAGGTGTTAGGTATGGGGAACCACGTGGGAAGGAGTGTAAGAAACATGACTGTAAAGGAAAGAATTTTCAGGAGCTGAATCATATCTTATTTTGATTACATCAGCATCATTTTACCAAGAACCTGTAATATGAGAATGTGTTAGGATAGTAGAGTAGTTCTATTATGTTTATCTCATCCAAAGTGAGTTAGTTTTCAACACATCTATTTTTAATTCTTTGGAAATACAATTACATTAATTGAAGAATGACTTATAGAATACCAGCTTAAAAAACAAATCCTTATCAGCAAATGGCAGTGTTGGTGTTGCCTATTAATTGAAATTCGTTGTAACTAAGATATGGGTACCACAGTTAAATGGTATATTTTGTCTGCTTGGAAATCCTACTGTATTTTTGAGGCATGTAATGAGTAATACAAGACCTTCTGGATCCCTCCCAATTTTCTTTCCCTTCTTTGATAGACTTTCAAGATGTGTTGTCTTGACATGGTATGAGAACTTTTTAGCTATCCATAATGGATATACAGCTTCTGAAAAATTGTCGTTAGGATGTTAGTGTAGCCTTCACATTTTAGCTAACTCAGCTTTTAAGAAAAGTATCCAAGTAGTTCTCTCTACTTTATTTTATCCCTGGTCACTTTCCAGAACAGAGTCTTCTTTTGTAGACTGTGACTCTCATTGTTGATGAATGACTTGAACTCATACTAATTTCTACTCTCCCCTTTTATTTTTAAAAACCTATTGCACAGTTAGTACACACTCTGAATGATCTCCCACATTTTACTGCTTAGACTATACATTAAACATTGTATGGCTCTAATAAGGAGTAATTTCCCTATGAGCAGGGATTGTGCTCTCATGTGGTAGCTTGCATATGTGCTAAGTATTCAGCAAATTTGTAGAACCTTAGAAATTACTTAACTGCATCTACTGGGTAAGGTAAGACACATTGTTGCATGCTGATATACAAATAATATCCTACAAAAAGTAATAAACGAAGCAAGTATTTATTGTCTCCTTAATTATAGTACTGAGAGGTTATTAGAAATACAGACCAAGGGCATGGTCTGTATCAGGAAGATTTTATGATAACTCTGGAGAGATTTTTATAATGAGAATTAAGTGTGTTTTTATTGATTATTATTTATAAGATGATTATGAGAATTACAGGGGTGAACTAGTCCCCAATTTTTACGTTGACTCTTAAAGAGAACTTCCAAATATTCCGAACCCCATTCATAAAATAGGATGATAGCAGTATGTTACCTTTCATAGTTAGGAAGACTTTTGAATGCAAGAAAAAGTCAAAATCTAAAATAGTTGTTACTATTGATAACACTGGGCTGTCTTTGCTGCTCCTGCAAGGAGCTTAAGTTTTATTCAGCCACTCCCACAACAGTGCAACTGAGGCACAACTAATAATCCTATATTGTTTTTCTCTTTCTTTATATCATTTGTATTGTTTATTTAGCAATGTCCTTTTTGTATAGACACAGGAAGACAGTTGATGGTATGCTATGTAACATGGGAGTTAATTGATTCCAAAATAATATTTACTCCTGGGCATCCATATTTACTTGATTTAGTCCTCAGTTGCCCTTAGTTCCTAGCACTTCTAGAACAGGGTCCCAATGAGGGACTGATGGACCCAGAGCAAGCTGTGAACTACCTCCCTGACATCGAAATGGGCCAGGCCAAGCGCCATTATACTTAACTATAAGTTAAGAGCACGGTCATGGACAGTAGGCCATATAAAAGTTTGTTTTTTTTCTTCCCCAGATTTGAAAAAGTCTCCCTTGCTATCATGTTTCTTTGGCACATAAGGTATCCATTCTCACATTCAACTCCTAGTCAGTATCATTTCCTTTAGTTGGTAGACAGAGCAAAGAGAAGAAAGAGCATCCTTCTCTTTTGAGGGATATTTAGTAGAAATCACGAACCACTTTGACTAATAACACAATATCAGTAACTTGACTATATCTAGCCTGAAAGATTGATAGAATAGTGCCAGATACTTGACTAAAATTCAGAGGTTCTATTATTCAGGAAAATGAGAATGGATTTCAAGGAATAATTGATAGTATCTGTCACTCTAATACTATTATTATCATACATGTTAATTGAGGTAATTCACTATGCTTAGGACATGACACATATATGATATAAACTCCATAAGTATTAGCTATTTATATAATTAGGAAATATGATCAACCAATAGTTCACTCTATTATTTGCTCAATATATATTGAACATCTGCCGTGCTGTTTAAATCCCTTTATCAACAATCAAAAGATTCCCATCTAAGATTGCTTCTCCTTTAAACATCTCAAATAGGGAATTCTTTATCAGAGTGAGTTAAAACATGCCTCCCCCATTACTCATTTGTCTTGGCTCTGGTCCTACCTTTTAAAACAATTTGAACAAACCTATTTTCTCATTTCAGTTTTTCAAATATATGAAGATTACAATTGAGCCTTTCATTTAGATTTTCTGCTCTAAACAATTATTTCACTAACTCATTTATCTAGAATGTTGCTTGGCAAACTTTTTTTTTTAACTGAAGAGTCAGATTTTTGGTTTTGTGAGCCACATGGTTTCTCTCACAACTTCTTGACTCCACCATTGTAATGTAAAAGCAACCTTAGACATTCCATAAACAAATGGGTGTGTTCCAATAACATTTTTATTTACAAGTACAGATAGCAGACCAGCTTTGGACCCTGAGCTATAGTTTGTCAGCTCCTGAATCATCCCATGGAAATTTATGACTTTTAGTCTCCTAAATTTTACTGTATCATTTCTGGTTCTTTTTATGCCTTCATTTCTTTTCCTTCCTACTTTATGGGACTTCCAGCACCCCATAACTTCTACTTTCTGGTCATATTAACCATCTCAATTTATCTCTAGAAAAGCTATCTTTCCTGCTTTGTCTTAGTCTTAGTCTTCCTAATTTTTTGAACTCTACCAAGATAAACCTTTCCAATTTTCTCCAAAAATCTGTCCACATTTTTTAAAAAGTATAAGTTTTTCCTTCTCTTTATTCTTCAAATCTATTTGGCTATATTTTTCATTCAGAGCTTTAGACTTTGTTTCAGTCAAACTGTACAATGCTAACTATAACCAACTTTCCTTAAAGACAACCTAGGGTTATCTGAAGAGGTAGGCAGGAAATTTTCAGCACTTTCAAATAGTTCTCATATATAAAATATGTGTGCTTTATCCCCATCTTCCAGATGAGTAATTTTAGATCAGTAATTTAGCTCAAACCCACATAGCTGAAATTCAAGGAGTTGATTCTACTTATAAAACCTAAATTCAAATTTGAGAGGACCTGATGAATAGAATATATAATCTGGTCAAACTGAATTCAGCATTCCATCAACAGTACTGCAGACAGTACTGCAGAGTAATTAAATTCTGGTTGTACTTTCTCATTAGGACATATGGTATAGGAACAGCTAAAGTTTTCCTAGGAATTTTGGTTTTTAAAAAATTGGTTTTCAAAGAATTTTCTTTATAATCTGTTGGAACAGGCAATGTTATAGGAGAAAAACAAATCAAGGCTTAAAGTGGTGAAATACTTGCTCGAGTTATCAGGTCCCATGTCTATTTTTCTTGTGGTTTATACTTTGCATTTTCTAAAATTCACCTCATTTATTCTTTGTTTAATTAAAAAAATTGGCCATGGGCTGGGGCACATCAGAGTTAGCCCTGAATTTGTGTTTAGGAAAAACTCCTGGCATTACTCAGGGGTTTACGTGTGGTATCACACCCAAGTCTACTATGTGCGAGGCAAGTGCCCTACCCATTGTACTACCTCTCCAGCCCTACAACCACTTCATCTCATTATAAAACCCTGTGTATTTCAGAACAAAGATAGATTATCATCTTTTTCTGGTTAACTCCCTTGGAATCACCCCCATCTGTCTCCACCATCTGATTTAGATGCTGTTCCTTTTCCTCTTTATTAATCCAGGGGTTAGCTCTTTCTGCACCTTGACTCATGATTTGTTAACTTGTAAAAAAAAAATCAAAGGCAAGATCCCTGCTTCATTTAAATACTTATTGAATAACGTAATAATATGAGAGAGAGTCAAGTCAGTATTCTAGGGAGCCAGCTTCCAGTGATGTTGCTAATTCCAGATAACAGGTAAAGGCAAAACAAAAACTCAGATAACAGGTAAAGGCAAAACAAAAACTTCAGTCTTTCAGGGACAAACTCGAAACAGTATCATGCCCCCAGGACTGATTCCTAAGAGCCAAGTCACGAGTAAGCCCTGAGCACCACCTGTGTGGCCCCAAACCCAAAACCAAAAAAATAAATACAAACAAAAAACCCCAGTATCATTCCAGAAGCCATAGCCCTCTCAGCCAGGGAACATTAAAAAACTGGAACCTCAAATCCATGGAATATCAGACTAGAGAGAAATAAATAATGCTGCCTCATATCTGGTGAAAAACAGAGGTTCTCAAATTGGGCATGAATCTTCAGTATGATCTTCAGATTTGGGGTTTGAATCCTTCACTTTAGCATTGACTTAGCCTCTCCTCTTTGATTTCTAATCTCTCAAATGTAGATAGAGATAAAAATTATCTGCATTAGTATCTATTGCCGTGCAACAAATTACCCCCAAACTTAATACTGCAAACCAAACAAATACACAAAAACAGCTCACGGTTTCTATGTGTCAGGAACATAGGTGAAGTGCTTTGGTCTCAGTTGCTCATAAGATTACTGTCAAGATGAATACCATCACTGCAGTCATTGGAGGAATTTGAAGGATCCATTTCTGAGATAGCTCCCTGAGAGGGATTTTGGCAAAAGGTCTTAGATCTTGCATAAAAGACTTCTTAAGTTGTGATAACTAATTCCCATACCCATCACCTCCCTCCACAACAAGTAAGAGCGAAAAAGTAGGAGGAAATCTTAATCATTTTTATGACCTACTCTCATATGTTACAGACTGTATTTATACTACATCCCACATGTTAGAAAGATGTCCACATTTAAGGGAAGATAAATTAGGTTTCATCTTCTGAAAGGAGGAGTGTCAAAGAATTTGTGGGTGTATTTAAAATAGTCATTTTTTTCTTAGAGGGTTGAGTGAGAATGATATGAGATAATTGTTTTAAATTGCTTAGAACAGGACTTAAGTAGGACCTACCTTGAATTATCTTCTTTGCAAATTGAGAAAAAAATGCATTATCAATCAATCTGTAAACTTGAAATTCTGTAAAAAAAAATAGAGCACAGACATTGAAGTCAATTTATCCCATAAGCTATTACTGTTGTCTGTATAGTACTTGACTGAAAAAGTTGTCCATGACTTTTCAAAAAGCAAGTCCAAGACACATATATATAGGCCAGAGATGAACCTCAGTGGCAGATCAATATTCTTATATGTGTGAGGCCCTGGATTCAATCCCCAGCTCTGTCAAAAATAAAATACAACCTGTGGCATTAAAATAATGTTCTATATACAAACATGTACATTGATACATTGGGAATATTGTAGAAGAACTTTCCTCAAAATATTAGTAATGATTGCCTCTGGGAAGTAGGATATGCATTTAGTTAAAAGCTTTTCACCCTTTCTATTTTCTGCATTGTTTGTATAGTTTTATACTCAGGTTGTATGCATTAAAACAATAAGGGAATTTTAAAGAAAAGTAAAAAAAGAAACCCAAGTTGAGAGGAAGACAGGAATGGTGAAAAGTATGAGAAAGTTGAACGAAGGCATTGCCATTTTGTGTGGGCTGTCATTTTATCAATGAAGTGTCTTAAGTGATAGATCCTTTGATCCTTCCAGGTACTTGTGAAGACCTGACTGTATTGGGATCATGTAAAAGTCTGTGATTGTGCCTCGAGGGGGATGCTTAGGCAAGGAAAGAAGAGGTGGTTGATGACAACCCTTTAGCTAAAGAGGAAAAGTGTGAGGCAAGAAGAAGAGAGATATCTGCTTGACACAAAGAAAAGACAGGACAAATCCAATGTTGACAGCAGAGCATGTACATGTGTTTGTTGTCTTGAGAAGAATACTTTTACTTTCAAAGGAACAGTGGCATCTGTTATGCATCTCCTTTGGTCCCATATTGCTGTGTATATTCTTTGTAATTACGTTATCAGAATTAGATTGAAATTGCTTCAATTTTTTTTCTCTTGCCAGTCTTCTCCATGGCTATCTTCTCCATGAAACAGTTCGCAAGATAGACCCGGATTCAATAATTTTGAGAATAAAGACTAAATTATTATTTAAAACATTAAGCCTTTTGTAAATTGGATCTTTGGTCTATTGGTATTCAATGAGTAGTTTCTTTTTTAAAATTTTATTTCATTGGATCACCGTGAGATGCAGTTACAAGCTTTCATGTTTGAATCACAATCATACAATGTTCAAACACCCATCCCTCCACCAGTGCACATTCTCACCACCAGTCTCCCCATTATACCTCCCTTTCTCACCCTCCCCATGCCTCCATGGCAGATAATTTCCCAAATACTCTCTCTCTACTTTTGGGCATTATGGTTTGCAATACAGATACTGAGAGGCTATCACTTTTGGTCCTTTATCTACTTTCAGCAACATCTCCCCCTTCTTCCCCCACTCATGGGGCAGGCTTCAAACTATGGAGCAATCTTCCTGGCCCTTGTGTGTATTGCCCTTGGGTGTCAGTCTCATGTTATGTTATTTTATATTCCACAAATGAGTGCAGTCCTTCTATGTCTGTCTCTCTTTCTGACTCATTTCACTTAGCATGATACTCTCCATATCTATCCACTTATAAGAAAATTACATAACTTAATCTTTCCTAACAGCTGCATGGTATTCCATTATGTAGATATACCAAAGTTTCTGTAACCAGTCATCTATTTTAGGGCGCTCGGGTTGTTTCCATATTTTGGCTATTGTGAACAGTGCTGCAATGAATATATAGGTACAGATGTCATTTCTACTGTGCTCTTTTGCATCCTCAGAATATATTCCCAGAAGTAGTATTGCAGGGTCATATGGAAGCTCAATTTCTAGTTTTTGAAGAACTGTCCATATTGTTTTCCAGAAAGGCTGGACCAGTTGGTATTCCCACCAACAGGGAAGGGGCATCCCTTTTTTCCCACATCCATGCCAGCACTGGCTGCTTTTGTTGTTTTGAATGTGTGCCAGTCTCTGTGGTGTGAGATGATATCTCGTTGTTTTGATTTGCATCTCCCTGATGACTAGGGATGTGGAGCGTTTTTTCATGTGCCTTTGGGCCATTTGTATTTCTTTTTTGAGGATTCTTCCGTTCATTTCTTCTCCCCATTTTTTGAGGGGGTTGGAGGTTTTTTTCTTGTACAATTCTACTGTCTTGTGTATCCTGGATATTAATCCCTTATCAAATGGGTATTGGGTAAATATTCTTTCCCATTCTGTGGTCTCTCTTTGTATTTTAGTCACTGTTTATCTTGAAGTGCAGAAACTTCTTAGTCTGATGTAGTCCCATTTGTTTATGTTTGTTTTAATTTGCTTAGTCAGTGGTGTTTCATCCTTAAAGATGCTTTTAGCTTCAATGTCATGGAGGGTTCTGCCTATATTTTCCTCCATGTACTTTATGGATTCATGTCTAATAGTGAGGCCTTTAATCCACTTTGATCTGGCCTTTGTACTTGGCATTAGACAGAGGCCAGAGTTCATTTTTTTTGCAAGTAGCTATTCAGTTTTCCCAGCACCACTTATTGAAGAGGCTTTCCTTGTTCCACTTCATATTTCTTGCTCCTTTATCAAAGATTAGGTGGTCATATATGTGAGAGTCTGTAACAGAATACTCAACTCTGTTCCATTGATCTGTGGTTCTGTTTCTAGCCAAATACCATGCTGTTTTAATTATTACTGCTCTATAGTATATTTTAAAGTTAGGAAAGGTGATGCCACCCATCTTGTTTTTCCCAAGGACTGCTTTAGCTATTCGTGGGGGTTATTGTTCCCTATGAATTTCAGAAGCGTTTTGTCTATTTCTTTGAAAAATGTTATGGATGTCCTGATAGGGACCGCATTAAATCTGTATAGTGCTTTGGGGAGTATTGCCATTTTGATAATGTTAATCCTCCCTATCTATGAGCAGGGAAAGTGTCTCCATTTCCTAGTGTCCTCTTTTATTTCTTGAAGTAGTGTTTTGTAATTTTCTGTGTATAAGTCCTTTCACCTCTTTGGTTAAGCTGATTCCAAGCTACTTGATTTTCTGGGGTACTATTGTGAACAGGATTGTTTTCTTATTGTCTCTTTCTTCCAAATGAGTAGTTTTTTAACAAAATGAAGCCGAGTTGAAAATTTTATATTTGGGGACATGGAAAGTCTGGAAGCACTGCTTGGAGATGGTTTTTGAATGGTATAAATCTACTGTTTACTTCCTGGTGGTCACATTTGTTGTTTATATTTTCCTTACCTTTGTCTTTTCTTTTAGTATTTGCGTTTTGGGCTGGACTGATAGCACAGTGGTAGGGCATTTGCCTTGCATGCAAATGACCTGGGTTCGATTCCTCCGCCCCTCTAGGAGAGCCAGCAAGCTACCCTGAGAGTATCTTGCCTGCACAGCAGAGCCTGGCAAGCTACCTGTCACGTGTTTCATATGCCAAGAACAGTAGCAACAAGTCTCACAGTGGAAATGTTACTGATGCCCACTCAAGCAACTCGATGAGCAACGGGATAAGTGACAGTGATAGTGATTTGAGTTTTTATAATTTTAATATCTTGAATTGTTTTCCCCATTTTTTATTAATCTATCACCATGAGATACAGTTACAGAATTACAAACTTTCGTGCTTATGTTTCAGTCTTACAACGATCAAACACCCATCCTTGGTGCCCATTCACTACCACCAATATTCCCAGTATCCCTCCCACTCACCTTATCCCTCCCCTCCTCTGTGGTATTTTCCCCATATTTTAAAAAGTGATAATGTGAAGCTTATAGTATGTACCTCTTGCTTATGACATCTAACCTTAAATAATGCTGTTTCAATTCATATAGAAAAAAATTTTGCAATAATATCCTTCAATTTCCCTTCTCTTGACCTTTGGACTTTTGTGCTATAATTGTCATATATTTTGCTACCACATTACTAACAAAATTTTGTGGTAGAAAAACTTTGCTGTCTTTTAAATTTTTCTTTAAAATGCTTGTTTACCTAAAGTGATTTTAAAAGGAAGACTGTACCGGATCATCTATTTTCCATGCTTTTTATTCCTTTGTGTTGATACAAAAAATATTTTGGTGGTCGTGAGGGTACAAACTTCAGTGCTCAGAGCTTACTCTTGTCTCTGTGCTCAGGGATCACTTTGGCCTTTTGCCTAAAGGTTTTCCTTTACACAGGATTTCCAGTGATAATTTCTTTCAGTTTTGTAAAATCTAAAAGGTATGTCATTTTTATTTTAAAGGAACATTTTTGCTGAGTATAGAGTTAAAGAAATATTTTTGCTGAGCATAGAGTTCTAAACTGGTTATATGTTTTCTTTAGTACTTTGATGATTTTACTCCACTCTCTTACAACTTGAACTGTTTCTAGTGAGAAGCCTTAACCTTAACTCCTTAATGTCTCTTTTTTTTATCTGTGTCACTATGGTCTTGTTGAACTTTCAGCATTTCCTCTGAGCCAGGAATATCATTGTGTCTTGTTTAGATTCTTTGTTTGTTTCATGTTAGTCTAGATTCTCTCTGTGCTATGAACTAGGCCAGAGAGCCTCAAATTTATTTGGCCTACCAACACCTTTTTAGAAAAAAAAAGTCACTCAAAACTCCCTAGGAAATATACTTTTTTTCCTGGTTTATTTGTTTTTGGGGACTATCCCCAGCGGTGATCAGGTCCTTACTCCAGGTCCTGCTTTCAGGGTTCACTCATGTCAGGCTCAGTGGACAATATGGGGTGCCAGGGATCGAAAAGGTTGGTCATGTGCAAGGCAAATGCCCAACCTGCTGTACTATTACTCTTTTCTTTTAACTGAATCACTGTGAAATATAGTTACAAAGCTTTCATAATTGAGTTTCAGTCGTAAAGTTATCAAACACCCATCCCTCCATCAGTGTACACTTTCCAACCACCAATATCCCCAGTATCCCTCCTGCTCCACCTCCCCCCCCACCCTAACCCCAACTCTTGCCTCTGTGGCAGACAATTTCCTTCTTTCTTTCTACTTTTGGGCATTATGGTTTGCAATACAGATACTAAGAGGCTGTTAGGTTTGGTCCTTTATCTACTTTCAGCACACATCTCCCAACCCGAGTGACTCCTCCAACCATCATTGACTTAGTGATCTCTTCTCTATCCCGCTGTCTTCTCCCTCAGCTCATGAGGTAGGCTTCCAACCCTGGAGCAATCTTCCTGGCCCTTGTCTGTACTGTCCTTGGGTGTCATATTGTATTATTTTATATTCCACAAATGAGTGCAGTCATTCTGTGTCTGTCCCTCTGTAACTTATTTCACTTAGCATGATACTCTCCATGACCATCCACTCATAAGCAAATTTCATGGCTTCATCTTTCCTAACAGCTGCATAGTAATCCATTGTATAGATGCACCAAAGTTTCTTTAACCAGCTGTTTGTTTTCGGGCATCGGGTTGTTTCCAGAATCTGGCTATTGTGAACAGTGCTGCAATGAATATACAGGTGCAGATGTCATCTCTACATCTCTACTGTGCTTTTTTGTACCCTCAGAATATATTCCCAGAAATAGTATTGCTGGGTCATATGGAAGCTCAATTTCTAGATTTTTGAAGAATGCCCATATTGTTTTCCAGAAAGTTTGGACCAGTTTGCATTCCCACCAACAATGAGAATCCCTTTCTCCCCACATTTGTGCCAGCACTGGTTATTCTTGTTTGTTTGATTTTTTTTATGTGTGCCAGTCTCTGTGGTGTAAGATATCTCATTGCTTTTATTTGCATCTCCTTGATGATTAGTGATGTAGTACATTTTCTCACATGCCTCTTACCCATTTGTATTTCTTTTTTTTAGGAAGTTTCTGTTCATTTATTCTCCCCATTTTTTGATGGGGTTAGAGGTTTTTTATTGTACAGTTCTACTAATGTCTTGTATATCCTGGATATTAACCTCTTATTTGATAGTTACTGGGTAAATAATTTTTCCCATTCAGTGGACTCTCTGTATTTTGGTCACTGTTTCTTTTGAGGTGCAGAAGATTCTTAATTTAATGTAATCCCATTTGTTTATATTTGTTTCCACTTGCTTGGTCAGTGGTATTTCATCCTTAAAGATGCCTTTAGCTTCAATATCATGGAAGGTTCTACCTACATTTTCCTTCATGTACGTTATGGATTGAAGTCTGGTATTGAGGTCTTTAATCCACTTTGATCTGACTTTTGTGCCTGGTGTTAGACAGAGATTTAAATTCGTATTTTTTTGCAAGCTACTTGAAAAAAAATGAATTCAAATCTCTGTCTGACACCAAGGATTGCTTTAGTTATTTGTGGGGATTTATTGTTGCATATGAATTTCAGGAGTGTTTTGTCCATTTCTTTGAAGAATGTCATGGGTATCCTTATAGAGACCATGTTGAGTCTGTGGAATACTTTGGAGAGTATTGTCATTTTTGTCTATGGTAGATAATTTATTGGTTCAAATACCATAAAATTCTAAAGGGGGAATTAATTTGTTTTTGTCAATATCTTCTCTTTATGAGGTTATTTTATCCATTTCTGATACTGAAATGACTATTAGAAGAAACTTGGTTTACACCTTTTCTTTTTGTTCTCAGTGATAAAGAGGGTTTGTTGATAATACCATATTCCAAATAATTCTGTTTTGCTTTGTTTTGTGATCATATCCAAGTGTGCTCCTCCCATCCATGATCAGGGGATGCGTCTTTATTTTCTAGTGCCTTCTTTTATTTCTTGAAGTAGTGTTTTGTAATTTTCTTTGTATTACCTCTTTAGTTGATTCCAAGGTACTTGATTTTCTGAGGCACTATTGTGAACGAGATTGTTTTTTAAAATATCTATTTCTTCTCTTTCATTATTTATATGTAGGAAAGCTATGGACCTTCAGGTGATGATTTTGTAACCTGTCACTTTATTATACAAAACTATTTTTTTCTAGGAGTTTTTTTTTTTTTTTATTGAATCACCAAGTGGAGGGTTACAAAGTTCTCAGGATTATGTCAGTTATACAATATTCAAACACCCCTCCCTTCACCAGTGCCCATCTTCCATCCCCAACCCCCCCAGTATATCTGCCGCCCCCTCCCACCTCCCTAGTCCCCACCCTTGTACGTGATAAGTTTCACTTCATTTGCGCTTATCTCGATTACATTCCATGTTTCAACACACAACTCACTACCGTTGCTGGGGTTTCCTCCCAAAAAGAAAAAGACAGTCCTATTGCCAATGAGGCATTTGATAATTCTCCATTACTAAGCATATAGAGATATTAAGTCCTGCTGTTTGTTACATAACTTTTCTTTTTCCCCCTTGCCCCGCGCCACCGAGTTCACGCCTGTTTAGTAATCGCCACGCTGTCTGACAAAGGGAAAAAAACCGAAGAGGATGGTTATTTCCCGTCATCAGCCGGCGTGGGGCTCTGGCTTAGTTGATAGTCTAGTAGAGTGTCTGGAAGCAGTTTCTGGAACCAAAGGTCTTGCGCTGATATCGGCTCCGTCTCGAGATACCACCAGCGTCCCGCTGGTCCATATACCTAATTTTTCCCCTTATTTCCCATTCCCACGCCACCAGGTCTGTTTGCTTAATGGACATCACACTATGTTTGACACCACGCCACGTTTCTTCCCGAGAAAGAAGGATATTTCTTCTCAGCCGGCGTGGGGATATAGCTTAGTTCAGTCTAGAGAGATGGCTACCATTTTGATTGCCTTCAATATTTCAACAAAATACTTACTATTCTTGTTAGGATCACTCACAAAAGTCCGACCCATTAAGAAGGAACCATTACATACTGCTGATACTAAGATGACATTAGGTCGCGCGGCCGCGGCTGCGGCCGCGCGGTTCTGGGTTTCTGTCTAAAGTCCAGGGAAAAAGTTGAAGGAGAGAGAGAGAGAGATTTCCGCACGGGGGACCTGGCGGAAACTCTCAAGTCACATACTGCAGGTTGCTGGTGGGCTGCCGGTGTCCCAAGCAGCTCCATCCTCTTCGTCAGTCATTCTGGGGGTGCGGGCGCGGAGAAATGGGAAAGCCCACGTGGCTGCACTCTCTTTAAGTGTCCGATGAGGGCGGAGACTGGTACTTCCCCGCCCTCGATCCCCCGCCAGCCGCGCCGCGCACTTGGGTGCGTCTCTCCATTTTGTGCTCAGAAGTGGGGTAGATGCTGTGCTGTGCCCAGAGGTTGAGGGGAAGAGAGATAGATTAAAGGAAAAAAAAAAAGAGAAACGCCAGGCCCCCACTCGGGGGACCTGGCGGAAACTCTCAAGTCACATACTGCAGGTTGCTGGTGGGCTGCCGGTGTCCCAAGCAGCTCCATCCTCTTCGTCAGTCATTCTGGGGGTGCGGGCACGGAGAAATGGGCTCTAGGAGTTTTTGTATAGAGTATTTAGGATTTTCTAAGTATAATATCATGTCATCCACAAATAGTGATAGCTTTCCTCTTCCTTTCTTATCTGGATGCCCTTGATATATATCTTTTTCTTGTCTAACTGCTATGGCAAGAACTTCCAATACTATATTGAATAGAAGTGGCGAGAGTGGGCAACCTTGTCTTGTCCCTGATCTTTAGTTTCTCCCCACTGAGAATAATACTTGCTGTAGGCTTGTGGTAGATGGCTTTGACTAAACTGAGTCAAGCTCCTTCAATTCCCATTTTGTTGAGAGTTTTTATCATGAACTGGTGCTGGATCTTATCAAATGCTTTCTTTGCATCTGTTGATATTTTTTTTATCATTTCTTTTATTGATATGTTATATTATGCTGATTGACTTGTGAGTGTTAAACCATCCTTGCATCCCCAGGATGAATCCTACTTGGTCATGTTGTATGATCTTTTTTTTTTTTTAATTTTTTATTGTGGAAAGTTACAAAGTTACAAAGTTTTCAGGTTTAAATCTCAGTTATACAATGCTCGAATACCCATCCCTTCACCAGTGCTCATATTCCACCACCAAGAATCCCAGTATAGCTCCACCCCGCCCCCTCACACCCCAAACACCCCCACGCCCCTAGCCCCCCACCCTAAGCACCCCCCCGCCTGTGTAACTAATAAATTTCACTTTACTTTCACTTTGATTGCTGTATGATCTTTTTGATGAGGTGTTGAATTCTGTTTGCTAGGTTTTTGTGTTGGATTCTGTTTGTTAGGATTTTGTTGAGGATCTTAGCACCTTTGTTCATCAGGGATATTGGCCTGTAATTCTCTTTCTCTGTGCTATCTCTCTCTGCTTTTGGTAGCAGGATGATATTTGCCTCATAGAATCTGTTTGGTAGTGTTTCTGATTCTTCAATTTCCTGGAAAAGCTTGAAAAGGATTGGGAGTAAGTTTTCTTTAAAGATTTGGAAGAATTTACTAGTGAATCCATCTGGGCCAGAACTTTTGTTTTTGGGGAGACTTTTGTTTTTATTACTGTTTCAATGTACTATTACTCTTGCCCCTGTAAATATATGTTTTTAAAATGAACAAATAAGAAATGCCCCCCAGTTATACCCAAGATTGCTACTGTACCCATCAGTTATACAAGTATCTACCACAAGGCAGCATTACCCACTTTGGGAGACACTACATTAGAATATTTATAAGGCTCACCCAATTTGTTTCTGTTTTTGTTTTTCCAATATCGCTGTTCTGTTTTTTCTGTTATTCAATGTTTTAAAAATCATTATTTATGTATTTTTTAACTTTTTAAAGCAGGAGGATAAATTCCTTTCTGTGGAAATAGAAGTTCTTAAATATTCAATATCTAAAATTTAAAAAATAATTTATCTTAAATATTTTCTAATCAAAATTAGTTTTATTTTTGCAAGTTTAGGAAATTATTTTATTTGAAAGTTAATTCATGTACAGCACTTGACATGATCACTCCCCCCCCATTTTTTTAACAGGAGACATTCAAACTGGAATTTTGTCATTGCATGTTCGTGATGGATCAGAAGTTACAGAATGCTATTTGCTTCAGGTAACAGAGATAGGATAATGGATAGACCACCATAAAACTCTGATTTAGAAGAACATATTGAATATGATAAGATATAACTGGAAAATTTTACTTGGCTCTTAATGTACCTGAAGAGAAGAAATTGACTTTTTGTTTCTCATATATCTGAGATTTATTTTGTCTGTTGTTTGATTAAAATCTTGAAATGTTCACAAGTCAAGAAAACTGAGCAAGAACTGAAACCTGTGTGTGGGTCAAGATGACTTCTGAAGAAATTACAGCTTCTGTTCTTATACCTGTGTCTCAGAGAAAAGTGTTATCTTCTCAGTCTGCTGTAGATGAAAATAGTGAAAAGGATTCAGACATTAGGATTCCAAAGCATCACATTGTCAGTCAGAGCAGGCCAAATTCTCATACCATCTTACAGCTAAACAAGCTTAAAAAGGAATCTTCTGGAAGCAACTTGCCCCAAATTCTCTCACTGGCAGGAGAGAAAATAATAAGTGATGAGAACAGTAATGAAAACTGCTGGGATCAAAGCATGCCAGATTCTGTGAAAAATCTTAATATTAACTGCAATAATATATTGAAAAACCATCAGTGTGGCCTTCCTCAGAGCCAGTTTTATGAAAGGTGTGAGCCTATCCCAGAGGAGGGCCTGTGTTTAGAAACTGGAATTCCTTCTTCACTGGAAAGAAAGGTGTTCCCTGGAATTCCACTGGAAATTGATGGACCTCCACTGGGCATTAGTTCCTTAGGAAATCAGTCATCGATCATAAAGTCCAGTAGGACAAACCCTGGCAGTGACAGGGCGGTATTTCACTTTCATTATGAAGTGGACAGAAGAATGTCAGAGTCTTTCTGTGCACTTTCAGATAACCTGATTTTGGATGATTGTGGAAACTGTGTCCCACTGCCTGGTGTTACAGCGGAGCAAAAGAATAAGCACGTGGCATATACTTGTGAACTGATGGAACTGGAAGATAACTGTGACAATAAGAATGGGCAGCTGCATTGTGATCATTGTGACACTTCGACTGATAAACGTTTGTGCTGTGAAGGCTCCTGTGGTAAGGCCAACATAATATGTTCAAATGACAACTTTTGCAGACAGAACTTCCCTGATGTTCCACCTGCCAAGACCTTTATAAACCATCTTGAGGAGCTCTCTGATAATTGTGAAGATACAGAAGAAGACTTTTTTAGAAGCAAAAAGGAGCGGTCCACCTTGTTAGTGAGGAGATTTTGTAAAAATGACAGGGAAGTTAAGAAATCTGTGTATACTGGCACCAGGGCAATTGTAAGGACACTACCTTCTGGTCGCATTGGACTGGAAGCTTGGAGTTACATTGATCAGAAAAGAAAAGGCCTCTTATTGCCTGGTGAGGGAATAATGGAACTTCTGTCAGCAGTGCTGATTAGGCAAGATGGAAGCCAAAGTCCATCAGAAGCCCGGTGGTATCCGGTAAGTGTTACAGTTTCTTTTGATGACTTCTTTGAACTTGGACTTTTAAAATACAAATTTCCATTGTCTTAATTTATGAAAAAAAATTGTGTTCTTTCAACTTACAGTTATTGGCAAAGTCAGTTATAGATATTGGAAACTAGTAGATCTAACAGTACTACACTGAAAGCAAGGTTGAGGTAATTCTGAAATGTCTGAAATGATACAAGTGACAAAGTACACATACATACATACATATGTTATCAGCAGTAGAGAGATTAGAATGATTCCCTGAGTGTTAAAGATGAGATTACAAGGCACAGATTCCTCCTCCGTTTTTCTAGTCAATATTTTCACTTCACTTTTTCAGTTTGTCATCTAGATTCTTTTAACAATTTGATGAAGCTTATAGACCCAAAGGAAGTTTTTATTTATCTTGAGGGTCTTCGCAAGAGATGCTCAGTGAATGGGGAAGTGACTACTACTGGCAATAATTAGCCAGTTGGGTCAACAGTTCATTGTTAAGGTCCAAGGATACAATGGTGTTCAGATCTTGTGGTGTCGATGACCATCTGGGTCACCCCAGAAGTGTTCATAGGTCTCCAAGTTCACACTTAGCGATGTTCAGAATGCTATGTGGTGCCAGGGAATTAAAGTGGGTTCGACACATGTCTAGATATTCAGATTCCCGGAACCACTTACTTGCCATGTGACTTTAAGAAAGATCTACCCTCTTAATCCCTAAATTACCTTAAATATATATGAAAATAATGGGGTTACGGGGGATTAATTTAAATGCCACCAAAAGTTGTGCTTAGTGCTTGGTATGAAGTTTCACTCTTTTCATTTAGACCATTTCTGTAATGATTTTGTCATTAGCACAGCTCTTCAGTGTATTAGCACACTCTTTCATGGTTTCTCATACTATAAAGTTTAGAGCTGTTCAAATCTGAATGTAGGTCTCTCAACACATGATGTAGCAACTTGTGCAAGCCTTTCCACACATGTTATTTATCCAGTTAGTTTCTTTGACTCACTCATTTTTTTCTTGAATGCCTCTATCAAACCAATCCAATTAATTTATATTTGCACAGCTGCATAGAGAAGAATGGACTTGAATGGGAGGCATTAATGAGGATTAATACTTGATGACTGATGAATCAGATTGGTGTCCTCCTCCCCCCTGCATATAAAAAAAACTAAATGTGACCTCTTATACAGTTACGGCCACACTCCCTTCTCCTGTTTTTAATTTATCGCCTCAACAAGAAGGCATATTTTGGCAAGTGGCCACGTCCCAGATTAAATATTGGTTAGGGGTATTTTTCTTTTCAAAAATTCTCTTTCTGCTTGCATTTTGGGGAGTCTAGATACCTGGAATTGTTCTGAATATGAAATGCAAGTAGTCCCAGCTTCTGTGGGAATCACTTCAAGGATGGAACATGGAAAAAGTAAGAGGCAAAAGCAGAAAGTTCACCAACTCCTGATATTTCTTCATTTGTTTCCCTGACTGCTCCACAAAAGGATTAACTGGGCAAGAATATGTATAACATAGAAAAACCGACATTTAATTTTTTTTTTTTGCTCTTTGGGTCACACCTGGCGATGCACAGGGGTCACTCCTGGCTCATGCACTCAGGAATCACCCTGGCAGTGCTCAGGGGACCATATGGGATGCTGGGATTTGAACCTGGGTCGACCGCGTGCAAGGCAAATGCCCTACCTGCTGTGCTATCACTCCAACCTCCCGACATTTAATTTTTTTAAATAGAAAAATCACAGTTTTGAAAGGAAAGCAAAACCAGCTTATTGATTGCTGGTTTTGATTGTGCAGTCCATCTTCCTGCCAGGATGCATTGTTGGACTTCACACTTGATTTTATTTTTTAGCAAGAAAAAGTAAAACAGACACATTAAAAAAAGAGACAATGGAAAAAAATAAAATTCTTCTTCTTCTTCTTCTTCTTCTTCTTCTTCTTCTTCTTCTTCTTCTTCTTCTTCTTCTTCTTCTTCTTCTTCTTCTTCTTCTTCTTCTTCTTCTTCTTCTTCTTCTTCTTCTTCTTCTTCTTCTTCTTCTTCTTCTTCTTCTTCTTCTTCTTCTTCTTCTTCTTCTTCTTCTTCTTCTTCTTCTTCTTCTTCTTCTTCTTCTTCTTCTTCTTCTTCTTCTTCTTCTTCTTCTTCTTCTTCTCCTCCTCCTCCTCCTCCTTCTTTTCCTTCTTCTTTCATCTTTGTCTTCCTTCTTCATCCTCTTCTTCTTCCTCCTCCTCCTCCTCTTCCTCCTTATTCTTCCTTTTTCCTTATTCTTTCTTCTTCTTCTGTCTCCCAGCAGCTTTATACAATTTGGACCTTAAAATAATTTAAATTTCACAAGGTGCTAAAATAAAAGCCTGTACTAGTTAATATTCCAGGTTCCTTGTCCCTTATAAAGAGTTATTAGACATAGGGTGATTTTGGTCCCTTCCTAGGCATAGTGAACTGGAGTCAGCTCCAGGTCAACACCATGCAGTTTAGTCCCATGTAGTATGTCAGTGGAAATGTGTTGAGCTGTTATAAGGCCCAGTCTGTGGTAATTGGATTCCTATATTAATTATATTGGAGAGGCTTAGGATAAATATACTTTCACGTCTCCATAGTTACATTAACATTATGGCTAGGATTTGACAGGAAATACAAAGTGCTTTCATTTAGACAAATCTATTCCTAATCACTATTATTCTCTTAGTACCCTTGGGAATATCTCAGAATTAGTATTCCTTCTCCCTCACCCCACTACAAAATGTCCTACTTAATAGTGATTAGCAGCTGGAAAGACTCCATCCCGTGTTAGAATAGAGCCTGGAAAGAATCAGCTCCAGTGAGAAAGGATGAAACCATCATCTAAAATCTAATCTAATCCACACCCTGCATCTCCACAGAGAGAGATTCAGGCTGCCCTTGGAATGACCTCCCCATAGTCATGACTGGTGAGAATGTCCCTCTCTCCTTCATTCTCCTTCTCTCTACTTGTTCAAGTTTAGGAATTTACTCAGTCCTGAGTGGTGTAGTGATCTCATGATTCAATATCAAGGACTGAAACATTCTTGGGGGAAAGGCAATCACTCCCTGACCTTTACATAACTAGATTAACTCTCCAATGAGGAAGGATTCCCCTGACTGACTCCCTCCTGATATCATTTCTTTTTTCTCCCTTCCTCCCTCCCTCCTTCCCTCCCTCCCTCCCTCCCTCCCTCCCTCCCTCCCTCCCTCCCTCCCTCCCTCCCTTCCTTCCTTCCTTCCTTCCTTCCTTCCTTCCTTCCTTCCTTCCTTCCTTCCTTCCTTCCTTCCTTCCTTCCTTCCTTCCCTCCTTCCCCTTCCTTCCTTATCTCTCTCTTTCTCCCTTCTTTCTCTCTTTCTCTCTTTTTCTTTCTCTCTTTCTCTCTTTTTCTTTCTTTCTTTCTTTCTTTCTTTCTTTCTTTCTTTCTTTCTTTCTTTCTTTCTTTCTTTCTTTCTTTCTTTCTTTCTTTCTTTCTTTCTTTCTTTCTTTCCACTGTGAGATAGAATTGCATGATCTTTTATCAAGAGCTGTTCTTGGAGAATGGTGTTGGACATACTTTTGGTCCAGATGAATCCCATGATACAAAAACTAGTGCTGCTGCAATATTAGAACATTCCAATCACCTCAAAAGTTATCTCATTTAGCTTTTACTCTCTATCCCCCTTCCCCTGCCTCTCCATTTCTATACTTTTCAACAAGTCATAAGCATCAACTAATCTTTCTAAATCAATAGATAGCCTTGTTCTGGAATTTTTTTTCTTTTTGGGTCACACCCGGCGATGCACAGGGGTTCCTGCTGGCTTTGCACTCAGAAATTACTCCTGGTGATGCTCAGGGAACCATTTGGGATGCTGGAATAGAACCCGGGTTGGCCAAAAGCAAGGCAAATGAACTACCTGCTGTACTATAGCTCCAGTCTCTGTTCTGGAATCTTATATTTATGAACTCATACAGTATGTTTTCTTTTGTGACTGGCTTCTTCTAATGAGCATAACCATTTCAAGGATCAGGGTTCATCTGTTGTAGCATGTATCAGTACTTCAGTATTTCTTTTTCTGCTGCAAAAGATTTTACTATTGGAATATACCACATTTTAGTTATCCACTCATCCACTCATCTAGTGTTGGGCATTGAGTCATTCTCACTTTTTGACTATTGTGAATAATAGTACTGCCATGAAAATTCATGCAGAAGTTTTTTCTTTAGCAGTTTTATTTATTTATTTTTAAAATTTATTTATTTATTTATTTATTTATTGGTTTTTGGGTCACACCCAGCGATGCACAGGGGTCACTCCTGGCTCATGCACTCAGGAATCACCCCTGGCGGTGCTCAGGGGACCACATGGGATGCTGGGAATCGAACCTGGGTCGGCCGCGTGCAAGGCAAACGCCCTACCCGCTGTGCTATCGCTCCAGCCCCTTAAATTTATTTTTTAATAAGTGAATCACTGTGAGGGTACAGTTAGACTTATACATTTTTGTGCTCATGTTTCCCTCATACAAAGTTTGAGAACCCATCCCTTCACCAGTGCCCATTCTCCACCACAAATAAACCCAGCATCCCTCCAATTCTTCCAAATCCCATCTCCCCGCAACCCCACCCTGTCACTGTGGCAGGGTATTCCCTTTTGTTCTCTCTCTCTCATTAGGTGTTGTAGTTTGCAATAAAGATGTTGAGTGGCCACTGTGTTCAGTCTCCAGTCTACATTCAGCACGCATTGCCCTTCCCCCGCATGGCTTCCAACCACATTTTACTTGGTGTTCCCTTCTCTATCTGAGTTACCTTCTCCCCAGAATGTGAGGCCAGCTTCCAAGCCATGGAGTCAGCCTCCTGGTACTTATTTCTACTATTCTTGGGTGTTAGTCTCCTATTCTGTTATTTTATATTCCACAGATGAGTGCAATCTTTCTATGTCTGTCTCTCTCTTTCTGACTCATTTCACTTAGCATGATACACTCCATGCTGATCCATTTATATGCAAAGTTCATGACCTCATTTTTTCTAACAGCTGCATAGTATTCCATTGTATAGATGTACCAAAGTTTCTTCAACCAGTTGTCTGTTCTAGAGCATTCGGTTTTTTTCCAGATTCTGGCTATTGTAAACAGTGCTGCCATGAACATATAAGTGCAGATGTCATTTCGACTATACTTTTTTGCTTCTCTGGGATATATTCCCAGCAGTGGTATTGCTGGGTCAAATGGGAGCTCAATTTCTAATTTTTTGAGAAGCTTCCATATTGTTTTCCAAAAGGGCTGAACCAGTCGGCATTCCCACCAGCAGTGTAGAAGGGTCCCTTTCTCCCCACATCCTCTCCAACAGCGGTTGCTTTTGTTCTTTTGGATGTGTGCCATTCTCTATGATGTGAGGTGGTATCTCATGGTAGTTTTGATCCGCATCTCCCTGATGATTAGTGATGTAGAGCACCTTTTCATGTGCCTTTTGGCCATTTGCATCTCTTCCTTGGGAAAGTTTCTGTTCATTTCTTCGCCCCATTTTTTAATGGGGTTGGATGTTTTCATCTTGTAGAGTTCAACCAGTGCCTTATATACCCTTGATATCAACCCCTTATCTGATGGGTATTGGGTGAATATCCTTTCCCATTCTGTAGATTGTCTTTGTATTCTGGTGACTGTATCTTTTGTGGTGCAGAAGCTTTTTAGTTTAATGTAGTCCCATTTGTTTATCTCTGTTTCCTCTTGGTTGGTCAGTTGCGTGTCATCTTTGAAGATACCTTTAGCTTCAATATTATGGAGGGTTTTGCTGACCTTATCTTTAATGTACCTTATGGTTTGTGGTCTGATGTTGAGGTCTTTAATCCATTTTGATCTGACTTTTGTCATGCAGAAGTTTTTGTTGGACATGTTTGCAGTTCTCCTGAGGGCAAATCAAGAGAATTTCTGTGCTATATAATTTTGTATTTAATTTTAGATGAACTCGCAGTTTGTTTTTCAAAACAGTTGTTGCATTTTAAATTCCCATGAACAATATTTGAAGGTTCTGACTTCTTCACATCCCAATGGCCATTTATTGTCCATCATTTTGGTTATAGCTCTCATAGAGGTATGAAGTAAAATGTCATTGTAATTTTTATTTGCACTTAACAGATCACAGATATTGTTGAACATCTTTTTATACACTTCTTGACTATCTTCATATACTTAGAGAAAAGTCTATTCAAATCCTTTACCATTTTATTTTATTTTGTTTTTGTGCCACACCCAACAGTGCTCTTACTTACTCCTGACTCTGGACTAAAAGGATCCCTCCTGGCGGGTCTCAGGGGACTATATGTCTGTCAATGATGGAACCCAGGTCCGCCATGTGCCAGCCAAGTGTCCTATTTGCTGTACTATTAATCTGGCCCTAATTTTGCCCATTTACAAATTGGGTTGTTTAATTATTAAAATCCTTACATGTTATAAATGTGTCCATTGTCAGAAATATGACTTGAAATATATCATGATATTAGTATAATTGGACTGGAGTGATAGCACAGTGGGTAGGGCATTTGCCTTGCACACGGCTGACCCCGGTTCGATTCCTCTGTCCTTCTTGGAGAGCCCAGCAAGCTACTGAAAGTATCCCACCGCATGGCAGAGCCTGGCAGGCTACCTGTGGCATATTTGATATGCCAAAAACCGTAACAAGTCTCACAATGGAGACGTTACTGGTGCCCGCTCGAGCAAATAGATGAACAATGGGACAAGAGTGCTACAGTGCTACTCTCACTTAGAGGTTACATAATGCTTGTGGGAGTTAGGCAACATCATTGGTATAATTACAAAAATTGTTAAAGTCAAGAAGGCAAAGAAATATTATAATTTAATTCACAGTGAAACTTGAGCCATTTCTTTGGTTATTGATCTTATTCTCTACAAAGTCCAGTTATTTCCTCCCAATCCAGTCTGTATAGTTTTCATGTTTATCCCTCTATTTATACCTAAGTTCTTAATTATGTAGCACATTTTTCTTATTACCCAAATTCTGTACCCCAGAGCTTTAGCTTTGTACTATATTGTCATGTGCAAACTTGTGCATTTCAAGAAAATCACCCACACAGGAATGTCATGCAGTGGTGGTTGAAGAGGAAGCAAATTATTCACAGTAATATACTCCTTATGCAGATAGCAAAGATCAAGGTATAGGGAGAGACAAAGGAGCTGCTAGGATGTAAAATTTAAGAAGATACTCTAAATGTCTCACAAATGAGAAATCTCTACCTATTAGTCTATGCATCATTAAACGCTAATCCCTAGGTAGCTCACTTTTCTCATTTAAGTCCAATCTCCTTGGCACCTAGTCAAAGAAAATCTGTGTTTTGAAATGTGTAAAAGCTATATTTTGCTTCTATTTATTTTATTTTATTATTTCATACAATTATTTGTATACATACCTTTCAATATTCTATATTTTCTCATTTATTCTCTTCTAGAGATTTTCTAATTTGCCTTGTAATTGTGTCTTAAAAGTGTGTTGTTTAATCACAGACTTTAAGATATAAATAGATACTTATTTCTGAAAGGTTAAAAAATGAAAAGAAGAATTTTATGATTTGAATATTATGGAAATTAACATACCATTGTACACAAGTAAAAGTGATTGGAACATAGGACGGGGGTAAGGCACTTGCCTTGCATGTCGCCAACCCTGCTTCAACCCTCCAGCACCACAAGGGTCCCCTAAGATTAGCCAGGCAAAAGCCCAGAGCCCAGAGACAGGAGTAGGCTCTGAGCATTATTGGGTGTAACCTAACAATCCACCCTCAAATATTATTGGAACATAGCCATACTCATTCCTTTATTAATTTTAGACAGCTAATTCTGTTGTACAAGTATTGTTGAGTAGCTACATATATAGATGTCCTTTCTCTTTTCATTTTTGTTTCACAACAACTTCTTTTTAAAAAAATTTTATTGAGACTTGTGTGACTTGTTGTCACTGTTTTTGGCACAATGGAGATGTTACTGGTGCCTGCTCGAGCAAATCGATGAATTTAATTGAATCACTGTGAGAGAGTTACAAGCTTTTATGTTTGGGTTACAATCACACAGTGATCAAACACCCATCCCTCCACCAGTGCACATCCCCCACCACCAATATCCCTGGTATACCCCCCCTTTCCCACTCTCCCCCTGCCTCCATGGCAGACAATATTCCCCATACTCTCTCTCTACTTTTGGGCATTATGGCTTGCAACACAGACACTGAGAGGTCATCATGTTTGGTCCATTTGGCACACATCTCCCATCCTGACTGGTTCCTCCAGCCATCATTTTCTTAGTGATCTCTTCTCTGTTCCATCTGCCTTCTCCCCTCACAACAACTTTTAAGGTTGATACTTTGACATCTACATTGCATGCTTATTATACAAGTAATGTAAGAAAAAGTCACACAGTGTAAGGACTTGAACTTGGATCTGGCTTTCTCCAAAATCCATGCTTATTACCACTTCTCAGAAGTACCTCTGGGGCTGGAGTGGTAGCACAGCAGGTAGGGCATCTGCCTTGCATGCAGCTGACCTGGGTTCGATTCCCAGCATCCCATATGGTCCCCTGAGCACCACCAGGAGTTAATTTCTGAGTGTATGAGCCAGGAGTAACCCCTGTACATTGCCGGGTGTGACCCAAAAAAAAAAAAAAGAAGTTCTTCTGGAAGAGTCTGATGTAATTCACCCCTGTAACTTGGCAGAGGTTGTGTTCTCTTATAAAATGTGCAAACATTGAACTGGACGAGTCTTTGAGCTGTTTCTTTCTTCAGATATAATCTGGGTGTGACCACTGGATGAAGTGGGAGACATGGGGAACAATGCTAATTCTTACTGTGAGGGATGTGCTGGCTATTGAGATGGCTGAAATTTATTTTTATGACTCAGTCATCTAGGGGGAGGAAACAAGCCTGAAGGTTTGAATTTTTACTGAATTGCTGTAATTTAGAAGTGCATTTGAAAAGTTTTATAAGTAAGCTAGAACAAGTCCAAAGCAAACTGCACACATCTGACTCAAAATCTATAGACTATTCATAATAATGCTGAAATAACCAGAACACGTGGGAACATGATTTAGTATTTTTCCATTTCAATTTAAAGTTTTCTGTGATACTCGAGGCTTCTGACCAGCTGACCTGAGTATGAAAAACATTATTCAGTAATATTTTTTTCCATACTCATACCATTAAATGAAGTTTTCACCTACTTCATAAGGTTGTAAGACTGCAGGGAAGAAAATTGAGCTGGCTGTGTATTTAAGCACTTGGCAAACATAAAATGTCTCTGTGAATCTGACTTCTAAACTCTTGTTCCATGCTCCAAGGGATCAGGGTGGGAATTCTGGGGGGAAAGAGGACTCAAAATATGACTACAGAGGCAGCAAAACAAACCCAGAATCATCCTGCTTCCTTTCACAAATGTTGCAAGACAGGAGTCAAACTTGCTTACTGAAACCAGACTAAGATTTCCCTTTCATGTTGCTAGTCTAGTTTTAATAACATCATGTACAATTTGAGATTTGGCTAACTTTTCTCACTTTGTCTTAGCCCTATGTTTTAATAGAATAAGAAATTAATTTATTGTTATACCATGTTGAATAGCTTAGCTTCAGAAAGATTTAACACAAAATTATAGCGGGTGACACTTTAATAGGGAGTGTGGATGTGTCTCGAGAGCCAGTGTGTGGGAGTTTGGCAGCAGGAAAGGCCTGTGGCTTCAATTTTTCCAGATTGTGTGCCCTTCCATCAAATAGTAATTTCTTAGTCTTGAAAAACTCTCTTCTAGAATAAGGGATGAGTTCATTTGAGCTCTAAATTGGTGAATCCAAAACTTGTTTAGTAGCAAACATATTATTTTCCTCTTAAATTTTTGTTGTTGTTATTGTTTGGGGGGTGGGACACACCCAACAAATGCTCAGGGGTTATTCCTGGCTTTTCATTCAGATATAACTCCTGATGGTAGGAGGATTGGTCCATGATTGGAAGCCTACCTCAAGTGCTGGGAAGACAGCTGGGATAGAGAAGGACCACTTTGACAATGATAGTTGAAATTGTTGGAAGTCATCACTCTGGATAAGAACACTGTACTGAAATAGGTAAAGGAACAAACACGATAACTCTGAAAGGAGAGAGACAGAGACAGAGACAGAGATAAACAGACAGAGAGAAGGAAAGTGCCTGCCTTAGAGACATCGGTGGTGGGAAATGTGCACTGATGAAGGAATGGGTGTTGGAATATTGCATGACTGAAATCCAACCATGAACAGTTTTGTAACTGTGTATCTGGCTGTGTGCAAGGTAAATGCCCTACTCACTGTATTATCACTCCAGCCCCCTGTTTTCCTCTTTAATGAGACTAAGAAAATGGTCTAAGGCTCTGAATTGACCAGCCAGTTCTTAGTTTTGATAGCCACTAACTAAATAAGAACAATGTGTTAGAAGTGTAGTGTTGGAATAAGGTACACATCAACAATATTATATCATTATATCATTAGCACATCACTAACAATATTGAAGCCAAAGTGCCTCAATTAATTTTTTTAAAATATTTTTGAAAACTCTAGAAGGTAGCTTAATAAAAATATTAATACTGTGATGATAGTATAGCTTATTATAACTGAGATTTCATAAGGTTAATGTAATTGTTGTAGTTACTGATCTTTTCACACAAAGCATAGATGACTTTTTAATTGAGGGGAGGGAGCAGGATATTTGAAATTGAGATGGGCTCACTAAATCCAGCATGAAAAAATCTTGAGGGCTAATGATTTTAAGTAAAGAAAAAGAATGTGGGTGAGGGTATAAATTGAGTTTGTTACTAGAAAAAAAGGAGCCTCATTATGAATGACTCAAAAATGGTGGCAAAGAACCATTGTCTGCTCATATAGAGAACACGTTAGAAGCTCAAGAACTAAGTGAATGTTTTTCTGAGTTATTGTTTCTCTGTATTTTTTTTTATTTTAACAGAAGTTTTATTTTTTAAATACACATGCCATCATGCTGTTATGTCAGGTTTTCTAATTAGGGGTAAATGACATGATATTTAGACATACAATTTTGTGTAGTAAAAGTACAAATATATGCTGCTCCCCACCCAGACGAGACCCCGAGCAGCTGCTCACGAATGGCTCCTCCGCTCCTGAATGGCCATGATCCCAGGGGCACACAAACCAATTTTGGAACCCAGTGGCTTCTTGCAGAAGCTTTAGACTATGAACTAAGCTATGGCCCCCTGCCGCCCTGGGAGGAAATAGGATTTTGTCCCTAGGCCTTTCCTTTGGGTGGTGGTTGCGTGGCGACCACCATCTTTTAGAGTCCATTTGTTTCTCTGTATTTTTGCTAAACATTTGTAGCTGCTATGCTTCTATGCTTTGGAAATATGAAGTTGATGAAATAGATGTGTCTGAAGTAAAAATAATTATTAAAGGGGAAAAAAGAAAACATGTTTATGAGAGAATTCAGACTTCTTCATAGAAAAGAAAACCTCATGTGCTAGGATTCTAACTCCCAGCACCCTGTGCAGTAGAAAAGCCAAACATTCCTAAAATAGATTATGTAACTAATTCAGCTGGGCGGTGGGGTGAGGTGGGGTTCTCATAAGTAGTACTCAAGAGACCCAGGAGCCCTTCTGGAGATTCTTAGCCTATGAGGGCTGGCAGTTCAATGCAAGAACCCAAATATGTGATGCTGCTTGAGCCCTATGGTTCTGGGGGACACCAGGGACACAACTCGAAGTGCTTGGGATCTCCATGGCTAGACTCAGTGATTCTCAGAGGACGATGTGGTTTGAAAGGTTGAACTGAGGTGACCCACATGCAAGGCGTGTGCTTTAATTGCTGTACTTTCTCTCTAACCCCTGAAATAAATTATTTAAATAACATTTTGCTTGGCTAAATAAAGGTTTCCATTTTGAAGGAATCACCTTGAAATACTGTCCCCAGCTTTCTGTTTACATTGCTATTATGCAGAATTCCTGAATTCTTGGAGGTGGGGCTGGGATTTTAGAAAAAAATTATCCAACTATGAAGGTGAATTTTAGTTTGGGTCAGTGCAGATAAACATGTGATTATGAGGATATGATTGTTACTGGGAGTCTTATATCCTGGCTGTAGGAGAGAGAATATATCTGGAAATGTTTTGAGCTAAGGTAAAAATATTTTGCAAAGATAGAATAATTCTGTATCCAACACAAATTTGAACACAACACAATACTTAACACTTTTACTCAATACTTTCCTTCAGTGTCAGTAACTGGTCCAGAGGCTCCCTTGGTTTGAATTCAGCCTGGTACACCCCTCAGCCTTTCAACACGCCCTCTCTTGGCTCAGAGCTAAATGTTGAAGTTTAGCTCCATCATCTCCACCCATACAGGGCAGAGAATCAACGATTGTTTATGGTGATTCTAGATAGTACCATGTGGGAAAAAAACAGGACTACTGCTGGATTCCAAAACTGCAACTGATATTTCTCTACAATTAATTTACTACATATATTTGTGTATATGTATATATGTATGTATTGAGAAATATAGCCCATTGAGTACCAGTAGCCTGACATTTAAACAAATTTATTTTTATCCACTCCAACATGAGTGATTTTATAGCTCATGATAAAATAAGTATTTGATAACTTAATGAATTACAGAAATTTTGAGCTGGAAGATCCATTTTTCCATAAGCTTATTTCAGACCCTGATTTTATGGATAAAATAGAAAAGTCATTTGATAGATCAAGGTTTTTTACATGAATGACTCACGAAGTTCATGTTGGAAGACATAGAACTAGAATTAGGATCTCTATAGAGTCTGTCTTCATCAATAAAATAAGATTAAAATATATGAAGCAACCTGTTACATAGTAGGTGCTTTGATAGTGGCAACTGTTTCTGAGCCTTAAAATTTAGGTTCTTGGCAGAGCATCCCTAGAAGGTGTCCATAATACAGGCAAAAATGTCTATTATATCTCGAATGACTTCTGTTCTTTTCCTAGATTGTAAATAATCTTGATGGGTGAATAATTTATTAAGTTATTCCTGTGTTCTTTGGTCCATTCCAGTTTTCACAGCTATCCTGTCTTTGCTTCTAAAAGAAACTGACTCTGTTGAAATAACATTGTCAGTTCTTTAAGTACTTAGAGTTGCCCTTTTAATTTGAATGTAGCCAAGATTTGTGAATTTATTTCTCCCCTTAATCTAGTTTCTTTCCATCCTTCTTATGGCAGGGAGCTCTTCTGGTTAATGACTCTAAGTCCTTAAGTATACAGAGCAACCATGGGGTACCTCCAAGTCCCTGAAGGGGATATTTTCCCTTGTTCTTTTTCCCCCTTTCTTATTTATGGGAAGCAGAGCCAAGTGTAAGACACTGAGCCCAGTAGGAGGGGGCAGACCTGGCCCAGGAAGAATATAGCCTGAGTTCCAAAGAATTGAGCCAGAAATTTTAGGCTCATAAAACATTGGAACCAGAAGAATACGGATCTGGTCAGGTCCAACACTTCATTTTATGGAGACGGAAACTGAGGCTCAAAGAAAGATAGTATCCTTGCTCAGGATTGTTCATGATTGCTTACTTCTCTTTGCAGAAGGCTATTAACAATATTTAGGTGGGAGGATGGTAGAAATGAGGCCCAGGAGGACTGGTCCATAGTTAGAAGCTTGCCACAAGTCTGGGGGAGAGGACAATTAGGATAGAGAAGTGACCATTGTGACAATGATAGTTGGAAATGATCACTCTGGTGAAGAATTGAATGCTGAAAGTAGATAAAGGGATATGCATGATAACCTTACAGTGTTATACTGCAAACCATAATGCCCAAAAGGGAAGGGGGGAGAGAGAGAGGAAGAGAGAGACAGAGAGATGGGGGGAGGAGAGAGGGAGAGAGAGAGAAAGAGAGAGAAAGAGACTGCCTGCTATAAAGGCAGACTGAGTGTGGGGGTGGAAGGAAGGAAACTGGAAACATTGCTGGTGGAATTTGTACACTGGTGAAGGGATGGATGTTGGAACATTGTATGATGGAAACCCAATCATGAATAACTTTGTAACTGTGTATCTCATGGTCGTTCAATTAAAAAAAATTCAATATGTTGTTGGGAAACAACAAATTTAATTAGTTTATAATTTTCTGTAATTAAATAAGTACCATAATCATACCAGCCCGAAGTAAAGAACCTTAAAAAACTCATCATCTAGTCATATAAGCCCACTCTTTTGGCCATTTCCAATCTTAACCTACCTCTCCCCTAGATACCAACCTGAATTGTTTCCATATTTACCTTATTTCCTTTCACGTTGCTACATCTACACATCTACATGTGTGTTTACTAAATGTTAATGAATTATACCATTTTTAAATGCTTAATTGATTGTATGTTACAGGACTTATTTTGTTTTTTCAGTCACATCTGGTACTGTTCAATACTTACTTTTGGTTCTATGTTCAGGAATCATAGGGATGCCAAGGATTGTGTGCATGCAAGACAAGTACCTTATCGACTGTACTATCTCTTTAACCTCTCTGTTATGTGTGATGTTGTTGTAAATCATTGATGCTCTGATTTTAATCTTCAAAACATCCTCTGCTTTACATTTTTAAATTGTTTTGAACTTTACATAAAGACTCTACTATATGTAATCTTTGGGGACTTTCTTGTATACAGTATATTTTCTAAATTGTAAATATACTTTCTTGTATACAGTATATTTTCTAAATTGTAAATATTCTTTTATTTGTATGGCTATAATATTCCTCTGTGTGACAATATCATAGTTTACTCCACTGTTCACTAGTCAATTGAGATTTAGATTGTTTTCATGTATTTACTGTTCAAACCAAGCTTCTTAACCATTTTTGTATGTGTTGCTTTTGTAAACTAAGGAACTGAGATCTGATCAAGTTATTTATGAAAAATGTGTTATAACACAATTATTACAGCAAGGATTGTTCTGGGTTTCTTAACTATGGTCAAGACCCAATAAGGTCTTGAGCTGTGTGTTTTAGTTGTGTTAAGCGGGAATCACCTATGTACACAGAAAAGCAGGGTTAGTGCCCATGCAAGTCTCCTTTTTAAATTAAAAAAAATTTTTTATTGAATCACTGTGAGAAACAGTTATAAAGCATTCATGTTTGAGTTTCAGTCATACAATGATCAAACGCCCATTTCTCCACCAATGAACATTTTTCACCACCAATGTCCCCAGTATCCCCTCCCCCTTCCCAACCCTCCCCCTGCCTCTATGACAGTTTTACCCATACTCTTTCTCTACTTTTGGGCATAATGGTTTGCAGTATAGATACTGAGAGGCTATCATGGTTGGTCCTTTATCTACTTTCAGCACACATTTCCCATCCCGACCAATTCCTCCAAACATCATTGACTTAATGGTCCCTTCTCTATTCCAGGTGCCTTCTCCCCCAGCTCATGAGGCAGGCTTCCAACTGTGGAGAAATCTTCTGGCCCTTGTCTCTACTGTCCTTGGGTGTCAATCTTATGTTATTTTATATTTCACAAATGAATGCAGTCATGTCTGCCCCTCTCTTTCTGACTCATTTAACTTAGCATGATACTCTCTGTGACCATCCACTCATAAGCAAATTTCATGACTTCATCTTTCCTAACAACTGCATAGTATTCCATTGTGTAGATGTACCAAATTTTTTTAACCAGTCATCTGTTCTTGGGTACTCGGGTTGCTTCCAGATTCTGTCTTTTGTGAACACTGCTGCAATGAATATACAGGTACAGATTCTATTCTACTGTGTGATTTATATTCTACTGTGCTTTTTTTTCACCCTTAGGATCTATTCCCAGAAATGGTATTGCTGGGTCATATGGAAGCTCAGTTTCTAGTTTTTGAAGGTATGCCCATATTGTTTTCCAAAGAGGCTGGACCAGTCAGCATTCCCAACAATAATGAAAGAGAGTCCCTTTCTCCCCACATATGTGCCAGCACTGGTTCTTGTTCTTTTTGATGTATGCCAGTCTCTGTGGTGTGAGATGATATCTCATTGTTGTCTTGATTTGCATCCCTCTGATGATTAGCAATGTAGAACATTTTTCATGTGCCCTTTGGCCATTTGTATTTGTTTTTTGAGGAAGCTTCTGTTCATTTCTTCTCCCCATTTTTTGATGGAGTTGGAGTTTTTTTCTTGTACAATTCTGCTAGTGTCATATATCCTGGATATTAATCCCTTATCAGATGGTTAGTGGGTAAATATTCTTTTCCATTCCCTGGGCTCTCTCTGTATTTTAGTTACTGTTTCTTTTGAGGACATGTAGGTCTTCACTGTGGGGAAAAAAGGGCTGGGGGATTAAATTATTGCTGTTCTGATTTGGTAGGAAATTGTCAAGTAGTTATTGAAGGTTTTCATTGCTGAGAAATCATTAACTTGCCCACATTGTTTCCTTTTTTTTCTTGGTGGACATGCCTGGTAATTCTCCTGGATGTGCTTGGTACTCAACTCGGGAGAGTCTCCAACTCTTTTTAGTTATTACTCAGATGATTTTCTGGATCTACAGTCTCTAACAGTTGATTTTTTTCTTTTTCTTTTTTCCAGTCAGACAAGCCCAAAATATTTCTCTGTAGTTAACTTTGTGTTTTTTGATCATTAATGGTGTTAATCATAATGTCAATATTGTAATTGACCATATAATATATTTTTCATTTTCTATGATATATCTCAGATCTTTTGCCCCCTTTCTGTTGGATTGCTTTTTATTGAATTTATGTCTTTATACTTATGGTAGTATCCTCTTTGGTTTGTGTGTATTAGTAATATTTTCTTATACCTTTAAGTTGTCTCTTCATTTTGTGAGGTTTCTTACAAAGAGAAATTCTTATTGCCAACTTTAATGAACTTTTATTCTTTACTTCATTTTCCAACACATTTCAATTATTGATTCTGTATATGATGTGTGGTAGGTATGTTTTTATCTATTCTCGTGTTTATATCCATTTTCAGCTCTAATCAGTATGCTACTCTTATCATAAAACAAAATTTTATACATGTGTAGGCCTTCTTTGAATGCTTGTTTACTTCATTAATTCATTTATCTATCACTTTATCTGTAACATTAGAAATGTTGTAATAGTATACACAATGTAATACCTAACAGAAGTTAGGAAAAATGAGTCATGAAATTCACTTATAAGTGTATTATACTGAGTCAAATGCTTCAGGAGGAGAGGGACAGACAATGAATGATTTCACTCTTTAGTGGGATGTAAATAAACATAATATGAGACTAATACTGAAGGACAGTAGTAACAAGGGCGAGAAGGATTGGTCCACTCTTGGAAGCCTATTTCTAGTACTTGGGGAAGAGTCAGTTGGAATAGAGAAGGGACCACTATGATTACAAAGATTGTTGAAAATTAACACTCTGGATAAGAACTGCATGCTGAAAGTGGGTAAAGAAATAAACATGATAAATAACCCCTCAGTATCTGTATTGCACACCATGATACCCTAAAGAGGAGGGAGAGAGGGAGGGAGGGAAGGAGAGAAAGAGAGGGATAAGGGGATGGAGAGAGGAAGGGAGATAGAGAGAGAGAGAGAGAGAGAGAGAGAGAGAGAGAGAGAGAAGAAAAGTTCCTACCATTTGCCATTGAGGTAGGCTGGAGGAAGTGGGGTGGTGGGAAGGAAACTGGGGTCATTGGTGGTGGGAAATACACATGAGTGGAGGAATGGGTATTGGAACATTATATGACTGAAATTCCATTATAAACAGCTTTGTAACTGTGTGTCTCATGATGACTTAAAAAAAAAAGAAAAAGTAAAGAGAAGTTTTGTAATAGGTTTCAAGAAGTTTTCTTACTAGTTTTGGCTATTTGCCTTTAATGTTGTTGTATTTTTGTTAAAAAGTATAATCTGCCTACAGAGAAATATGCAAACTCTGTATTTGCATAGAGTGTAGAGTTCAATGTATTTTACAAGATGAGCCGAGTGATATAACCGGAGTGATTCTTGACAGCAGATTAATGGCAGCCCATAAACCTTCCTTGTATTCTCTTTCCTGATTTTTGTCTGTCTCCCTGAACCATACCAATTTTATCTTCTAACACTATAGATTTGGACTGGAGCGATAGCACAGCGGGTAGGGCATTTGCCTTGCACGCGGCCAACCAACCCGGGTTGGATTCCTCGGTCCCTCTCGGAGAACCCGGCATCTATCGAGAGTATCTCGCCTGCAGAGCAGAGCCTGGCAAGCTACCCGTGGCATACTTAATATGCCAAAAACAGTAACAACAACAATGGAGACGTTACTGGTGCCTGCTCGAGCAAATCGATGAACAATGGGACTACAGTGCTACTATAGATTCATTTCACTTTCCTTTTAACTTTCTGTATATAAACACAGTAGGTAATGTTTTGTCTTTTGTTACTCTACATTTTATCTGTGAGGTTAACCCACATTATTGCTCATAGTTATAATTTATACATGATCATTACTATTCTAGTTCATGGCAATTCATTCTACTCTTTCATTCCACTGTTAACGGTTCATTTGAGCTGTTCTCAGTTTGAAGTGATTGTTAATCGTAATATTCTGTTCTCTAACACCCTCTATGCTGGTTCCTGTCTCAATCATGCCTTCGTTAACTTTACTCCTTTATTTTTTAAATAAAATTCTGATAATTTTATAAGGACTTGATGAGTATATCCTGTCTCTTTTGTGATCTTTTCTAAGGCTATCCCCAATTTACCAGGTTGTTCTATGTCAGGGTACCTAATCTTGATAGCCCATGGGTTTAACCCTTAGTGCACTACTGGAAAGATTAATTTTTTTTGCAAAATAAATAAAATTACAAGACAAATATCACGTAGAAAACTGAATAAAATCTCGCTTTGTTACAAAGGTAATTTTCCCTAAGTTCACTTGTCATGAGCAAGGAAAACAGGGCGTGGACAACCAAGAGTTTGTGTAAGGGATGATTGTGATAACAGACTTTCATTTAATTTTTCAAGAGAAAATATAGGTAAGGCTCATACCATGATGTGATGGAGAAAATGATTAAGGTTGTTAATTGCAAGGTTCTTCCCTTAGGTAACTGGTTTATGGATGGGAATACTTGGAAAAAGTTGAAGCGGAGTATTAATATTTAGTTTATTTTTGTGTTAGACAGTGGAAACTTGTTGAAAAAACTCTCTCAATGTGTTCTTCAGAATAAGAACTTTTGGGGACCAAAAGAATTAGTAGTTGTTTGAAATACATCATCATTCCCTTACTAATGGGACAAAATATCTGGATAAACTGGATTAGATAATGTTAAGATGAAGGCAAAGCTCAAATCAAACAAACAAAAATAAGTTTTTTTTTAATACTGACTCGCTTAAAGAAGTAAAAATATTCAGATTAAAACAGGGTATTACATTCATTAATTAATTCAATTAATATTTATCAAGGGCCCATAGTTATCTTCCAGCTACTATTAAGGAGCTATAAATAAAAAGTTCTAAACAAAACAAATATACTTGTCCACTTGAAGTGTTTTTGTTGGGATATAGGTTCTGTTATAATAGTGACTGAAATAAAGTGACTTAAGTAAAATATGAATTTATTTCTTTGTCACACAGAGTTTTCTATGATTATTTATAAATTTTACATTACATAACAAACTCACTTGATAAATTTCCCTCATTTATGCAGTTTAAGGTTGATCAATACTATATTCATGTTCTCAAGGACAATATAAAGAAAAGATGGAAAGAAATGGCATGCCCATTATTTTAAAGGACATTTCCCTCACTTTCCAGAATATTTTATTGGCCAGAAAATATTGCATGATCACTACAAATTGCAAGAGAAGCTGTGAAATAGAATCTTAATTATAAGAGGTCATCTGTACAAATCAGTTCAAGAGCTCCATTTCCCTGGGTGGATGAATAGTAGAGGACATACAATAGTCTTTTGTAATTTATCATTTCAGGAATTCTGGAGATAAGAATATATATTTCAGAATTAGTCAGAAATTTCTGATTCTGTGGTCAATTAACTTGCAGTGTTGGAGACCATTATGAAGATCTACCCTTCATCATGTGAGCACTAACATTGAAACTTAAAATTACTATTTGTTTAATAAGCCTTGATTCAGAATTGAAAGGTATTAGTATTGAATATGGTCAAGCATGGCAAAAATTGATATTTTTGTGGCCTCGTGAACATTTATCTAGCTTACATTATTAATGTAAAAAGAAACTTACATGTCAATTCCTCTTTTCAGCTCCCAAGTTATTTATTTAAGATTACCTATTTTGAGAACACTAAAGGATTTTTTTTTCTTTGCTTTTTGGGTCACACCCAGCGATGCTCAGGGGTTGCTCCTGGCTTTGCACTCAGGAATTACTCCTGGCGGTGCTTGGGGGACCATTTGGGATGCCGGGGATCGAACCCGGGTCAGCCGCGTGCAAGGCAAACGCCCTACCCGCTGTGCTATCGCTCCGGCCCCTAAAGGATTTTTTAAAAATGTACATTTTAAAAAAGGGGCTGGAGCAATAGCACAGTGGGTAGGGTCATTGCCTTGCACACTACTGACCCAGGTTCGATTCCCAGCAGACCCGGGTTCAATTCCCAGCATCCCATATGGCCCCCCAAGAACCACCAGGAATAATTCCTGAGTGTATGAGCCAGGAGTAATCCCTGTACATCGCTGGTATGACCCAAAAAACAAAATAAATAAATATAAGTAAATAAATAAAGTGAACAGTGACAAGCAAACCACCTCCCAACATTCATGTAGGCTTAGAGTCATCTGACCCACCTCTTGGATGCCTTTAAATTTTTATAACTCTAGCTCAAACTAAGGTTTAATTTAAAACATTACAAAAGTAATACATGTTTCTTGTAAATAGAAAAAAAACGGAGAATTAAGTTTTTATGCATCTAGCAGTGGCCAGAGTGCCAAATAGAAAAAGGGTAAACTTGTTTTTACCTCTACTTACAATCAAATTAATCTGTGCTAAAACTTGTATTAATCAATACAGAAACCAACCTGCAACCCCAATGAACTGTTTGTATAGCAAGAGATAAATAAAGAAAATCCAGAAAGATCAGACAAATACCTTTGCCAAAAAAGAAACTGAAACATTGCTAAGGAATAGAAATTTAGCCTGGGGAATGGGAGAGTTTTTGCCAAATCCTGTAACCTGAATTCTATAACCCTGAATCCTATAGCCTTCTATCTACACTAGAACATGAGGGGAAAACCTTAGGGCATAAAAAGGGGTTGGAGTTACTTGAAAGCACCATTTTTGGAGATCTTTCTTAAGCCTGCTGATAGCAATACTGTTGGAAATCATATTGGATCTCATTCTTATTACTCACAGACCTTTAAAGCCAAATTCCTGAGGAGAACCCTACCTATCCCTAGAAAATAGCCTGCTGGGATCAGAGAGAGAGTTACAAGGACCTTTACTCCTGAAAACCAGTATAATTCTTGTTACTAATAACCAAGTCATTTTCTTTCAGACAGAAAGTACCTAGGACCTACCAGACAATAGCAGGTAGTAAGATGGGGGAGGGCAGTACACTCTGGTGAGCCCGGGGCCCATCACACTTGCTCTCTGATAACCCTGGGCTGCCCCCTACCACTGGTTGGGACTGAGGCTCCAGCCTTCTCTTAAACCTGCGCTGACTTGAGTTCCCTTGCTACTGCCCAGCTCTGCATGACTGAAGTAGTCTGGTGACTTCTTGGCACTGATGCTGCTACCCAGACTGTACCTGTGAGTATTCCCAGTTGTCCTGGGCACTTACATTCTTAACCCCCTAGTCACTGTTCAAACCCATTCAAACTCAGTGTCACAGCAAGGCCACGTGCTGGAGACTGAATCTGTGTGTCATCGCACAAGCACACTGTACCTGGATGTGAACCAAATGGCAAGAACTCTCTGCCACAAACTCCTAGTCATCACCCAGGTCTACTCAATCTAAGAGCCACAGCCACAACCATGTAGCTACGACCACAGGTTTACCACAGATTTCCTGCTACTCAGGTCTGATTCCAGTCTCAGTCAAGACCCTCATGGAGCATCAGATGTAATAGATGGATGGTAGAACTCACCTCTTACATTAGTGGATCAAGATGGAACCTGAAAGGAACTTCTAATAAGACAGAACTATGTAAGCTATCTTCAAAGCAAGAATTCTAATGATTCTCACTGAAGTAAAATCAATGGAAGAGAAATTGAATAAAGACAGAGAAAAGTATAAAAGAAAGCTTAAGAAAAGTTCAAATAGAAATCACAGAATTAGTAAGTATAGTAAACTAAAACTTAAAAAATAAATAAATAGAAGCAACAGCAGAATAGAAAGCAAAACTTAAGTCAGTGATCTTGAAGGTAAAGAAGTGGAAGCCATATAAAAAGAACAGAAAAAACAATAAAGAATCAAAACCAATAATGATAAAGTGTGAGCTATAAGGGACAGTATAAAAAAGAACAGCATTCACATTATAGAAGTCCCAGATGGAAAGGAGAACAGTGCAGAGTTTTTATTTGAGGACATAATAGTTGAGAACATTGACAAGCTAAGAAAGAAATTAGACACAGATTGAGAAAGATTAAAGAGTTTCAAGCGAAATAAACCCAAACAGATGCTCAATAAGATACATTGAAAAAAAAGACACATTGTAATTAAATTGTCACACAAAAAAGAAAAAAATCTAAAAACAGCAAGATAAAAGTAAAGTCAATTTTAAGGAATCCTCACAAAACCAGGAGCAGATTTCTCCACAGAAACTCTTCAGGCCAAAGGGAGTTGCATGATGTACACAAATCACCAAATATAAAAGGTCTGCCACAAAGAATAGTCTACCCAGATAGGTTATTGCTCACATTTAAAAGAAGATTAAAGAACTTTTCAGACAAACCGGAGTTACAAGAATTCATTGCTGCCAAGTCATTAAAAATCTTCTATAAAGAAACTCCACTTGGAAAGAGTAAGATACCTAAGTAAACATCAACTATGGGAGTCAAGGAGAATAATGGGGACCTTTATATTTATTTTCAAATGTACTGATTTCTTTTTATCTCCATTATTTAATTTTAGGTGATTTTTATTTCAAATATTATTTTTATCAGTTCTAAAATTTATATGTGGCTCTTTTAAAATTGATCTTATTTCTTCATTGAAAAAAAATAGGGTCCTTCAGGTTATGTATTTTATTTTTGGTAATTCTTGTCATTTATAATTTTCAAGGAATAGATTATTTTCTTCCAATTTTTTTGGTATGCTCAGAGTAGCCCTTAGACTTCTGTTATCTGGGCAAGGTCTATAATGAGATTGAATTTCATTTATCATACTGATATCTTGTCTCATTTCTCTTTTTTAATTTTTCAGTCTTTCTTGAGGTCTACCCATCTATTTTCTTTAAAAAAATCTTTTGGCTTCACTGACTTTCCTTACTTTCTTCATCTTACCAAATTTAAAACTGCTGCTCTGAAATTTTCAATTTTTAAAATGTTGAAGCAGGCTTACTATGTTCTCTCTTTTGTAAATTCTTGAAATGGAGATAGTTATTTGTGAATTATCCTTTAAATATATAAGTATTTAATATGACAAATTTCTCACTAAAAACCTTCTTCAAATATTTAAAATATATATATTTCCTAATTCTTGTTAATAAACCCTTTTCCTCTTTTGCCCATGAAAGAGAGGTATGTTGTTTTAATGTGATGGGCAAATTCTATAGTATTTTCTGTTTTAAACCTGAGTTTGATTCTATTATAATTTAATTTCTTGGCAGAAAATATATTTTATAACATTTGAGGATTTCTCTTATATCTCTTTTTCTTCTTTTTTCTTCCTCCCCAATATTAAATCAGGAAGAGATCATTAAACTTTGAGAAAAGGTACCTGTGATTCTTTCTTTCACCTCACTCTTGAGGGTGAAAGGCATGTAGAAAGGGAGAGTAAGGAGAACAGTAAAGGGACCTAACAATAGATAAATCTGTTTCTTTGCATTGCCTGGCACCAAAATTTACTGCAGAGTATTTGTATATTGATAATTTCTTTTACAGATGTATTTGGAGAAAGTTGAATTTATGCTGGTAAAAATACATCTAGATTCTGCATTGCAATCTAAACATACTATGTTTTATTTCCTTAAGCATAAACCCAGGGGATTTTTATTTTTCTCATTCCTTTCTCTCTCCTTTTAATTATAAAAGGGAAACAAAGTAAATCTAATGTCTTTTCCTACTTGGACTGAAATTCAATTATTGTTTTGGAAATTAGAATAGTGAGCATCAGTTCTCATTTCCAGTTAACTAGTACTTTTTTTGCCTTAAAACATAAAGATGATGACTTTGAGAGACTGAAAAAATTATAGTCTTAAGGTGTGATTCATATTATTCCCTCAAGGTTTCACTTTTATTATTCTCCAAATCCATGACTAAACGTTTATTTGGTGTTTGAAAATTTAAACAGTCTGGGCTGCACAAAACCATTTGGCATTACTAATTAATTGCCATGGATGTACTTTTAAATCCTCCCAGTTAACCTGAAGTATACTATCCCAAGGAGTACTTTCTGAAGGGGGAATTTCTGGAAGGACCCCCATTTCTTTGCGCTTTCATAACAATGGAATGTGTTATATGGGCAAGCTAGCAAGTTGTTAAGAATTGGGCTCTGGAAAGAGTTCTGGCTCCACTGTTAACTTGAAATGGAACCTCAGCAATTTACTTGATCTCACTAAGTCTCCATTTTTCTCACCTGTAAAATGGGAATAATGAAAATAACACCTAATAGAGTCATGAGGATCAAATATCTGAAAAAGCACTAAACATGGCATAAAAAATTATTTCAACTAATCTTAGCCACTGTCGTTATCTCTACGGCTTTTATTACTGATGATAGCAAATTATAAAATCCCGTGATAGAAGAAGTGCTCTCTATATAAAAATTATTGTACACATCACCAGTATTTTTAGTACACATGGTGTTTTTACTCTGCTTAATGGCAGTTGTCTAGTTTGTTGCTCCTCCAACAAAGCACAACTCCTCATTATACTCATACATTAGCCTTTACTTTGGCTTCAGGGTGACTGGCATTTAGCAGGTCCTCAAGAAAGGTTTAATGAATTGCATTAGGAAGGCAAAGGGAGAATAAGTATTCTAGCTTTTTAAATATCCTCATAGTTTTTGAATGAAAGCTTGGGATAGGGATTTGGGATATCGCATTTCAACCAGGAACTGGAGCTGCCAAGGTGCTAGTCACTACAGTTAAAGCCAGCCTTCCAGTCTCTGAATGAAATTGAAAATTAGAATAGATTTGAAAACCAGAAGTTAGTCCATTTTACAGGGTGGCCAGATATTTTTCCCCAGAAATTCTAAAATTTCTAAATTTTAGAAAGTAAATGGTCAGAAGTTAAGATTTACAAATTTTCAGTGTTGGAAAAATACGCAATGATAGTGTCAGTACAAATATAAATCACCAAGGGAAAAACTCGCAAGTATGAATGTCTTGGGACATAATTAACACACTGTTATAACATACATGAGTGTGGGGGCAGTCAACCCCCTGAGCGTCAACTGTCCAACAATCAGAAGTTGGCCTTGCTGATTTTTCCAGCTGAGTATGAAATCAAACCCAAGCAAACTGCAAAATGCAACTTCTCTATACAGTTCCAGAAATGAGGTGGTGACAGATGAACCTTAGTAAGCTCTTGGACCTAGAAATGGAAAGGGGAGAGACCGATGTGAGCTCCAACTCCACCACTGTTTCCTCTCTGAAGGATAATGTCTTTACCCCATCTCATCTTCATGAGACCTTCAGTTTCCTTCTTCTACTCTGATTTCCTGGGATTTCAGAGTCTGAAATATCCTTGTTTTCTTCTCAGCCATAATAGTGTTTGATAGCAGCTCCTAAATACTTTCTGTGTGCCTGTGTGCCTAGGAGGGCTATATGCTCCATGATGCACTCTTTTTATTCACTCTTTCTTGTACCATGCAATATATTTTTTTAAGTTTTTGGGCCACCAGTGGTGCTTGAGGCTTACTCCTGGCTCTGAACTCAGGGATCACTCCTATTAGATCAAGGGGAACCATATATTGTACTGGGCAAGTCCACCATGCACAAGGCATATGCCTACATGCTCCGGGCCCCAAACTATTTAAAATATAACTGTTTGTTGTTTTTAAAGGCATTTTGTAGTATTAAGTTTTTTAATTAATTGGTTTTTTTTGGGGGGTAACGATACAGATTTACATATTTTTGTGCTTGTGTTTCAGTCATACACTGCTCAAGTACATCCCTCCACCAGTGCCCATTCTCCTCCACCAATGACCCCAGCATCCCCCCCACACCTCACCTCTGTGGCAGGGCATTCCCTTTTGTTCTCTCTCTCCTTTTGGGTATTGTGGTTTGCAGTGGAGGTATTGGGTGGCCATCATGTTCAATCTATAGTCTGCTTTCAGCATGTCTCTCCCATTCCTAGCAGGTCCTCCAATCACACTTTACTTGGTGTTCCCTTCTCTCTCTGAACTGTCTTTTCCCCTAGCATGTGAGGCTGGCTTCCAAGCCAGGGAGCAAACCTGGTACTTATTTCTACTATTCTTGGGTGTTAGTTTCCCATTCTGTTGTTTTATATTCCGCAGATGAGTGTGATTCTTCTATGTCTGTCTGTCTCTTTCTGACTCATTTCACTTAGCATGATACTTTCCATGTTGATCCACTTATATGCAAAGCTCATGACTTCATCTTTTCTGACAGCTGCATAGTATTCCATTGTGTAGATGTACCAAATAAACCAAAATATTCTTTAAGTCTTAATTGTTTCTTATGTACCCTCAATATTGTAACTCTAGGGACTGGAGCAGTAGCACTCCATATGGTTCACTGAGCACTGCCAGGAGTGATTCCTGAGTGCATGAGCCAGGAGTAACCCCTGTCCATCGCCAGGCATGACCCCCCACAAAAAAAGCTAAATTAATTGTAATTTAGCTAAATTAATTGTAATTTAGCTAAATTAATTGTACTATGAAACAAAACAAAACAGAGTTTCTGTTGTGTACTTTGTGGTCTAAAGTGACTTTCATATTTCATGAAAAGTAAATCACACCAAGAGATCCAGACTAATGGAATCCCTCATTTCTACCTGGTTTCTTAAACTATCAGAGACAAGGTACAAGTTTTATAAAGGACACTCACTTTGATATTTACTAAATCTGTTTTCCTTTCTCCAGCACCCAGCTGGACCATGTTCCCAGACACCGTCACAATTAGATGTGTCCGTGTACCTAAGTTTAGACCACTCTAATGTAGTCAGAGGTGAAACTTATTAATAGAACCTTTAGTCCACCCTCTACTCTTCCTCTTCTCCCATCCGTATTTTGGAGGGGAAGATCTGGAAGCAGACAGAGGGCAAGATGCAAGAAGATTGGCTCCAAAATCACCGGGTAGAAATCTTGTTGAATGCACTTGTCTAACTCTGTAAATGTGAAAGGAGATTCTCTGGCAAGCCTATGAGAATTCAGGGTATATCTCTTACAGTAGACAGAATTACCTTAACCATGAATAACATACTGATAGTGACCACGAACAGACAAAAGTATCTGACCACAAATATTCAAATAAAAATGCCCTCTTAGTCACAGAATACAAGGATAAGCCTAAATAAATTACCCTGATTAGAGTATATCTAAAGAGCTGAAATTTTAAGAGCATATCCAAAGAACTGAAATTTATATCGTGATCTGAAAGACGAATATGAATCATTTTGTTATATATGAATGTGAATCATTTTATTATAAAAGAAAGAAGTATAGTACTAGTAATGATTATTATACTATTCATAGGTTATATGATAGGAATAGTCTATGATCTCTCCTCATAGAGACTTTACTGTAATTTAGGGAGGTAGACTTAATAGCGATTTGAAGAGTTACATAGTTTCATGTTAATATGCATGATTGTGTCATTATTGCAGCACATATCAGTTTGAATGATCAAAATCCATTCTGAGGCATAACTCACCTGAATAGTTCACCAGTGATTTCTATACCTTACTTGCCTGTTCTATGGATATTTGTAGAGCAAGATTATCACTGTTTCACTGTATCACTGTCATCTCGTTGTTCATTGATTTGCTCGAGCAGGCACCAGTAATGTCTCCATTTGTCCCTACTGCATGCTAGTGTAGCCCAGTGGGGGCTCTTTCAGGATCAGGGGAATGAGGATGCCAAAAATCCAGTATGCATATCGAGTGCGCTACAGGTAGCTTGCCAAGCTCTGCCGTGCAGGTGGGATACTCTCGGTAGCTTGCTGGGCTCTCCAAGAGGGACGGAGGCTTTTGGGGTGGCCTCTAATCGCCTTTGTAGGTGTTCCCAGATTATATCAATTATATCAGTTATCTGTTGAATAATTTTGTCCTACTTCAGTATCTATGAATTTTTTTTGAAAGCTGAAAGCTAATTCCTTTAGTTTTGTTTTGAAAAGTCAGCACAGGGCATTTAAATTTATACTGTTGTTTAGATTTTATCAGTATTAAAATGAGAGTGTTAAAGAAAAGTGAAGGAAGCAGGCTTAGACTAGATACATTTTTTAAAATGGATTTGTAAGATCTCCCAGAATGTATGGTTTACTTTCTCAAATACCATATATATCTGTTTTGTGAAACAAAATAGCTACGAATATTATTTTGTAAAGAAATTAATTTTTTAAATGCTATTATTTTTAGGTGTTCTATGAAATTGGGAATACAAAGAAGAGAAAAAGTGTATATATATATAATTTGGCCCCCAAAACATGGCAATTATATATAATTATATATATATAATATAATAATAATGAGAATCTGGTGAATCTTCTTCCAATTTTATGCATGTTTAAAAACTTTTTTTATTGAATCACTATTAGATAGGCCCTTACAAAACTGAACTGCTCATGATTAGGTTTCAGTTGTACAGTGTTCTAATACCCATCCCTGAACAAGTGTACATTTCCTAACACCAGTGTCCATCACCCCCCAGCCTGCTTTACTTCTCTCTCTCTCTCTCTCCCTCTCTCTCTCTCTGTCTCTCTCTCTCTCTCTCTCTCTCTCTCTCACTCTCTCTCTGTACTTTTGGGCATTGTGGTTTGCAGTACAGATACTGAAAAGCTATCAGGAATATCCCTTTACCTATTTTAAACAGTAATTTTATGCTTTTTTTCAGTCTTTTAAAAGTTTTTGTGTCGCTCATTAAGCTAAATGGCTAATGAAATTATCCAAAAAATACTTCTGTAAAATAAAATTTGTGAAAATTGTGTATCTCACCATGGAGTCATTATGTCTTTGTTTGAGGGTTTACTAAGCTGTTTGTTGGTGATTGAGCCATTGGTGTTACTGTTACATAGAGCTTAGTTGGCTTCTATGTTATTTTCCTATCTTATTTAGTGTACTCTTACTAGGATGTCGGTATTGCTGAATTTGGAGGTGTAGTTCTAGGAATTCCAGGATCTATAAGATTTGGCCAATGACTTTATATAACAGTGACTGTGGGATATGAGTTTGGCTTCTGGAGTTTCCAGAAGCATGGGGAATGAGGGGAGGCTGCATGGCCCCACTCCAAGAAGATCCCAGAGTTTCCAGCCTGAAAATTGATGTACTGGGAATTTTCATCAGTTTGGCATCCCTGCAAAGATCACTCATGAAGCAGTGGAGTTGGACCTATAAAACTAGGTAGAATTTGATCCAGAATTTGAATTTTATATATTTTTTCTTAGTTTTGTATGTGTGTATATGTGTTTGTGTGTATTTTATGACTATTTTTCTTTGAGTTAGGAAAGAGCCAGCAGTAGCCCCTGAGTACTGCTGAGTGTGGCCCCAAAACAATGCCAATCTAACTGAAATGACATAAAACTGCCTTCTCAATAACAATGACATTTTAAATGAAGAGTTGATGCTTTTCATTTGTTACACTATGTTCAAATGTCTATTAAAATTGTTAAGTTCTACAATATGTGTCTGTTATGGCATATGAATTTTGACAAAGCTGGCTGGGCACAGAGTCTCAACTCTGTTTAGAATTGTGCCTGTCTCTGGAATCAGAAACATAAATGGCAGAGGTGTCAACAATTATAAAAACTCTGTTACAAGTAGGCTGTATGAAACTCAATCTCTGCAAAGTATTTCTTTTTAACTTAAGCATTCTATAACATCCATGTAGAGAAAACATTGCATCTCTTATACCTAACCTTTATTTGCTGTTCTACCAGAGTCATGGTACACATGGATGGTTTTTAAAATTAAAGAACCGTGATTCTTAAAGTTATTGGTAGTTGAGTTTTAGGCATACAGCATTTCAACACCAATCACACCACCAGTGTTCCCATATTCACTTCTTCCCCCCAACCCCTGCACCATACCCACCTGTCAACTTGGCAGGTAGACAAAGACCCAGTGGTTGCAGTTGATATCTCAGGTTTTCAGTGTATTGAATCTAAGTACATATGGACTTTTGTAAAGTTCTTCAGTGAAGAATTTGCTTTAATTAATATACTTTTTTGCCCCTAGGTTACAGAATGAATAAGTGTTTTGGGATATCCTGATTTATGCCTCTGCATGAAGCAGTACAAGCAGAGTTGATTGGGCCATCAAAACCATGGGTAATTGATGACCAGAAAGCTGAAGTAAACTCTGGGGATCTAGCAAAAATTACCTAAACCATTAATGATACTTATTCCTCCTTGGTAAAATGAGGGTAGGGAATTGATTACACTTTGGAGTCTCAGTTCTAATGTTCTGGGATACTGTCATTTGTTTTTATAAAGGAAAGCTTTCTCATAAACATAAAATTACCAAAAGTAAAATAATAACATAAGTTTCACCAAAAATATTGGAGTCATCTGTGGGAAGTCTGAGAAATAAGTGGCTCATAGGAACCTTTCCTTGTGAGTTTTTGTTTTGGGTTTTCTTTTGGGGGTTATGACCTGACGGTATTCAGGGTTTATGCCTACACTCAAGAATCACTGGCAGGGATCAGGGATCTTATGGGGTGCTGGGGATTTATTCCAGGTAAGTGGCCTTCAAGGCAAACACCCTACCCACTGTATTATTGCTCTAATCCATTCTCGTGAGTTTTATAATACTTCCATAGTATGAACATGTGCACTTATCAACATATAACTTGTGTTGCTCTGTCTAAATGACAGTTTCTAGTGCATACATTTTAAAACTTTTTTTTATAGTTACAAAGCTTTCATGATTGAGTTTCAGTCATACAATGGTTGAATACCCATCCCTAACCAGTGTACATTTTCCACCACCAATGTCCCCATTATCCCTCCTGCCATCCCCCACCCCACCCCATGCCTCTATGGCAGACAATGTCCTTCTTACTCTCTCTCTACTTTTGCTCTTATGTAGCAGACTCACAAGCTAATGATGATACCAATGGGAAAGGGAGAAGTTTGACTAAACAGACACCATCATGAACAAGAAAAGTAGATTGTGAAAAGGACTATGTTGAATAACATGAGGCTGAGTGTCTAACCTCAGTTGTTCCTGAAGATAGAGTTAATATGAGGGGGTGTGGTTTAGACCAGGAGACCGTGGCAGCAGCATGGTAGGCAGAACTGGGGCTACATCAGGTTGATAACTGAGGCCATGTAGAAGAGTTTTGGAAAAATGGGATTTCTAGAGGCCTGATTGTTAGGGAAGAAGGAAGAACCAAACTCCTGATAGAGATCTCAAAAGAGAAAGTGGTAATTGGTGGTGAGGGAAGCTGGACATAAATAATGACTTAAAGGCAAAATGATATTCTTTTAAGGAAGTTGAGATCTGAAGGAGTAGTGCTCTTGGCATGCTATTGGCTCCTCTAGCTTACCTACTGGTTACTGGTATGCAGAGCAGGCCAACACATTAGAAGTAGGCAAGAGGAAAACAACTCAATGCTTTACTTATCAGAAATATTTGCTAGGTGCTAATCATATTTACTCATATGCTACTGCCTTGGGACAGTAGTACCTTCGGTTCCAGTTAACTCATATTCTACCATGTTTGAAGGTGATTCATGACAGTGCTTCCAAACATTTGACATTTAAACTGCTTTTCAAAGTCTTTCTTTCTTTATGTTTTAGTGAATGTAGTGAGTGGACCCTGTTTCTACCCAGGCACTCGTTCAGCATTCTCTTTCTGCTCCTAATGGCTTATTTTTTTCTGTTTCCATTGTGGCTTTTGAAGAATTGCCTGGGTTTGATTAAACTTGGCATGCTGTTCAGTTACGTCAGGTTATAATGGAAGCATTATTTGTGTTTTTTTTTTTTTTGCTTCCCTCCTTAAAATAAAATGGCAGTTAAAAACAATATCCACATGGGCACCTCTTTGATTTTCATTATTTTAATGGCATCTAGTATGTAGGTCAGGATACTGGGTGGTGTACAAGGCAGAGTGGCTTAGAATTGAAGGTTTACTATATGTCTGGTCTTGGCCAATTTACTCTTCCTCTCTAAACTTCAGCTTTCTCAGCTGTAAAATATAGTGGTTGAGTGAGTTCATATGTATAAAGGCTTAAATAACTGCTCAGCACCTAGTAAATAATAGGTATGATTACTACTACTATTATTATTGTTGATGTTAGCAATGGCACACTCTGAGGCTTATAGCTGATAGAAATGGTTAGAAATTTTAACTACATAGAAAGAATAAAGACGTAAAAATGGGAATATGAGAAATAAGATTAGCTTATGCTAAATGTCTGTTTCTTAGTTTTCTGTGCTTGGCAAGACTTTGCTTCTCTGTGCCTTGAAGGAATGAGTACTTTTGTGGCTTGCCTACAAGAAAATTACAAGGATTAGTGCTTTTATATTGAACTCCTGGACTCTGATTGCTAAGTAGGAAATATTTTTTGCAGCTGTGATGCATTAGGGTCCGTATGGACTCAAGCACAAATTCTGGACTTTTTTTTTCTTCCCTTTTTCAACTTTCATAAAATCTTTCTGTGTTTCTCTGTGAAACTCAGGAAATGGCAGTGAGCATGCTTCTTAAAGGGTCAGCAAAGAGGAAGTCGTGGGACAAGGGACTTGGATGCTCAGCATGGCAAGTTTCAAGTTAAACTCGTTTTGTTTTTTCCTGGCCTGAGAAAAATTTCTGCAAAATGTGGTTCTCACTGAGATAAGCTGGAGAAACCAGTTATGTAGGAAGATTATAACAGGTTTCTGGTAAAAATGAAGCTCTTTTCTCGAAGATCAAAAGATTGGCTGAAGCAGGTGATCTCTAACTAGTTCCCCAGGAGTTCACAGAAATAGAATAGAGCCTCATAAAGCAATCTCATATGTCTGTTAATGGGGACAGAAGTGTATCCTTCAATAAGGCACCCAGTGGAAGGACAGTAGCTAACATCTTACAGAATGAACTTCTGGACACAGTCTGGATTTCTCAGACTGTGCATACCTTTTATACTTATGAGATCAAGAAATAGTCTCCAGGATTTTGTTTATTCTATTTTAAAGAAGTGAGAAAGTTAAAGTTTAACCACTGGTATCTAAATTGTAGTTCCAATGCAAGCTTCAATACTATATATATATGTATGTATGTATATATATATATATATATATGTATATTCTTTGTTTTGCCATTTGGAGGGAGGAGCCACTGGAGTGATGGGGAACAAATTCAAGTCAGATTGCCTGAGATTGAATCCAGGCGCCACCTCCAACTGTGTGCCTTTGGACAAGTTTCTTGACCTCTTTTGGACACAGTTTCCTCAACTTTAAAATGGCAGAGTATCAGTATCTGACTCAGGATGCAAGAAGGAGTAGTGTAAATGTGTTGTTAGGACAGTACCTGATGGAGTAAACATTATGTATGGGTTAGTGATTATTTTGAGAACTGGTGGTTAATTGTGGCTCTGGACTCATATCGCCTGTTTTTACATTTGTTGAATAATTATGTATCCTGCATAAGACAAATGGAACAATTACATTTACAAAGAACTTTATAATTTTCACAGTGCCTTGCACAGAGAACATGCTCAGTAAGTGATGGCCATTGGTTCTTTTGGGGGGGGTCTTAAGATTGCAAAGACAGTGTTTTTAACCCTCAAGCAGAAAGTTGAAAAAAATCTAGGCTTGACAGCAATGGGGACTCATCTGCACCTCCCATTACTGGAAGATCCTTTCCAAATTTTATGTTGGCCCATAAACAACATGGTCAATTTCTGTCTTTCTGAATTGACTTTTCAGATCACTTTGTTTTATAGCCAATCTGGCAACACACAAGGTTCCAAGAAAGTACGTGAATCACCACGGGACTCTGTACTTCTGAACATCATAAAAACATGTGATTCTTCTGGCAGATCTCCTATGTGTTGTTCTTCCCTGATATTCTCACTTTCATTTGTCTAGTCATGTTCCTCAGCACCACTTTCTTTCATGTATTTCTCATCCCATATTTCATATAACCACTCCATGCTCTATCCCATTCTGCTGCCATTGACCAAATCCCCAAAACATACCCAACCCTCTCTTATCTGTACTCTATCCTCACCTGCTCTATTCCTGTTGTCTTCAGAACACCCGGTTGGCTCTGAGGTAACTCTGACCTCTGCCTTGGTCACCTCTCTTCCTGTTCTGTCCTTTGTATCTGTTTCTCTCTTTATTGACATATTTACCCTTGAGTTAATGTGTGGAAGTCTTACCTGCTTTTTTGTGGAAGGAAAGGATTTGGTTTTCTCATTGCCTTGTGTTGGAAGTAGACTATTGACCTATGAACTCCTCTCCAACTTTCACAGGATGTTCATGCTATCAGTGAATTACTTACCAAATCTTATATTCATAATCCAAGATTCAGCATTTATGACAGAGTCTACTGCATGGTACACTCTGTTGCAGAATCTCGCACAGCAGAGGCTGGCAAGCTACCTGTGGCAATTTGATATGCCAAAACCAATAACTAGAATGGACTTCATTTCCCTTACCCTGAATGTGACAGGGACAAATGGAGACATTATTGGTGCCCACTTGAGCAAATTGATGAGCAACAGGATGACGGTGATACAGTGATACTGCATGGCTAACATTTTACTGAGTGAACTGAATGAATGAATGATTGATTCTTCCTTAGGTAGTTTATCAACTGAAAATATTTTTTTTATACTGATTCAATGTTCTTATCATTATTTATTAAATAAAATATATTTACATGAATACTTGGGAAGGTTCATCACCTGGAGTACAACAGTGAACAGGATTTGCTTTTCTTTGAGATATGCCCTTTAGTGAGAGGAGATATGAGGTTCAAATAAATTAGAATGGTTATGTAGATGACATTCAGGATTAAAAGAGAAAGAGGGGTGTTGATTGAGGTATTTCATAAGGCAGTGGGATTCAGTTCTATGCAGGGTGGTATAATAATAGCACTGAATTTAGGTCAGTGTGATATGAAGAGGAGGAGAATGTAGAATCTGAAAATCTCTACAGAAAAAGAAGTACAAAGTAATAGGAGTGGAAGCTAAAAATTTTAGGTGGTGGTTAAGGGCTAGAATTCATTGGCATTCATCTACCATGCAGTAGACTCTTATAAATTCTGAATCTAGGATTATGAATATAAGATTTGCTCTTGGCATTCATTTTGATGAATCTTGCTATTTCTCTTTTTTTCCCCAGTATCTAGTTGATCTTTTTAAAATTTATTTTAGGCACCATGGTTTACAATGCATAGCACATCTCCACACTACGCCATCAACCAGAGTGTCCACTTCCTTCCACCACTGTTTCAGTGTTGCTTCCTCACATCCTCTGCCCCCTACTTTTCTCCCTATGGTAAGCTTCATACTAAACATCAGATTTCAGTTTCTTTTGTCTTTGGGCATTTGGTATATCTCTACACTTATTTTACATCCCACTTATGAAAGAGATAACTCTGTGTGTGTCTCACCTTCTCACTAACTTTACTCAGCGTGATACTTTCCATATCTATCCACATAGTAGCAAATTTCATGATTTTATCTTTTTTGAAAGTTGAGTAGTATTCCATTGTAATTTGCACCATAGTTTCTTTATCCAGTCATCTGTTTTGGGGCACTTGGGTTGTTTCCAGAGTTTGGCTACTGTGAATAATGTTGCAGTGAACACAAGAGTACAAATATCTTTTATGAATGGGGCTTGGGGGCCCTTGGGATAGATGTGAAGTTGTGGAATTGCTAGGTCATATGAAAGCTTGAATCCTAGCTTTTTGAGAAGTGTCCATATTGTTTTCCAAAAGTACTGAACCAGTCAGCATTCCCACTGGCAGTGAATGAAGACATGCCTTTTCCCACATCCAAGCCAGCACTGGTATTCATTTATTTGTTTTTGTGATTTGGGTCAGACTCACTGGTATGAGATGATACATCATTTAAAAATTTTTTTTCATTTCTCTGATGATAAATTATGTAGAGCGTATTTGTCATTTTTGGTGCAGTTGGACTTTTTTTTTGTAAAGCTCTACCAGTGCTTTACATATCTTGGTTATTAACTTTTTGTCAGATGAATGGTGAGCAAATATTTTCCTCCATTTGTGAGCTGTCTTTTTATTCTGGTTATCATATACTTTTAGGAGCAGAAGCTTCTTAATCTTATGAAATCCTGTTTGTTCTTCTTTGCTTCTGTTTACCTGGCCAATGACATTGAATCCTTGAAGATACCACTAGATTCATTGTCATAGAGTGTTCTGCCTATTTTTCCTCAATGTAACTTATGAATTCAGGCCTGATATTGATATTTAATCTCTTTTGATTAGATTTTTTTGTGCATTGTGTTAGGAAGGGTCTGAATTTATGAATTTTTTAATGTGATCAAGCAGTTTTTCCAATACCACTTGTTGAAGAAGCATTTCTTGCAACACTATATTATTGTTCCCTTATCAAATATTACCTGTCATGTACCTAATTTTCTTAACTTAGTTTTATTATAATAAGTTGTGTAGTACTAATGCTCCCTTTTGTGTATTTCTACACATCTTACATTGTTATCTCTATAAAAACTCCTCCTTTAAATTTATTTTTAAATTATAGAACTGTGATTTACAAAGTTATTGACAATTGAGTTTGAGGCATATAATATTTTTTTTTTTGCTTTTTGGGTCACACCTGAGGATTTACAGGGGTTATTCCTGACTCTGCACTCAGGAATATCTCCTGGAGGTGCTCAGGGGACCATATGGGATGCTGGGAATCGAACCCAGGTTGGCCGCGTGCAAGGCAAATGCCCTACCCGTTGGGCTATATTGCTCCAGCCCCCTGAGGCATATAATATATTTTTTTAATTTTTATTTTTTAATTCTTTAATTAGTGAGTCACCATGAGGATACAGATACAGATTTACACATTTTAGAACTTGTTTTTCCCTCATACAATGTTTGCAAAGCCATTCTTCCACCAGTGCCCATTCTCCATCACCAATAAACCCAGTATCCCTCCCATCCTCCAATCCCATCTCTCCCCCCACCCCACCCTGCCTCTGTGGCAGGGTATTCTCTTTTTATCTCTCTCTCCAATTGGGTGTTGTGGTTTGCAATAGGGGTATTGAGTGGCCATTGTGTTCAGATTTTAGTCTACTTTCAGCATGCATCTCCCTTCCCGCGCGGGATCTCCAACCACATTTTACTTGGTGTTCCCGTCTTTGTCTGAGCTACCTTTTTCCCCAGCATGTGAGAGCAGGTTCTAAGCCATGGAGCCAACCTCCTGGTACTTATTTCTACTATTCTTGATATTAGTCTCCTACTCTGTTGTTTTATATTCCACAAATGAATGCAATCTTTCTATGTCTGTCTCTCTCTTTCTGACTCATTTCACTTAGCATGATACTTTCCATGTTGATCCACTTATATGCAAACTTCATGACTTCATTTTTTCTAACAGCTGCATAGTATTCCATTGTATAGATAAACCTGAGTTTCTTTCTTTCTTTTTTTTTTTTTGGAGAGCCCAGCAAGCTACCGAGAGTATCGAGCCTGCGTGGCAGAGCCTGGCAAGCTAGCCGTGCGTATTGGATATGCCAAAAACAGTAACAATAAGTCTCTCAATGAGAGACGTTACTGGTGCCCGCTTGAACAAATCGATGAGCAATGGGATGACAGTGCCAGTGACAGTATTTTTTTCTTTTAATTTTTTTGTTTTATTTTATTGAATCACCATGTGGAAAGTTACAAAGTTCTCAGGCTTATGTCTCAGTTATACAATTCTTAAACACCCATCCCTTCACCAGTATCCATATTCCACCACCAAAAACCCCAGTATACCTCCCACTCCGCCCCCCACCCCCACCTGAGTAACTGATGAATTTCACTTCATTTTCTCTTTACCTTGATTACATTCCATATTTCAACACAAAACTCACTATTGTTGTTGGAGTTTCCCCCCAAAAAAGCCAGCCCTACTACCAAGGAAGCATTTGATAATTAGTTTTCCATTGCTTAGATTGAAGACATATGAAGTCCCACTGCTCCAAGTACATAACTCTTTTTTTCTTTTTCTTTTTCTTTTTCTTTTTCTTTTTCTCTTCCCCATTCCTCCGCCACCCAGTTCATACCTGCTTGATAGACCTCATAATATGGTGGACGCCACACCGTGTTTCTCCCTGAAAATGGAAAACAACCAGAAAAGAGGGATATTTCCTCTCCTTGGCGGCGTGGGGCTATGGCTTAGTTCACAGTCTAGAGAAATGGCTGCTACTTTGTTACATTCAATATTTCAACAAAATACTCACTGCTATTGTTTGGAGTTTCCCCCCAAAGTCAGACCTGCTAAAAAAGGAACCGTTTCACATTGCTGACAAGTAAGAGATGTTAAGTTGCATGGTTGCAGCCATGGCCACGTGGTTTTGGATTTCTGTATAAAGTCCAGGGAAAATTCTGCCAGAAATTGCATCCCTGAAAGCTTTTACTTCCCTTTTGTGGTGCTCATAAGATGGAAAAGCCTGGAGAGAGAAACCCTTCCCCGCTGGCGCTGCATGGGGCAGCGGCTCAGTTCACAGTCCAGAGGCTTCTCTGCGAGCTGCTAGTGCCCAGAGTAGTTCAGTTGGCCTCCGGGATCATGCTCGTGCAGCAGCCCAAAGGCCGGACACGTGTGGCCAGTGCGCTTAAATATCGGCGGAGGGAGGGCCGGTACTCCCTGCCCCCCTGGGAACTCCCACGCATCCCGCAGCAGCGGGGCTGGTACCTCCATTTTGTGCTCAGAAAGCGGTGATCGCCATGATGTGCCCAGAAAGGAAGGGTTGAGAGAGAGAAACCCTACCTCCCTGGTGCCGCATGGGGCAGCAGCTCAGCTCACCGTCCAGAGGCCTCTCTGTGAGCTGCTAGTGTCCAAAGTAGGTCAGTTGGCCTCCGGCATCATGCTCATGCAGCAGAAACCAGAGTTTCTTTAACCAGTCATCTGTTCTCAGGCACTCAGGTTTTTTCCAGATTCTGGCTATTGTAAACGGTGCTGCAATGAACATATAAGGGCAGGTGTTCATTTCGACTGTGCTTTTTTGCTTCTCCGGGGTATATTCCCAGAAGTGGTATTGCTGGGTCAAATGGGAACTCAATTTCTAATTTTTTGAGAAGCTTCCATATTGTTTTCCAAAAGGGCTGAACCAGTCAGCATTCCCACCAGCAGTGTAGAAGGGTCCGTTTTCCCCACATACTCTCCAACAGCGGTTGCTTTTGTTCTTTTGGATATGTGCCATTCTCTGTGATATGAGGTGGTATCTCATGGTAGTTTTGATCTGCATCTCCCTGATCATTAGTGATGTAGAGCACCTTTTCATGTGCCTTTTGGCCATTCGCATCTCTTCCTTGGGAAAGTTTCTGTTCATTTCTTCACCCCATTTTCTGATGGGGTTGGATGTTTTCATCTTGTAGAGTTCAACCAGTGCCTTATATACCCTTGATATCAACCCCTTATCTGATGGGTATTGGGTGAATATCCTTTCCCATTCTGTAGATTGTCTTTGTATTCTGGTGACTGTATCTTTTGTGGTGCAGAAGCTTTTTAGTTTAATGTAGTCCCATTTGTTTATCTCTGTTTCCTCTTGGTTGGTCAGTTGCGTGTCATCTTTGAAGATACCTTTAGCTTCAATATTATGGAGGGTTTTGCTGACCTTATCTTTAATGTACCTTATGGTTTGTGGTCTGATGTTGAGGTCTTTAATCCATTTTTATCTGACTTTTGTGCATGGTGTCAGGTTGAGGTCTAAGCCCATTCTTTTGCATGTGGTCGTCCAGTTGTGCCAGCACCATTTGTTAAAGAGGCTTTCCTCGCTCCACTTAACATTTCTTGCTCCCTTATCGAAGATTATATGGTCATACATTTGGGGTTGTGTGTAGGGATATTCCACCCTGTTCCATTGGTCTAAGGCTGTGCCTGAGGTTCGGGAGGGTGATGCCTCCCATCGTCTTTTTCCCAAGAATTGTTTTAGCAATCCGTGGGCGTTTGTTGTTCCATATGAATTTCAGGATTGCTTGATCCACTTCTTTGAAGAATGTCACAGGTATCCTTATAGGGATCGCGTTGAATCTTTATAATGCTTTGGGGAGTATTGCCATTTTGACAATGTTGATTCTCCCTAACCATGAGAAGGGCATATGTTTCCATTTCCTCATGTCCTCTTTTATTTCATGGAGTAGCATCTTATAGTTTTCTTTGTAGAGGTTGTTTACTTCCTTAGTTAAGCTGATTCTGAGGTACTTGATTTTCTGGGGCACAATTGTGAATGGAATTGCTTTTTTCATGTCCCTTTTCTCTGTCTCATTGTTTGCATATAGGAAGGCCATGGATTTCTTTTTTTTTTTTTTTTTTTTTGCTTTTTGGGTCACACCCAGCGATGCTCAGGGGTTACTCCTGGCTTTGCACTCAGGAATTACTCCTGGCAGTGCTTGGGGGACCATATGGGATGCCGGGGATCGAACCCAGGTCAGCCGCGTGCAAGGCAGACGCCCTACCCGCTGTGCTATCGTTCCGGCCCTGGCCATGGATTTTTGAGTATTGATTTTATAGCCTGCAACTTTACTGTACAGGTCTATTGTTTCTAAGAGTTTCTTAGTAGAGGCTTTAGTCTTCTCTAGATATAGTATCATATCGTCTGAGAATAGTGAGAGTTTGATTTCATCCTTTCCTATCTGGATGCCCTTGATATCTTTTTCTTGCCAAATAGCTATCACAAGTACTTCCAGTACTATATTGAACAGCAGAGGTGAGAGTGGGCATCCTTGTCTTGTCCCTGATCTTAGAAGAAAGGCCCTTAGTTTTTCCCCACTGAAGATAATGCTTGCCATAGGCTTGTGGTAGATGGCTTCAACTATCTTGAGGAAAGTTCCTCCAAAATCCATTTTGGTGAGGGTTTTCATCATGAACGGATGTTGGATCTTGTCAAATGCTTTCTCTGCATCAATTGGTATGATCATATGGTTTTTATCTTTACTTTTGTTGATATGATGGATTGTGTTGTTTGATTTCCGAATGTTAAACCATCCTTGCATCCCCGGGATGAATCCCACTTGGTCATGGTGTATGATCTTTTTGATGAGTTGTTGGATCATATTTGCTAATATTTTGTTGAGGATCTTCGCATTGGTGTTCATCAGGGATATTGGTCTATAATTTTCTTTCTTAGTGGTGTCTTTGTTTGCTTTTGGTATTAGGGAGATATGTGCTTCATAGAAACTGTTCGGAAGAATTCGTGTTTTTTCAGTTTCCTGGAAAAGTTTGAAGAGAACTGGCAACAGGTCTTCTTTAAGTGTTTGGAAGAATTTGCCAGTGAATCCATCTGGACCTGGGCTTTTGTTTTTGGGGAGACTTTTGATTAGTTTCAATTCCCTTGATATTAATGGGTCTATTCAGGTATTCCAAGTCTTCTGGTTCAGTCTTGGGAGATTGTAGGAGTCAAGGAATTCATCCTTTTCTTTAAGGTTCTCTTGTTTCATGGCATACAGACTTTCAAAGTAGTCTCTGATGATCTTTTGAATTTCATTGCTTTCTGTTGTGATGTTCCCCTTTTCATTTCTGATTCGGTTTATTAGGGTTCTCTCTCTCTTTCTTTGTGAGACTTGCTAGTGGTTTATCAATCTTGTTTATTTTCTCAAAGAACCAGCTCTTGGTTTCATTGACCTTTCGGATTGTTTTCTGAGTTTTCATGTCATTAATTTCTGCTTTAATTTTTATTATTTCTTTCCTTCGGTCTGGTTTGGGTTCCTTTTTCTGGTCCTTTTCTAAGGCCTTGAGCTGTGAAATCAAGCTATCTGTGTAGGCCCTTTCTTCCTTCCTAAGGAATGCTTGCAGAGCTATAAATTTTCCCCTTAACACAGCTTTAGCTGCGTCCCATAGGTTTTGGTAGCTGGTGTCTTCATTCTCATTTGTTTTCGAGGTATCTGTTGATTTCTTCCTTGATTTCCTTCCTGACCCACTCATTGTTCAACACTGAACTGTTTAATTTCCAGGTGTTTGCTTTGATTCTCTGCGTCCGTCTGTGTATGGTAAGCTTCTATCTTCAGTGCATCATGGTCTGAGAAGATAGTTGATACAATTTCTGTTTTTTTTCGATTCTATTGAGGTATGTTTTGTGGCCCAGTAAATGGTCTATTTTGGAAAGTGTTCCATGTGCACGGGAAAAGAATGTGTATTCTTTCTTTTGGGGGTGTAAAGTCCTGTATAGCTCTATTAGGCCTCTCTCTTCTATTTCTTCCTTCAGTGTCAGTATTTCCTTGGTGGGTTTTATTCTTGTCGATCTATCCAGAGATGATAAGGCAGTGTGGAAGTCTTCGACTACTATTGTGCTGCTAGCAATGTCCTCCTTAAAGTCTGTTAGGACTTTTTTTAAGTATTTAGCTGGTCACTCATTAAGTGTGTATACGTTTAAGAGTGTGATTTCTTCCTGTTGTACATATCCCTTGATAAATAGAAAGTGACCTTCACTGTCCCTTCCAATCTTTTTCAACCTGAAATCTATGTTGCCGGATACTAGTATGGCCACCTCAGCTTTTTTGAGGGAGTTGTTTGCTTCCAGGATTGTTTTCCATCCTTTGACTTTGAGTCTGTGTTTGTTCTGACTATTTAGGTGTGTTTCTTGTAGGCAGCAGAATGTTGGGTTTTGTTTCCGAATCCATTTTGCCACTCTGTGTCTTTTAATTGGTGCATTTAGGCCATTGACATTGAGAGAGATTATTGTCATGGGGGTTTGTGTCATCTCTCTGTGGGGTTTGTTGTTCTTGTAGGGTTTTTCCTTGTCTTACAGGAGCCCCTTTAGTCCTTCTTTTAATTTTGGTTTTGAGTCTATGAAGTTCCTTAGTTGTTGTTTATCCATGAAATTGTGTATGGTTCCTTTGAGTTTGAGTGAGAGCTTAGCTGGATAAAGTATTCGTGGTGAGCCATTCATTTCATTGAGTTTTTTCACTATATCCCACCATTGTCTTCTGGCTTGGAGAGTTTCCTCTGATAAGTCTGCTGTGAATCTAAGGGGTGCTCCTTTGTATGTGATTTCTTTTTTTGACTGTGCTGCTTGCAGTATTTTGTCCCTATCCATGGCATCCATCATTCTGACTACAATATGTCTTGGAGTCTTTTTATTTGGTCCCTTCTAGCTGGCACCTTTCTGGTTCCTAGGATCTGAACATCTGCATTATCCAGCTCTGGGAACTTTTCAGCAATGATTTCTTTAACTGTGGCTTTCTTATTAGGGTTGCCTCCCTGTCCTTCTGGAACTCCAATGATTCTTATGTTATTCCACTTGGCATCATCCCCTGGGTCTCTGATTCGCCCTAGAGCTATTTTAAGGTCTTTTCCAATTGTTTGTTGTAGCCTGTGGACTTTCTGTTGCTCATCTTCAAGCACACTAATTCTGTCTTCATCTGTAGCCATTCTACTGTTGAGGGCTCCCACTGTGTTTTTTATTTCGTCTACAGTGTCTTTTATTCGAGACATTTCTGAATGTAGCTTTCCTATTTCTGCTCTCATTTCTTCCCGTAATTTCTTCACTCACTGCTCCACCGTTTCTTTAAGTTCAATGAACATTCTCAGAATTTCTTCTCTGAATTCTTTATCAGAGAGATCACATTTGTGGGAAACCCCTGCTGAGGCTTCTGGACTGCTTTCTTCATCCTCTCCTTGCTGAGGGGATTTGCGCTGTTTCTTCATGCTGTCATGGTTGTATGGAGGTGGGACCTTCCAGTTCACTAAGGCTAATTTCTCTTTTCGTGGGTTTTCAATATTTTGGTGTAATTGGAGTAGGCTAGTGGTTAATTTAGCCTTTTGTGTTTGAGGTAACTTGGGAGCTCTCCACAAAGTTAATTAATGGGGATTGCGATATCTGTCAAGTACAGTAGAACAGGGGAAAATAACTGCAGCCCCTTGAGCAGTCGCCGCCCCTGGTGACCACGCCCATTACAGAGGGGCCACGCCCACTACCAAAGAGGCCACGCCCCTTTTGGCCACTGGCCGCTGGCTGGAGATGGGGCGCAGGGGGCCACCCCGACACTGAGGGATGGGAGGCTCAGTGAGGGGAGAGTCGCACCTGGATGAGGAAGCAGGAGGCGCAGGCTCAGCGGTGGCGAGGGGCTGGGTCCCTGTCCGCTGAACACTGGCTGGAGATTGGGTGTGGGGGCCGCGCGCCGAGCGCGCGGGCACCGAGGGCTGGGAGGCTCTGAGGCATATAATATTTTAACAGCAATCCCACCACCACTGTCAACTTTCCTCTATCAGTGTTTCCATATTCTATTTCTCACCCCAGTCCCTGCCTTATCTCCCCACTGTCAACTTGACAGGCACATTAACATCCCAGTGGTTGGTTGAGATCTCGGGGTTTTAGTGTTGTCGAGTCTATGTAAAAAATCCCATTTTTGCCTGATCTCCAGCTCAGAGTGATCACAGTGACCAGACACGAACAGTCATGATGAAATGGGCTAGCTGACTGATGAAAAAGAATAATCTTCACTTAATTATCTTTCTTACCTTCCTTCCTACTTTCTTACCTCACTTTCTTACTAATTAAAAAGCATGAGTCTTACTTCCTTACCTTCTTACTGGATGATCTTGGGAAATGTAAATATCTGTGAGCTTCAGTTACTGCATCTGAAACCATGTGAATTTGGTTAAGATTAAATAAAAGCAAATTGCTGAATTACTGTAATTTACGTTAGCAATGAATACACTCTGAGTTGTACTGATTTCTTTCTACATAATCATTCTGGAACACTTTAGCCCTTTGCACATAGGAAAATAATTCATCTCTGTTTCTGCTGCTCGTTGACGATTCTCAGTGAAACCTGAGTAACATTTGGGATGATAACTTGGGATTTCTGGTATTTTGTTCTGCAGTTGCTTACTTTCATGTGCAAAGATGTTTTTCACTCTTTTTGGTTTTAGTCTCGCCCTATGCTTATTGTTCAAAATACTTCAAGGAAATTATCTGTTATTATATCTCCTACTAGCTTGTCTCTGACTTTCATTCCCCAACTTTTCATTTTCTTCCCTAACTTCTCACTCAATCCCTGCCTCTACTGTCTGTGGAATGGACCTTTGTCTTCTCTGACAATGAGATCTGGTTGTCTTGGTTTTAAATACCCATTAATCTGGTCCCAGGTTCTTAAATTGCATTGTACAGATGATACTGTCTATTTCTTTCCCTCTCTTTGACCCACTGTCTTTGCAGCCAAGGCTTGCCACTGACACCTGCTATCCAAGGGAACTTACACCCTGTTTTCAGTCCTAGCTCCTTCTCATGTGCAGTCTTTTCTTGGCCTTAATTTCAACATATGTAAACCTCATGCTTTGACCTTTGTTTATCCTAGACAAGATACATTGTCTTTGAATTCCTACCACTAATTCAGATTCAACATACTGAAAACAGAATTCACCCTCCTATAGATCATTTGCTCTGTGCTTTGATCAGGTTACAGGCATAGAACATATTGCATCATATTTACCTGCATGTACTAAATTAGAAAATCTCTAAGGATAACAGCTGATCTTAATTATTTCTGAGTTCCATAATTTAGTTTAGGTCTTAGAAAATAAAAGAAGACTTTTAATTAAAGACTCTCAAAATTAATTGGAAATTGTTACCCTACTAGGAAAGTTAGGGTCAACAAACACCATATCAGAAGAAAAGGACCATTGACTGTTAGAAGACAGTAGGAATCTTAGTGTAGTTCAAAACCTGTATTGTTGACTTCTAATTATTTGGAAGAAGATTCTATACTTAACGTATAAGAATCGACGAGGTGGGGCTGGAACAATAGCACAGCTGGTAGGGCGTTTGCCTTGACGCGGCCGACCCGGGTTCGATTCCCAGCATCCCATGTGGTCCCCTGAGCACCGCCAGGGGTGATTCCTGAGTGCAGAGCCAGGAGTAACCTCTGTGCATTGCCGGGTGTGACCCAAAAAGCAAAAAAAAAAAAAAAAAAAAGAATCGACGAGGTGGCTTCTGTCTTTGCTTTAGGACTGTCTGATACCAATATAGCACAAAATTAGTGTATTGAGGTTTATAACCTTTCATCTCAGTGTGCTATAAAGAAAACTATGTTTGCTTTCTCAGTGTTTCATTTTCTCTCACTTCCAAAAGTCATCTGGCTGACTGAAAGAGAAACTAAGTTCATACGTAGAATAATGAATACCAATGAGAAGAAGAAATCAGAAATCACAAAGAAATACAAATATGCACTTGGAGGAGATCATTTTTGCAGAGTACTCTGAAGTTGCTGAAAGGCAAAAAGGAGCAAAGGAGGAAAGGGAAAGTGGGAGTGAATGGGCCTCTCTGAGGTTCTTTCAGAAAGCAAGGAAAATATTTATCTTGGGGATAAACTTTCTTTGAATTTCTACATTGCTCTCATTCTTTTACTCAATGCAATGTCATTCACATGGAAAGTCTTCAAAATTCATTTGTTGAATCAAGTCCTTTAAGTATTGTTACTGGGTCTCTGACAATAATGGAACCAGAGTAGAGATTGCATTCACATCACTCACAATAGTATGGTGTGGAGGTTACAGTCATTTAGATATCAGGGGTCTTGTATGGTAGGCTGTGCTATAGATATCCATGGAAGCACATACCAACTTATCCACACCCACACATCATGGTGATATGGCCATGCTCTGGTATATGCATTGCTGGTTCAGGACCAAGGACAGCAATAGTTGGCTGCACCCCCAGATAGTTTAGTGTTTCTCTTCCCAAGATCATGTGTGACCTCAACATCCTAAGTGCCATGGCTTCCTATGTCCGCTCTGCAGTCCTCCCAAATGGGATCAACCTAAGTCCTGCGGTCTCCCTGCCTGAGAAAAGAGAATGGTCCCACGTCCATTTCTAAATGTGGATTGCCAAGTGCTGAAAAAAGAAATCACAAAACTAAGCTCTTGGGCAACACATAGTCAGGATCACTTGTCTTGGCTGTACCAGGAAGTCCTAAAAAATTTCTTGTTGTGCTGGGAAGAGAGCTCAAGGGACTGAAGCATATTCTTTATATGCAGGAGATTTGGATTTGGTATCTTAAAATTTGGGGGGAGGGAGGATCCGACCACATCTGGCTGTACTTAGAGCTCACTCCTAACTTTACTCTCAGGGATCACTCCTGATGGAATTCAGGGGACAATGTTGGGTCCCAGGGATTGAACATAGTTCAGCCACTTTCAAGGCAGATGCCCTATCTCCTTTGCTCTCTCTGGGGCTGAGATATATATTTGATGATCAATAATTTGGATCAATAATGATCAATACTTTTTCTTCCTCCAATAAATAAATATGTGATGGACTTCAGTGAAAGAGGTACCTGGACATTTGTTAATGTTAAAGAGAGTTAACCTTTCACCTCCTCTCTCTTTCATCGTTTGTCTGTTTTCATAATCCCTTTACATCAATTTACTTCCCTGTCTCTATTTATCACCATCTTTTTCCTGCTCCCCACCCCCTTCATCTAAAAGAGAAAGAGCTGGCCTTTCCTCTCTTTCACAAAACTCTACCTTGATTCCCTCACTTAGACCATGCCAGTCTGTTCTTCCATTTGCTTTCCATTCCATTCTTACATTCCTTCACAGTCTTTCCCTTCTTTCTCATCTGCCAGCAATTAGTTTAGGCTCTAACTGCCTAGTGACAAAGTTGCTTCCAAGGCTTTTCAATAGGTTACTTCTTGGCAAAACCTCCATTCCCCTCCACAATTCAATGTCACTATCAAACTCCCTTACTATTCCTTACTATTCCCTTACTATTTCCTTGCTATTCCCGTCTACATTTTTTGCTGCTATTTGTTTGTTTGGGGGCCACACATGGTGGTACTCATGCCTTACTCCTGGCTGTGAGCTGAAATCAAACTTAGGTTGACTACAAGCAAGGGAAGTGCTATACCATCTCTCTCCAACCTCTCTCTTAATTTAACCAGGAATATTTTAACCCAAATTCTCATAAAGAATCTGTGCCCACTGTTGCTTCCATGCCTTCAAGCACTGCTTTCATAATTCCCACTCTAGCATCCCAATTTCAATTCCGTTTTTTCTCATTTTTCTTTCAATCTTACCCATTTCTTCTATCACTCCTCTAGAAAACCTTCCTTGGCTGTGTTAGTCCTTTAATTCTGGTAGTGACCTTGTCTGTACTGTACTCCAGGCAATATGCTAACACTTCACCTAGTCATACATTTAATCTTGCCTACAAATCTGGGAGGAGACATTGTAGATATGAACTAAGCAAACTTCAGGCAGGTTCAGCAGCATGCTAAAGATCAACCAGCTAGGAAGGATTGGAATTGAAATTCAACCCCCAGTCTTGAGTTTACTTTTGGTTCTGTGAAATTAACATCTCTTCTCTCAGGACAAGGTGGGAATATTGGTGACCTCTGTGTTCCCTTGCATAGATCAAGGGTTCCGGGGCTTCTGGTGCTCATGTCCTATTTCTCTGCTCTCTCATAGTGTGAGGCCACCCTGGCTTAGGATATATCTCCTCTGTGCCAGTGGTACCACCCTAAACTAGCTCCTGAACCTTCCTCTTTCTTCCTTCTCTGGGAAAAGATATGCATTACACACTTCTCAGCTCTCTTACTACTTTCCATTCCACCTCATCAGTCTTCCCCATAGCAATGTAAACATCTTCCTAAACCATCCCACTTCTCTCTCTTTGATCATTTGTCTGGTTTTATCACCTCTTTTCATCCCATTATTTCCCTGTCTCTATCTGTTACCACTTTTTTCTTGACCCCTGCTCATTTATATGAACACTTGTCTTCATAAATACATCAGTGCAATGAAGTCCTGTTGTTTACTTTTCTTCCTCCTGCCCCTATCTTCCAAGTAAGGAGCTGAAAGATGCCTGGATTTTATTAAGGGGGGCATACTCTGGGGCACAGTTTATGGTAGTGGGAATCTTTTTTCCCTGAATATTGCTCCCAGTTCTCCCATTTTAAATTGGACAAATGATAGAATCTCTTCTTCAATTTCCATCTATAAAGTAGACACAAGAAAAGTTTCTGTGACTGCAATGTGATACTCCTTTAACATTTGAGCATTGCTGTTATTATTATCATCACTATTTTAGCTTGAATTTGAGTGTTCTTACAGAGAGTTCTATCTTTTGTTTTCCCTGTTTCTATCATTTTGTCCACATTATCCATTTCACTTGTCAGTTTAGCTCCTGTAGATATCTGAGTTTGTGATTAATACAAATCAACATTTATAAACAACTTACAATGTCAACCCTTATAGATTTATTTCCCATTATTTATTTGTTCCAAACTTTTAATGTACATAGGTGCAAGGATATTACACAGCTATAACATATGTTTGTAATCTTTGTGTAACATATATGCCTGCAGTCCTGTGTCCCTAGAGCCAATAATAAATAAAAGAAACAGTCAAATATTTATTTATTTCTTCTAAATTTTATTTTAAGTAGTGTGATGTACAATATTTATAGTGGCAGGATTTCATGCATAAAACATTACAATAAGATACCCTTCTTACCTCCACCATTACAGCATCACTGTACTATACCACCCATCCCTCCTCAGTGATATAATCGTGTATTTTTTTACTCTCCTACAAATAAACATCTTTTCCTTTCTAAAGAATAATATGAGACTTATAAATAATTCTCAAAAGATCAGCAAGCTGCAGAGATGCCTCCAAACCCTGCTCAAGTCTCATATCCGGGACACCCTGGAGGGGGTTGGGGTTGAGCCCTCCACCTGCCCAAACAATCTCGATTAAGAGAACATTAACACACACAAAGCTTCACCTGTAAGAATATGTTAGTAATCTCGTATAGAAGGGCTCAATAGCTCCAGGGTGAGATACAACAATCTTCACACACTTTCTTCTGAGGAAATATTTTTTGATCATTTTTAGCAAATTAATCATAATATGCAATACAAAATTTAGGACCTGCTATTGGGGCAGGCTTGGTTGGTTGTTTTGAAAATAATGGTAGAGGGAAGGTGTAATGGTGGTGGGTTGGCCTTGGAGTATTAAATGTAATAAATCATTGTGAACAACTTTATAATAAGAAAAATAAAAAACAAAAAAGAAACATTTGACCCATGAAATTCATTTTAATTTTCATTAAAGAGTCATGATTTACAAAGTGACTGATAGTTGCATTTTAGGCAAACAATAATTCAACACCAATCCCTCCACTAGTGTCAACTTCCCTTCACCAGTGTTCTTAGATTCCCTCCCCATTCCAACCCCCACCCTACCCCCATCTGTCACTTTGACAAGCACATTACAAAGTTTCTGTACTTGCCTCTTAGATCTCATGTTTTCAGTTCTGTTGAATATGTGTTATGGGTATATGGCTATACCATTCACTCATCCCTGGTATAATTGAAGTTCTGATGCATGTTTCTTTGTCTGTCTCCTCTATAAACATTGGAGCCAAGGATGATCTAAGCATCCCCTTTTACTATAATGCATTTCCTCACTCAGTAGTCTATATTCCAAAGACAGGTGAGATCATCCTGTGTTTATCTTTCTTCTTTTGGCTTACTTGATGCAACATGATATCTTCCAGTTCCAACCATATTGCAGGAAATTGCATGATTTCATTTCTTGCAGCTGCATAGTATTTCGTTGTGCATATAAACCACATATGCATAATCCATTCATCTGTCATTGGACCCCTAAGTTGATTCCATATATTAGCTGTTTTTCTGATTGCAGCAATGAATAATGGTGTGTATATATCCTTTTGAGAGAGTGTTTTTATATCCTGGGAATAGATGCCAAAAAGTGAAATTGCTGGGTCATATAGCAGTTCAATTGTAAGTTTACTGAAAACTCTCCATACTATTTTCCACAGGGATTGTACCAGACAACATTCCCACCAGCAATTTACTAAGAGTTCCTTTTTCACCACATCTCTGCCAACACATATTGTTCTTTTTTTTCCTAAGATTTCTTTCTTTTTTTTAATTAATTAATTTTTTTATTGAATCACCATGTGAAAAGTTACAAAGCTTTCAGGTTTAAGTCTCAGTCATACAATGGTTGAACACCCATCCCTTCACCAGTGCACATATTCCACCACCAAGAATCACAGTATACCTCCCCCCCACCTCCCCGGCCCCCCAACCCACCTGTTTAATGTTTAACTGATAAATTTCACTTTACTTTCAGTTTACTTTGATTACATTCAATATTTCAACAAAAAAACTGACTATTATTGTTTGGATTTTCTCCCCCCTAAAGTCGGACCTGCTGAAAAGGAAGGATTTGATAATTTGTTTTCCATTGCTGAGAATGAAGAGCTATGAGGAGAGTGGCCGCACTAGCGGCCACATGGTTTTGGATTTCTGTATTTTAGTATTTAAGTAACTAAGTCAAAAGAAATATCTTCCAGAAATTGCATCCTTGCAAGCTTGTACCTCTCAGCTACTTTATATTCCACATATGAGTGCAATCTTTCTATGTCTGTCTCTCTCTTTCTGACTCATTTCACTCAGCATGATACTTTCCATGTTGATCCATTTATACTCAAATTTCATGACTTCATGTTTTCTGACAGCTACATAGTATTCCATTGTGTAGATGTACCAGAGTTTCTTTAACCAGTCATCTGTTTTTGGGCACTCTGGTTTTTTCCAGATTGTGGCTATTGTAAAGTGTTGCAATGAACATAGAAATGCAGATGTCATCTCTACTATACCTTTTTGCCTCTCTGGGATATATTCCCAGGAGTGGTATTGCTGGGTCAAATGGAAGCTTAATTTCTAATTTTTTGAGAATTGTCCATATTGTTTTCCAAAAGGGCTGGACCAGTCTCTGCCAACACAGATTGTTCTTACTATTTCTAATATGTGCCATTCTCACTCGTTGAGATGATATCCCATTGACACATATAACATTCTTTTTGAAATAACTCTTATTTCCTAGAATTTAAATGAGTTTTCTGACTTTGGATATATAATGATGAGGGTTGAATGAATGTTAGCACATGATATTCATCTTTGAGCATTTTCCAGAAACAGCTTATCTCTAAGAGCCTTGGTGAGTGAGGAAAAGGCTGATCGAAGTCAATTGATGTCACATTTCCAGAGCAGCAACATGGGTCATGGTGGCTCCGCTAACTGTAAGGTGTCTTCTGCTGGCTGGCACCAGGATTCGTTTTGTTCTCTTCTTTGTCTCTGTCTCCTTCCTTGTGAGCAATGTAGTTCTCCCAGCTTCTGTCATGTCCATCTTTCTACGCACAAGCTTTAGGTATTTTCTTACCTTCACCTTAATTCTACCTTCACTCCAAGTAGATTATCACAGTTTATCTCTAAATAAGCATCTGAGATACTGAGAGGGACAAATACTGGATGCTTTTATCTGAGTATAGATATAAAACAAGGGAATAGGTGGTATTAAAAATTGACAAATCCTTGTCTTGAATTACAGAACTGACTCCAAAATATTGGGATCAGAGGGAGAGGAATGAAGGTCAGACCAGAGGTGAATAATTACTATAGTGGAGGGACATTGGCACTTCAGTGGTGATGGGATGCAGTGAAAGCAAGAGGGAAAAAAACACTGTGGGGCTAGGGTTTCAGTTGTGAGTCATGTATTTCACGTGTAAAAGCACCCAATACTTTTTTGCACACATAATATGCTTTTATGGACTGCAAATAATAAAAATCAACATTTATATTACCCATTTCATGGGTAAACATGTTCTAAATTCTAAATGACTGGCTTACAAACTTATAACTGGCATGTCTAAAGTCATATGGAAAGACTTTATGGAAAGTGATACTAGGATTAGACCTTTGAGATATGTATAGGAAATGTTCAGAAAAGAAGGTATTTTACAGAAGGGGGAGGAAAGAAATAAAAGCAGAACTGAGACGGAACAGTATTGAGAGTAAAAAGGGGGAAACATGTTGGTAGCTCTTTATTACTCAATAACTAGAAAGAAGGCAATCAGATGATTTGATTAGCTATTTCTCCCCCACAGCTTTCTTTAATGTTTCATGTCAAAAATTGCAATGCTGGAATACTTACATCGCCATCAACCACTACACACAACAGACATTACTAATCCTTAGGCACTGTAAATCACATTTTTCTTTGGTGAGCCCAGGTCTGGCCTAAAAATTCTTCCTAATGAACTATCCCAAACACTTACATAACCGGATTAGAGTTGGTACACATCATTTAATCCATTTCCTAGGATTTTATCTTTTAATAGGACTGTGTTATAAGTAACTTTATTAAATGAGAATCATAAATATCAATTTAGATTAGTATCAATAGGATTGTTTGAATACAATGTGATGCTGTCTTACTAGGATATAAATTTCATAAAGATATATCAAAGTCCTTTCAATTGAAGCTGAAAAAATCCATTTGATTTCAAAGGTAACATTAGTTCAGACACTGGCATTAATAACTTTACTTTCTCAGACTTCAGTTTTGTACAATTCCATTTTTTAGAGCCTGATGTTAATATTTTAAGAATAATTGTATAGCTCTAACTGAAGCTGCTGTAACAATAGTCCTATCCAATAGATAACTTATGCCTCAACAATATATGTCTTCACATTTTCTATAAAAACACTAGAATTCTGAGTGTTGGAATAGGCTCTCTGGATTTCTATTTTTGTTACCTGATTTCTTCCTCACTTCCTCCTTGGGGTTTATTTCTTTCCTTTAAAAAACAGGTACAGGGGGCGTTACCGGCGCACTCTACACCGAGATGTGACCCAAGTGGCTGCACATATGCGGCTTCTCTGTTGCTGGATGACCATGATCCCAGAGGCCAGCTAAGCTACTTTTGGTACCAGCAGCTTCTTGCAGAAATGTCTCTAGACTGTGAACTAAGCCGTGGCCCCATGCCTCCCCAGGAGGGGAAAGGTTTTTCTCTCTTGGCCTTTCCTTTGGGGGGGGGCGGGGGAAGGCGTGGTGACCGCTATCTTATAAGAACCACTAAAGAGAGGTACGAGTTTGCAATGATGCAATTTCGGGCAGAAATTTCCCTGGACTTAGTTACTAAAATACAGAAATCCAAAACCTCATATCTCTTCATTCTCAGCAATGGAAAACAAATTATCAAATGCTTCTTTTTCAGCAGGTCTGATTTGGGAGGGGGGGAACTCCAAACAATAATAGTGAGTTTTTTGTGGAAATATTGAATGTAATCAAAGTAAAGAGAAAGTAAAGTGAAAATTATCAGCTACATAGGCAGGGGGAGTGGGAGGGGAGGTATACTGGGGTTCTTGGTGGTGGGATATGTGCACTGGTGAAGGGATAGGTGTTCGACCATTGTGTAACTGAGACTTAAGCCTGAGTGCTTTGTAACTTTCCACATGGTGATTCAATTAAAATAATAAATAATAATTAAAAAATAATAATAAAAACAGGTACAAGAATCATCTCTATCGTTGAGATCTTTTCTGAGCTACCACATTAATCATCAGAATCAGCCTTTCTTCTCTATGCTGGAGCAATTTTTTTTTTTTTTGCATCTTGAGCAGAATGGCTCAGCTATTTTACAGCAGACATGCCTACCTTTCCAGCTGGATATAAGGACAACTATGCATATCACATTGAATTTTTCAATCACTTAACACAACAAAATCACAGTAGAATATCATTTGAGAGTACTATACCCTCAATGAAATGAGAGTAGAAATGAAAATTGTATGTAAATTTATATTTATGCTTATGCTCATTTACTTGAGAAAGAAAACAGTATAAAACTAGTTGTCAAATGCATAAATATGAATTAAAGAAATTTCTCATCTTTTTCTATTTTTTACAATAAAAGTGTCACAGGGGAAAATCATTGATATTGGTGTCCAACTATCTCAAGCAGAACCCACCTTGGATGAGTGGAGAGAATGCATTTGGATTATCTGACTGGAAACATGCATCTCATGAGACAAATATGCGAGCATTTCTGTTGTAACAACAGATGATATCCTCTTCCTGAGTGAAATGGGAAAAGCAGGAGTGTGGGGCAGCCTGCAGCATGACCTGAGTAAGGGAGTAACTTTCAGAATGTGTCCGGTTGTCGGAAATCTCTTCCTCCTGAACATCACTCTTTGCCTTAGTTTTCCAAATGGGAAATGGGTCCGTGGAATTTTCATGTATTATTGTACATATTTTAAAAGCTGACATCTATTTCCTGTGAGTGAAATACAAGTATATGTTTGATCCTAGCAACAGCTCTGTTAGGTGTTACATTGGGACTCCCATTTGATCGGGGAGGAGACAGTGACTTGGAGAGGTGAAGATTTATTCAAAGTGACTACTAATAACATGGAAGTCTCTGTCTCAAATCCAGGTTTTTGTGATCATAGAGAGTTTTTGCCCAAAGAAGTTGCCGTGATGAGAGCTCTGGAGAGCCTCATCACTGTATCACTGTCATCCCGTTATTCATTGATTTACTTGACGGGCACCAGTAACGTCTCTATTACACTCAGCCCTGAAATTTTAGCAGTCTCTCCTTACACGTCTTTCCCAAGGATTGGAGGCTCTTTCAGGGTCAGGGGAATGAGACATATCATTACTGTTTTTGGCATATCGAATACACCACAGGTAGCTTGCCATGCTCTGCCATGCGGGCAGGATACTCTCGGTAGCTTGCCGGGCTCTCCGAGAGGTATGTATATATCTTTTAGTGTATTTGGGATATGAATACACCATGGGGAGCTTGCAAGGCCCTCCCGTGCGGGCAGTAGACTCGTGGTAGCTTCTCAGGTTCTCCAAGAGTAGAACAAGGCTATTAGATGCTTCTGGGAGCTTGGTCTTATTAGTCTCTGATGCTCGCCATTGGTGGAATTACACGGCACTGGGGCCAGTTTGTGGGTGTGGCTGCCAAGCTACTGGAAAATGGGGGGTCTGGGTGGAGGAGGGCCAGTCCCAATCCAAGCAGGCTTGGAGATCTCAGCCCCGGGTCCTGCATACCTGGATTCCTCTGCTGGTCCCTTCATGCGTGAGGCTTGTCCTAATGTGTGGAGAATGGCCTTGAGCATGGCTGTGGCTAGGTTCTGGAGGTCTTCAACTATAGAAGAGCCTCATAAAAGAATTAAATATCTAGAATAAAGATTTGTTCTTAGTTTGGAGATTCACCATTAGGAAGTTAATGAAGGTACCACTCAGTGTTTTATTGAGAGATCTCTTGGACTCTATAAAAAATGTAAGTGGACAGTCCCTTCAGTGGCTCAGTCCTTTGGATCCATTTACACGTACTTTACATCAGATGACCTCTGACACTTTGGTCTGTTGTAGCAGGGGTTTGGAAGACAGGGGTCTTTATGAAGACTGGAGGGAACCAGTATTCATGTGTGTGGGGAGGGTGAGGGGAGGGGAATGTGCCTTGTGCTGTCTTTTCTAAACTAGGCGTTGCTGTCTTTTGTTCTACCAGTAGGTGGAAATAGAACTGAATCTTTCAGCACTTGCCTTGCCTTTTCAGCAGGATGAAAAGGATCCTGGAACGATCCTTTTCATTTGTCTGAAACAGAAAAAAAAAGAAAGAAGAAAAAGAAAGAAAAAGGAAGGAAGGAAGGAAGGAAGGAAGGAAGGAAGGAAGGAAGGAAGGAAGGAAGGAAGGAAGGAAGGAAGGAAGGAAGGAAGGAAGGAAGGAAAAAATAGAGGGAAGAAAAGGTCTCTTAACTTTAATTTCTGCTTCACAAGAACAACTCCCTACCCCTTACCTTCCCTACCCTCCCCCAATAAAGGCAAAGCAAACAAATAAGAACCCCAAAACCTGCAAGGGCAGTTTGGAGTGTAGCACTGTAGCATTGTCATTCCGTTGTTCATCAATTTATTCGAGCTGGCACCAGTAACGCTCCATTGTGAGATTTATGTTACTGTTTTTGGCATATCAAATACGCCACGAGTAGCTTGCTAGGCTCTGCCATGCGGACGGGATACTCTCAGTAGCTTGCTGGGCTCTCTGAGAGGGACAGAGGAATCGAACCTGGGTCGGCCGCGTACAAGCAAAAGTCCTACCTGCTGTGCTATTGTTCCAGTCCAGTTTGGAGTGTATAAAAGATTATTGTTCTGCAGTTTCTGTGCCCAGACTGGAATGTGCCCAGTCTAATGATCAGAAAATAGTTTTCACCTCTCACAGGGACAGCAGCAACCCTCATCTCCCATGAGCCCCATTGGACACCACCTTGACTGGGGGCTTTTCCCTGTCCTGATTCCATGTCCTTTTGCAAGACTGTTATCTCAAAATCTAAACTTTTGTAGTTACTATAGGTTTAACGATTATGATTTCTTTTCAAAAACTACATTTCTGAAATAAAAATTTGCCCAGTTGAAACAGTGTCCAGATGGATGAAGTAGGTAGTTTCTGACTCCTGCTTGGTTCCTGTACTTCCCCACCTTCTTCATGAGTAGATTGTTACATAGTTACCCGGATATTATAGCTATTACATATCTTCATTTCAATGACATTGGAATTGTGCAGTAAGTCTTAGCCTTCATTTCTTTTTCACTTTCAATATTATCCACCCATAGTATTTGGTTCTTAAACTGGGAAGCCATTTTTTTCAATTTATTTTTTTTTATTAGTGAATCACCATGAGATAAAGTTACAGACTTAGAAATTTTCATGCTTGCATTTCAGTCATACACCAACGGTCCCAGCATCCCTCCCACCACCGCCACCCTGTCCCTTTCACCCCACCCTGCCTCTGTGGCAGGGCATTCCCTTTTGCTCTCTGTCTCTCCTTTCGGGTGTTGTGGTTTGCTACAGAGGTATTAAGTAGGCATCATGTTCAGTCTATAGTCTATTTTCAGCCTGTATCTCCCATCCCTAGTGGGCCCACCTAGCACCCTTTGCTTGGTGATCCCTTATCTATCATTGCTGCTTCTTCACCTACCATGTGAGGCCAGCTTCCAAGCTGTGGGGTAATCCTCTTGGTACTTATCTCTACTATTCTTGGGTGTTAGTCTCCTATTCTGTTACTTTATATTCCACAAATGAGTGCAATCTTTCTCTGTCTGTTCCTCTCTTTCTGACTCATTTCACTTAACATGATACTTTCCATGTTGATCCACCTATATGCAAATTTCATGACTTCATCTTTTCTAACAGCTGCATAGTATTCCATTGTGTAGATATACCAAAGTTTCTTTAACCAGTCATCTGTTCTCGGGAACTCAGATTTTTTCCAGATTATGGCTATTGTAAACAGTGGGGAAACCAATTTTTTTCTCCTAATTGACACCTGACAATGACTAAAGGCATTTTCCATTGTCACATCTTTTCAGTTGTCACATCTGGAATATGGGTCCCTACAATCCTCATGCTTTGGCTTGGACAGATAGTGCTAACCTCAGTGATTTTGCTTTAAGCATATAAACCTTTAATTTTAAAAATGATTTTGGTACAATAGAGAGTTGCATATTTTTAAGTAATAGTTCTTTCCTTGACAGTATCTTGAGATTTATCACACAAATTAATTAGCCACTCAGAAAATATGAAGTATAGCCTTGAGAAACATTTTGCCTCAATAGTTATGAATATAATTTAAAATATTCACAATAGCTACAATAAATGCTGATTATACTTCATGCTTATGAACATTACCAAGTCTGATTTTTACAACCATATCTCTAGAAACTAAACTTTTTGAAAGGTGGAGGTGGGGCCCTCTTCTGTAGTATTCCAGAGCCTGGAAGCCACTTCCAGTGATACATGACCAATCGGACAGCCAGTTCAGTACTTGGGCCCTGCTGTGCTGGGACACACCAGGAACCATTGTAGCAGTACCTAGCACCACTGGAGTCACACCTGGTCATGCTTGTGTGGGGAAACTTAAGGGGCTGGGGACTGAACATGAACCAGGCACCTGCAGGCCATACACTCTAACCCTTGTGCTATCTCCCTGGGCTGAAACTGAGACTATCTCTGGTTACTGTTCAGAGATTGGTTTTCAGAAAGTTGATGACTTGGCAAAGTAGCAAATCTGGGGAGAACCCCCCCTACCTCCGCGCCTACAGTATGTGTGATTATGTCTTTTCCTACATGTTATTTCAGTTTATTTTTCCACATGTAGACAGAGTATTAACATTTCTATGTTGGTGGACATTAAAATTGTCTGACTCAAGAGAAAAAATATTTCATGTTGTCGTTTTTCCCTCATGAGCTGAAGTTAGGCTTGAGGGCAAATAGCAGGTGGCACTCTAGTCTGTGGATATTTTTCATTGCAACATTAAGAGAAAGTTGCCAGAGAAAATCTGAGGTCTTAAGCTCTCCAACCAAAGATCGCCAGAAAGAGATCTTAAAAGAGTTGTTTTAAATAAGAAAATGTAAGGTCCTTCTTGGAATCTGGTTTTGATATGATATTAAATAAAAGATTTCAGTTATATTTATTTCTTTGGATTTAATCCCAGGAAGATGTCAGTTTCCATTATGAAAATTGCAGGTGTAAAAAATATTATCTTCTTTTCTTTATAGCACAGCCAATCCTTCAAGCCAACTAGAATTTTTGAGTCCTGATTTTTGTGTATGACCAGCTTAGGCTGAGATTGCATCCAAAAAAGAGAATCCTAGGTTGTTTTGTTTATTTGTCTGGTTTTGGACTTTTTTCCCTGCCACTAATGTGATCAACTTTGTTGTTTTCTGGTTCCAAAAGTTTCAGAAAATATATCACTATATCACTGTATTACTGTCATTGTGTTGCTCATCGATTTGCTCGAGCGGGCATCAGTAACGTCTCCATTGTGAGACTTGTTCTTACTGTTTTTGGCATATAGAATACACCACAGGTAGCTTGCCAGGCTCTGCCATCCGGGTGGGATACTCTTGCTAGCTTGCTGGGCTCTCAGAGAAGGATGCGGGCTGGAGAGATAGCACAGCAAGTAGGGCGTTTGCCTTGCCCGTGTCAGAAAAATCTGTATTTGCAAGAAATTACTATTTCTTTTTTTTGTTCTAAAATGTCTTATTAGTACTTTTTAAAAAATCATCATGAGAATATTTTTGACTCACACCATTACAAAGTTGTTCATGATTGGGTTTCAGTCATACAGTGTTCCAGCACCTATTCACCAGTGTACATTTCCCACCGCCAGTGTCCTCAATTTCCCTTTCACACATCCCCACCTCTATGGCAGGCTTCCTCTGTGCATCTGTGTCTGTATCTGTGTCTGTCTGTCTGTTTGTCTGTTTCTCTCTCTCTCTCTTGGGCATTATGGTTTGCAGTACAGGCATTGAAAGATTCCATCCCTTTATCTTCTTTCAGCACTCAGTTCTTGTCCAGAGTGATGATTTCCAATTAACATTGTCATAGTGGTTACTTCTCTGTCCTAACTGCCCTTTCCCCATCACTTGTGGCAAGCCTTGAAACCATGGGCAAGTCCACCTGGCCCTCGTTTCTACTCTCCTTGTGTAGCCATTTCTTAAGTCTCCAGTGTCCCTTTCCCACTGTGTTCTCTGTAGCTTAAATTACTGACTTGCTTTAGTTTCAAGTTTATTATTGATTTTTTCCTTCAGTGAAGTGAAATATCAGGGTGTGAACTGTAAAAAGATCAGTAAGGAACACCTGTTACTTTTCTTCCCAGATTTTGGTTTTTTTTTTTTTTTCGTGGCTTTAAGGACTATACCCCTTGGACCTTCATGAGTTCTCTCTGGTTCTTTTCATCCTTAGAGAAGACATAGTCTCACTTCCCTTGAGCTCTCATTGCAATGCCTTTCCCCTCAGCACCCGAAGTCTTTCACGGAGGCTTATGTAGAATCTGCACTAACACTTCACAAACCCAGACTCTGCCCTGCTGACGGGCCTTATCCCTGAGAAGACCCGCGCTGGTCCTTCTCCCTGGACCACACTCATCCTTCCTCCCCGCTTTGTATCTAGTGAATGACTTTGCCTCCTCAAAGAAGTCTTTCCAGACGAACACACCTTTTCCCACAGCCTGGGTAGTAGTGTGTGTATAATTATTTTATGAGAAGCACGTGGTATTAGGGTAGGACTGGGCAAGAAAGTCCAGTGCAATAAATATTTGTGCAGTGAGTGAACATGCAAGATTTTTATGTCCCTGGATTTCCAGAGAAGAACTTTCTCTTCTTTTAAACTTTATTTTCTGGACTAACATTTCTCTAAAGTGTGGGAAATTCTTTATATCACTCACCTGCCCCTTCATCTGCCCCATCTGATGGTCTTTGCTTTGTTTCTTTACAAGAATTCTGTGTTCTTATCCTGGGTCCAGGCCCTCCACTTATCCCTCAAACTAATTTGCTTTATCATGTTTCTATTCTGTTGCTACTCTTGAGTGTCAGCAGGTTGTTTTGTATATAGGTTGTTTACTGCTGTTTATTTATTATAGATATTTCAAGTATAGATATTTATCAAGTTTATGATAAATATTTTAAGTATAGCTGTTTCTCTAGAAAGCTTGAGAAAACTTATGAGAAATAACTATGTATCCACTGCCCAGAGTTTCAGTTTGTAAACATTTGTCATATTTGCCTCAGACTTATTTTCAAAAGAGAAATAAAATGTTGCAGAGCCTATTGTGAACCACATATTCCATTTGCTCCTTTGCCCTCCAAGATCACCCAGTATGAACAATTATCAAACCAGTTATTGAAAATGTGTAAGTGAAAAAAATTAGTAAAACCCACACATTAGCTGAACTTATGAGTAGTGCATATTATCTTGTTCTTTTTCCATTTACATTTTCCTGATCATAAATTGGATATTTTTCATGTTTATTGGCTCTATGGGATGCTTCTGTAAGCTGCCTGTTTATATATTTTGTCATCTGTGTTTTTTTTTTTTTTTTTTTTTTAATTTATTTATTTTTAATTAGAGAATCACCGTGAGGGTACAGTTACAGATTTATACACTTTTGTGCTTATACTTCCCTCATACAAAGTTTGGAACCCATCCCTTCACCAGTGTGTCATCTGTGTTTTTAATATTGATTTATAATCTTCCCTGTATATTGGGATTATTCCTATGTTCAAAATGCCTTCTAATAGTTTAAAACTCATCTTTTATTGCACTTTGTGTTGTAAGAAATCTTTAATGTTAATGTTATCCAGTTGCCATATGCTCTTATGATTTCTGCTTTTTATATAATCCCTCATATCTCATGAGAGTAAAGACAATATAAGAAAGTTTTAAATATTATTTTTCACATTTTTATTTTTCATCTCTTTGGAATTTATTTTTGTTATTAGGCAAATATCTCGTTTGTTGGTGCCAGGGATCTTTCTCAGTGATACCATGTCTGAGACCATGAATTTGATCCTTGGCACCAAAACAGCAATGATAAATCTAATTCTATTCAGGCTACTAACACAGTTGGTTCTTTTCTTCTTTTAACAAATTTTTACTTATTGTTTATTCTTCCTATCTTATTACATGAGTTGACAACTTTTGTTACTATATCAAATAGTGTCCATACTGTATTATAAGTCTTATTTAATTTGAATATACTAAAATACACAGTAATGTAAGTGTAATGTGAACTTTATAGGAGAAGTAACTGAAACTTGGAGAGGATAAGTAATTTTAGAATCACGTTGTTAATAAGTAGATGACAGAATTCAGCATGCAAATGCAGGTAACTTTTAAACTTGAGCTGTGTATATAGCCTCTTAATCACAAAGAACTTGAAGAAAAGATAATCCCTTTTACCTTCTTGTCCAGATCCTCTATGTCAAATGAGAAAATAATTTTACTGAAGTGATGCCAGAAAAGCACTTCCAGTGTGCCTGACCAAAACTAATAGGCTTTGTCTAATTTAAATTCACCAAAATTAGATTAAAGAACTTTACAAGTAACAAGTAGCTCTTCTTCCAGATAGTATAAGCATTCACTAAAGTTACAAAGCAATGTCTTGGTGAAAATTTTACTTTTTAGGAATGAAACATAAATCTTCATAGTAAATTATCATTCTCTAGAAAATTAACAATTAATTAAAGTTTCCTTCCTTCCAGCTTTTCTTCCCATAAAATATCTGAGGGAGACTATAAAGTTCTATCCAAAACAGTATAAAGGAATATAAGAAAATCAGGATAAAGAAAAATAGGAATATTAAAATTATTGCCTTAGTGTCATTTGCTAGAGTTTGGCCACGACATAGTCCAAAGTTTCCTACCATTTGAAGCAAGGAAAACCTGTCCAGCTACATGATTCAAAGTTGGCATGGAGTGAAAATATTATCTTTGCTGAAGGGATGTGCAGCCTTTTCTAATTCTGAGACAGAGAAGCTTATGTCATGGTCCTCTTACACGAAACTACAGAATCAAGAGGTCAGAGCTCATCATATCTTCTTAATAATGGGAAGGGTGTCTCTCTTGATCTTGCTTCCCTTACTCCATTTTAAGTTCCTTAAGGATCCAAGCACCATATTTAATTTATTTTTTCATCATATGCGAGAACCTAGTGCCTGGCACATATGAGGTACATACATTAAATAACAATGTATTTCTGAATGAATAAATAAATGAATATTAGTTGTAACACTCATCTATAAAAGGCAATGGCTCAATACATAATTAACATACAAAACTCGGTTGTTTTTATTTACACTAACAACGAACAATGCCAGAGTGAAAATAAGAAACAATTCCATTTTGGTAGTTTCAAAAAAAAAAAAAACCTTTAGGACAAAGAGTGGCTCAAGACTGATGCACTAAAAACTATTAGATATAAACTATTAAATATCCTTTTAAAAAACAACAAAATTTTTTAAAATTTAACTTATATGAAGTAAAAATTTTGCTATTTCTGGTTTTCTGACTCATTGATTTGATCAAATATAAGGATGACTCATCTGAATTTGTTTTGATCTTTTTTTTCTATTGCAAAGTTTTTGGTATCCAGATTCCTAGAAGAAGAAATAGAATAGAATTAGAGTTGCATTATTGGTCAAGAATCTGAAATGTATAGGGCTTGAGTGATAGTACAGAGGTGGGGTACTTGCCTGGCACACAGCCTACCTGGGTTCAATCCCCAGCATCCCATCGGATCCCTGGAACACTAACAGGAGTGATCCCTGAGTACAGAGCACTGCCAGGTGTGGCTCAAAAACAAACAAAAAATAATCTGAAGTATAGGTATTATTTATTGCTAGAAAGAGGAACTGAGATGACCCACTAAGCATGTTACCGTAATGGCTTTGTAAACTGAAAAGGTCTATATTAGCTAAAACAAGGTCAGGATATATGTGGAAAATGAAAACTGCCTTAAATATTTCTCTGAATGAATATTTAAGACCCTTGCTATACTGATTTTTAGTCATTAATCCGTATTCTGGTATCTGTCTTAAAGTAATTATCCATTGTCATTGGTATTTTGTGCTTTGGCACTGAGACTGGAACCCAGGGATGTGAAGCAGGTGATGCATGTGAAGCAATATGTTCTATCCCGCCCCCTTTTTTTTTTTATCATTGCAACTCCATGGTGTGCCAGCCACTATTCTAAACAACGTTACAGATATTCACTGTCACTGTCACTGTCATCCTGTTGCTCATCGATTTGCTCGAGCGGGCACAAGTAACGTCTCCATTTTGAGACTTGTTACTTTTTTTGGCACATTGAATAATCATGGGTAGCTTGCCAGGCTCTGCTGTGCAGGCGAGATACTGTTGGTAGTTTGCCGGGCTCTCCGAGAGTGGCAAAGGAATCGAACTTGGGTCGACCACGTGCAAGGCAAACGCCTTACCGTTGTGCTATCGCTCCAGTCCCTTACAGATATTATCTTGGGTAATGTTCACACTCTATGTTAGAGGTACTGCTCTTTTTGGCATTTTTAACAGAAGAGGATATGGTAAGAGGTAAGAGGATAAAGAGGTAAGAGAATAAAAGGATAAGGATAAAGAGGATAAGGTCGATAAGGTAAGCCACTTTCCTGGGGTCACACCTGAATGTGTGGAGAGTTAAGAAACCAGACGCAGGTCTGGGAACACTCCAGCCTGTGTACCAAACCATCCTTGCTCTGTGACTCTCTTGTGTTTCTAGCCCAATGCTACAAGACTCCAGTTTTCTAGAATTGGCTTTCTTCCTCTTAGGGATAGTATATAGATATTCATTGAAGATCTTGATTCTATATTGTCTTCAGAACACCACAGATAGAGAATTATCCTGACTTAAAGCCATCCTTTGAGAGAATCTCCTCCAGCTGCAGAAACACCAACTATCATTTGCCAGGTGTTGTCCTTGAAAATGTACTGCTTGACAGGAGCCTGGACACAAGCATGATTGCCAGACTTTGTTTCTGCCTCCCAGAGACTCTCACTCTGCGAAAGTGACCGAAAGTTTGTACTTAAGGCCGTGGGCTCTAGAGTCAATTCCTGGTTAATAATAGAACCTTTCTCAGGGTGTTGTTGGAAGGATTAAATGGGGCTATCACTTAGTGTACTGAGCACACCAGGGGACACTTAAGAAACTTTTAAGAATGGTGGCTGCTAATGCACACAGCCTTTTAAAACTGGATCTTGGAGTAAGGAATACATCTTGACAACCAGCAGATGCGGCCAACAATTGAGAGCAGCTTTGAATGCTGCAGACTTCTGAGGCTGCCTGGAAGTCCTCCAGCCTGGACTTTGAAAATTCATACTCTTTCAGATTTATTTTTAAGCAAATTTAAAGAGAAGGATTCTCAGAGGGTACAGAAGATTCTGCAGCTTTGCCATTTCCCACAGGGAGAGGGACTGGGAGAAGTTTCGTTGACTTGGAGGAAGAAATGAGGGAAAGGACAAGAATGGGGGCTGGGTGAGGGAGCTTCAGGCTGGAAGCTGTGAGTCTGGGTCCTCTGCCAACTGTCCCTTCAGCTCCACAGGCACTCCGTCTACTTCTCTACAACCAGGGGGCATGACAACAGACTCTGCCAGCGCTGACATTCTGTGAAGCCATAAACGCCTCCTTCTAGCTAAAGTTTAATGTGAGCCTTTGCTTTTATGGAGGGGCCCTGTAAGGCCAGGCCCTTGGAAAGATGTCCTTGTAACTTTTATGTCTCCAGAAGGCATTTCCCGGTGCCCCTATATCCCAGTTTATGAATTCCTCTTTAAATGTGGAGCCAGGAAAGAGCTTGTCTCTCAGCTTGACCCTTATATATTTTTTTCCTGATGGAACAGCATCTGTAAGACACCCCTCAGTGAGTTTCTCTCATGACCCCACTTTCCAGAAGCTCAGATTACATTCAACAGTTAGCCAAAGTGACTTCCCTCAGACAATGAGGATCTCTAAATCCTTCTGAAAACTGGATTTTATTGTTTCATCTATTTATTCATTTATTCTTATGATCCCAGATATTGAACACAGAGCCTATGAGCTCTGTTTCTTCGACATCAATGATTTATTGGACTTTTTAAATAAATAAATATATATTTGCCTTTCTTTGAATCTATCATAGTGTTCTTTTATTTATACTCAAGAAATATTTGTATTTGAAAGAGAATTTATTTCAAGAGACAGTCAAGAAGGAACGCAATTATGGGGATTAATATAAAGTCAGACCGAATCTTTTTCTGATGTTACAAAAATATAAATCATTCAGGCAGAGTAACATAGGAAATAGATGTAGAAATGCATAAATACTCTCCTCACTGTTAACTCAATTTATCTTTTTCTCCTTCTTTATTCTCAATGAGTCTAAAATGAAAGCAAATCTTTAGTAAGGATCCAATCTATACCGGACACAGTTTTCATTATCTTATTTGCATTTCCTCATTCGACAGCTTTGGTTTGGGGGGGGAGGGTGGTGACTGCTATGATCTATATTGAAATGAGAAAAGTAGAGCTAGAGAGATAGCACAGCAGGTAGGGTTCTTGCCTTATATGCAGCTGACTCAGGTTCAATTCCCCAGCACCTCATATGAGCCCCTGAGCCTCACCAGGAGTCATCTCCGTATATAGAACCAGGAGTAGGCCCTGAGCACTGCTGCATATGACCCCAAAACAAACACAAACAAAAGATGAACAAAGTGAGACACGAAAGGTGAAAGGTCAAGTAACTTGACAAGATCTTGTGAGAGACCACCCCTTGTGAGAGACTACCCTTAATTCACCATGAATAAAGTGGTGGACAGGTAGGCCAAGGGGAAGCCACATTAGATCCTATTCATTCCTTTGGCCATGGGAGTTTTAGAGGCAGAGAGCCTTTGGATCTACTCATATTGATTGTTTATGTCAACAACTACTAAGCCAAAGAAACAGAAACTAGGAATAAAGTCAGGAGAGGAAGGAAAACCAGTGACTTCAAAAGACTGGAGGAACTCTGCTTACCCTCAGATCTATTCTGAACTGGGGTTAGTTCTACTGATTTGGCAAACCCTATGCAGTCTCTCAAAATTAATAACCATTTTCTGGAATGTGTGTTGGGAGTTATTGTTAATGGGCAGGAATTGGGTCCTCCTAGGCTCCCCCAGACTCAGTCTGTTAAGAGAATAGTGTGACTCAGAGTGCTTCGCCTGAAACCTAGCCCACCACCCCTGACAGAGTTGTGGAAGAACTCTTCAGGGACTGTCTGGCCTCTGCAGCTGATTGGTTACAGACCCAAAGCAGGTCCTGCATGGTGGCATCTCCCATACCTGTACTCACTCCACCTCTCTCTGAATATAATAGTAGCTATAGGTAGCAGCACGGTGGGAAACATCATGGTCAGCTGTTTCTGGGGAGATACCCATGACCTAGCATTGATGGCAGACTGGAGCAGTTTTTATGAAACCACTGGGTTCAGCTGGGAATGTGCCTACAGTCTATATGCAATCTAGGTCTCAAAATGTAAACATTTAGTAAGAACAAATAGCCTAGAATTTTCACATTAATTCAACAAGCATTAAGTCTCTCCCATGGTGCTGTGCCTATTGCCATACCAGATTCTAGGGGCTTAGCATCAGGCTGTATGATCACTAGACAATGGAGCAGCGATCTTATAGTAAATTATCCTCATAGCAATTTTCTCTGGTGTGGGTAAGTCTTTTCTTTTGGAATCACTTTGGGTGGCTCAGCCTTTAACATGAAGATTGTATCACTGCTCAAAAAGCCCTTGGAATTGCCCTTTAGGAATTGCCTTCAAAGTATGTCTGGGCCACACAGGAAAATCCTCACTATTTTATAGCCATACCTAGATTGTAACCAAAAATGGTATTACCCAGAGCTTGATGACCCACTTTATTCCCCAGACTTGGCTCTGGTTGACTTGCCTGTAAGCCAAAATCATATCCACCCTCAAAGGATGGATATTTATCACTGAGAATATTAGAAGTAATTTAGATAATTTTGAGATAATTTTTCACTTGCTCAACCTTTTCTCATTCTTTTCATAATGCTTTACCCTGTCACCCTTGTAGCAGAACAATTTTCTTCTGCCTCAATTTCCCCTGCTAGCTGGGAGTTTTTGGAAAGCAGAAAGCATATGTTTCTCTCTGAAGTTCAGATGTAGATTTACTAAGGTGTATTTACCGAAGTTGAGCATATTGAGTAAGAAGGATGGCTCTAAAGAGGCTTTCAGGAATTACTTGGACCCTTATAAGTATCATAAGAGCAATGTTATTGTGTTGACATGTACCTGTGGGCTTTGAAAGCTGTTTGCCCTAGCTCCAGTCCCTACTCATTGCCTTTTCCAGCTGAGTGTCTGGCCCTATAAAAATCATTCATTTTCTCTGAGATTCCATTTCCATATATGTGGAATGGAAATAATAATGCTGCCTCATGCGTGATTTTATTTAATTATCTTTATTGAGAAATGGATTATAACGCTATATGTTTTACAGGTACATTTCATTTCTTCAAATATAGATTATTATGCCATATCCACTACCAAACTACCAATGTATCATGAGGGATTTTATCAGGACAAATGAGAATTTTCAAGTAATACCCTATGCAGAGTGCCTAATACAAAATATAGTAAACATAAGTGGTAATGATGATGCATTTGAGGTGGGAACTTTACAAGGACAACATTCCCACACTTTTGCTTAGTAACACTGTCACTTTGCAAAGTACAGAACATGGTCATGGCGATTTGGTTTGGATAGTTGGCAAAGCAGCAATAGACTGTTATAGTGGAAACCAGGACAGCCTTCTTATTGGCTTACCGCAATTAAACATCTCAGTGTTGTTTTCTTTATCTGAGACAACAAACTGTTATAATGTGTACAATCTAGGGTCATTGTAAAGATTCAATGAGGCTTGCAAGTAAAGTACTTAGCATAGTGTCTGGCACATAGTAAATACCTTTCAAATATTTCTGCTATGAAATTATACATAATAACACAAATGAAATCTTAGTCTATTTCTGACATCCCTCAAGTCTGAGCCTAGTCTCTGACTGGTTGTGAAATTTCATCTCTCTCCTGAACAAATGCTACTAACAAGCCCTTTCCCCCACCCCCTTCATGCCCTTCTTTATCCAGCAGCAACATGGCTTCCTGGTTTTCTTGTTTCCAAACAGAACTATGAGACTCTGAAGTAATTAGTAGCAGTTGTCCCTCAGAAACAGTGTGGGAAATCCCTGGGTTTTCTAATTCATCCAAAGTTGTAGAAAGGAAATCATTGTTAAGAATTTCCCAGCGTTGAGGAATATAGGCAGCCAAATACAAGAGGCCTGGAGGGTCCCAGCAAAAATAGATTCAACTAGGAAAACCCCAAGACACATTGTGCTGAGAATCCCAAATACCAAAGACAGAGACAGAACACTGAAGGCAGCAAGATAAAAAAAAAAAAAAAGAAAGAAAGAAAGAATTTACAGAGTTACAAAGGCAGGGAGGCGGGGAAAGACATTTGGCTTAAAGAAACACAGCTTTTCTTGAGAGTTGCCTTTACTCTGAATACATTTGCACCTCTGATGGGATCTGATGTCCTATAACATGGAAGGTGCCATATATTTGGGCTGGTGTCTTCCATCATTATTTGCTTCCTATAGGTTCTTTGCACATGATTATACTTTGGGTTCTATTTGCAACACCCTCATCCCAGTAGAATATGTGATAGTAATTGAAAAGTTCTGAATTTTTGTTTGGAAATACAGTTCTCTTGATGAGACAAGAACAATCCAGATAATGCTAAACTTATGGCGACCAGAGTAGTAAGACCTAAGAGTGATTTTTTTTCTATGTATCCAGAAGAGAAGTAGTTCACAGCAGTTTTTTCAATGCACTGAGTCTGAATCAGGGCTCTCCCTTAATTCTGGATATTACATCATTTCATTTCAACTAATGTAAACACTCCTCACCCTGCGTGTTGCAGGATTTTTCAGTATAACCGGAGATTGGTCTCTAGGACCTGGTGGATCATAGCTGTGATTAATGGTTTCAGTAGGAAGTGCAGAAGGAAGAATCTTTGCGGGAATGGAAGAGGTGAGGCAGCTCCATGTGAGAGATTTTGCTAAGGGATTAAGATTTGGCACAGAACTGGGTTTCTGTGCTGCCTCTTAGGCAGAGAGCCTCAGGAGAGGGAAGCAGGCTGTCAGCTGTGGCTTTGCATGATCTCAGCCTGCCTTGAGGAGTGGTTGGCTCTTGCCTTCTCTGCGGTACCCATTTTTACCTTATTAAAGGATGGATATGGATGCTCGGGACTCCAGGAAGATCAGGTAAGAGTTCCCATTGTTCAAGGAGACTCCTCTGTTCTTAATGCATGGAATCCTGGGGAAGGTTCCTTTGCTCACACTGCTATTCAGTGTTAGCCAAAATACAATTCCTCTGAGACTGTTTTCACAGAGAGGATCAGGAAAGTTTCTTTCTTTGCTGGAAGTTTTCTAAAATATTTTAACCTAAAATACTTAACGATGGAAATGCAGATTTTTTTCTCTTTGAAATCATAGCTGTGAGATTACTTCTTTTCATTTTTCATCAAGATTTTGAAAAGAATTCTAAGCATTTACTAATGTTTGATTTCCTTCCTTTTCTAATGACCTGTGTATTATCTGTACACATCTTGTTTAATAAAATCTTCTGTCATATTATTCAGAATAATAGCTTTAAAATAAGTTTATCTTTTGTATAGGCTTGATTTGTTCTTTTTTATCTTTGACTTGTAAATGCACACACTATTATAAGTAGTAAATGCACACACTATTTTAAGTAGAATCAATTTTTTAGAGGAAAAACCTATGCTTAAAATATTAAGGAAAACTATATTTGATAACACCCTGATTGATTAAGTATGTTTTTATGCTCAAATATGTTTTGTTAAATAAAATTGTCAGTGTAAATGTCCGTGGACTATGGAAAAGTTAATGCAGCTTTTCTCTGTGATTACACTATTTATTCACAAACATTAAAAAGTCAGTGAGTCCTTTGATAAGATTAGCTCAAGAAGAAATAATTGGAAGAGTAGTTTTCTGTTCACCCACTCAATTCCAAATTCTGTTCCTTTTCGTTAAAAAAAAATCTGTAGTTAAAAATAACCCTGGATAAAACTTGAAAACTGTTTTGTTTCTCTGTATTTGGCTAACTTCTTTTCAAAGTACTATGTTTAAGGAATTCAAGCTATGAAGATTACTCTAGAAGTGGCTTACACAATTCTATCTGCAAATTTCTATAAGCCTTTTGCAGAACATTTATTATTTCGTGAGGATTAAGATTAAAATTTTCACTCCAGCATTTATTCCCTTTATAATCTTAGGAGATAGATAACAATGCTAAGAAAAAAACATGATACATTATGTAAGATTCTTGAAAAAGCTCTGTTATCCTCTGTAGTGTGAAGAAGTAAAAGTGGTTGTGGGGTAGTATCTGACATACCACATCACAGCAAGGATTTGGGTGTCTTGTTTGTAGGAGATGCGCATAGACAGAGATACGTATACAGAGCTCCTGGTTTCTATATTTACTAAAAACAGAACATTTCTGTTAAAGGTCGAGGATTCTAATCCTATAACTTTGGTCGAGTGAGAGGTCTTTGCATCTTTGATTTTTGGGGTAAGACCTTTTTAGTTCATACAGTACTGTTTTTCTTTGAGAAAAAGACTGCCAATAGAGTTTTTTGCATTTTGGTTACATTGATTTAACATTTTAGTCACTGTTTTCTTTTAGTACAGTAAGGCAGGCTCAGGACTCAGTTTGAGAAGGTATAAGAGCAGCTGTAAACTTAAGAAAAGAAAAATCACCTAGAGGGTTAAAACATGCAAACTCTAAACTATCCCATGTTCATTCCCTTTCAATTATTGAAGAAAAGAACGTACACTTTTGTTATAAGTACTTTCTATAGTGAATATTTTTATGGAAAGCCTGTGTATAATGTAGAAGTGGTAAATTCTGAGATCCTAACTTTACTCATTGTCATATTGATATCTTCTTTAAAGATGTCTTTAGTCTTCTAATAATTTAGATCTAGGCAAGGCCTTCTTTATTTGGTACTACCTTAATTCTTGTTTTCACCTTCTTATCTGTCATTTTAGAAATGGGGGTGGGGAGAGGAGGACCTGTTCACATAAGCAGTTAACAACAAATATCAGAAATAACCAGGAACAAGGGAATGCTTAGATCACCCTTAGCCCCAGAGTATAAGGAAAAGAAGCACAGAAAAAAAAAAGAAATTGAGGGGAGAAGAAGAAAAAGATGAGAAACAATGGAAAGCAAGGGTCAAAGAGATCCGATTACGTTGGTGGTGTAAATGATGGTATAGCTAAATATCCAAACCACAGAGTTCGCAACACTGAAAACAAGCGATTCAAACTTCAACAAGCAAATTTAAAAATGTGGGTGGGAGGGGACCTGGAAACCTTGGCGGAGGGGAAAAGACACTGGGGGTGGGATTGGTGTTGAAACATAGTATGTCTAAAACCCAACTATCAATAACTTTGTAAATCATGGTGCTTTAATGAAACTTTAAAAAAATATCCAGGAACAATTTCCAAGAGTTATTCTTTCCTGGATATACTTAATGTGCTCTTGATAAAGGTTCTATTGATTTGTTTAAATTTCTTTTGAAAAACATGCCTGTGGGTGCTTGAAAAGAAATATTCCAGCAGTACTAGCAGGTACATAATGAAAGTCCTCTCTGGATTCTGGGCCAGCTCTCACTTAGGCGAAAGTTGTGGGAATATTCAAAAGAAATAGACACTACTTTATAATTGTGTTTCTCAAACTTAAACATTTATAGACAATACCTGCCAAGTTAGTTAAAATATAACTTACTGGGTTTTACCCACCAGATTCTTATTTTTAGGGACTAGAGTTCAGTCTCAAGATTTCAATTCTAGAAGTTTCAAGAGGGTGCGGAAAGTCTGTCAGGACATTCTGAATGGCACTGGTCTAAATAGAAGATCTCTCTTTTCTACATCCATTTTTCATTTTATCGTCCCCAATTTTCAGAATGGCTTTTGCTAAAGTGAATACCCATAGAAACCTAATGGGAGAAAACTGTACCAGCGAATTAATCACATGTCTATAATCAGAATTTGAAGAGAGAGCAGGAGCTAATTACAGGGAAAGACATTCTATGTGGAAACCTGTGATGTGTGATGTCCATATACTGAGTGAAGGGGATTGTCTTATGGCTAGTTTACTATAAATTCCATCCTAGTTTATCATCTAAAAGAATGTCATAATTTTTTGTCACACATATTAGTTGCTTTCTGTTGTTGAATCACCATGAAATACAAAGTTACAAGTTGCATAGTTTCTCATGACTGGGTTTCAGTTATATAATGTTCCTACACCCATCTCTTCACCTATATATATTTACCACCACCAGTGTCACCAGTTTCCCTCCTGCCATCCCCATCAGCCTGCCTTTATGGCAGGTACTCTCTCTCTCTCTCTCTCTCTCTCTCTCTCTCTCTCTCTCTCTCTCTCTCTACCTCTCTACCTCTCCTTTTGGGTATTATGGTTTGCAGTACTGAAAGGTTATCATGTATATCCTTTTACCTCCTTTCAGCACTCAGTTTTTGTCTAGAGTGATCATTTCCAGCTACCATTGTCTTTGTGGTCCCTTCTCTGTTCTAACTGTCCTCTCCCCACCCCCTACTTGTGGCATGCTTCCAGCCACGGACCAGTCCACCTTAAAGATGCCATATTTTAAAGTGAGCTCAGCCTAAAAAAAATGAATCCTCTTTAAATAGGTTGTGATTTGGAAAATAATTTACATCAATTATTTACACATATAGAGAGATAGAGACCCTATCTCTGTCCCCCCTCGCCTCTGTTTCTCCATAAGCATCGTCATATTTTCATATATCTGCATAGTACTGAACGACATGTTCTCCAAGGGACTGTCCCAAATTATAAATGAGTTTTCTCTCATTGATTTTTTTGTCTCAATAAATACTTAGTGGTTCCTTATATGCCAGACACTGCCAAACCCTGAGTTGGGTAGGCATGATCCCTGCCCTTTAAAGGTGGGTACTCCGAGGGAGGAAAGAAATACCACATGGCGATGGAAAAGGGAGAGAAGGAGAGGAGTCTGTTATAGGACACGGGTGAAAGGTTCTCAGTAAAATGGCTGAAGGTTTAGATTCCTCCCAGTTTGTGTTTAGTTAAATTTAAAACTAATTGTATATCATAATACTAGGAAATATAGGGGATACTCTGGAGAACAAACTGTAAAGCACAGCTCTTTATCTGAAAGAGTATGCCATTAGGGAGAGGGAATACAGTTGTAACAGCCAGAACTTTGCCATTCACATCTCACTGATTGTCGTACCCTGTCCCCACAGTGACTGTGTGATGTAGCTTTCTTACTGCTGCTGGTATCAAGAACCAAAAGATGAAATTGCTACTGTGTTTTATTTATTTAACATTCACTTCACACTCCTTGACTAGAGGGTGCAAGTTCGATTCAAACTTTTCTAAGACAGCAATATTAGTTATTTCCATGTTCTCCCCTGAAACATGGGGACAGAAAAGCAGCAAGGGAGTAGAGAGGGGTAGAGAGGTTTTTTCCCTCAGGTTTTTTTTTTGTGTGTGTGTTTCTCCATTGTGATCAGTTCAGCTTAGGGAGTCCATGTGATCAGAAAATCACACCCTTGAGGATATAAGTGTGTTGACCTCTGTAGACGAATGAAGCTGAAAAAACCCAGGAAAGTCTTAGGTCCATCCAGAACAGTGATTCCTTTTTGTAGTAGTTGACAGAGGGATCATCACACAGGTACCAATTGGATAGAGACCATATCTGACAGAGAGGTAGGAAATCAATTGTATGGAAGCTCTCATATGCACATCTATGGAGTTATCGCTTTGGAGGGTTCTGAAAGCTAATTTTGAGAGTCTGACAAAGAAGCTAAAGCTCAAAAACCTTTTGTGGTCACTGTTGAGCTATAGTTAATTTTGATTTTCTGGATATAGAGCATAAAACATGAAGGGAGAATGTCATAGTGAGACAGAGATGAGACTATCACGTTTTTTCTAGGAATCAAAAAGTTTTCATTTGACAAAGAAATGAGGGCCATAAAGCAAATAATCAGTAGTAGAGAAATCCAAAGAACCCCAGTGTAAAAATGCCAACAGGACAATGCTCAATGGATGGAAATGTCCCGCGGTGAAAATATTGCAGTAGTACGGGGTTAGGGGCCACATGACAAGGATAATAAGATTGAGCTGAAAGCTGCAATAGGACTGACAGAGCTATGAAATTGGGTCAATTAGTAATAATGAGGGTGTTTACTCACTTGTAGATTGGCAAAATACTTTCCTGGTATGAATTAGGACAAATGATCATTTCCTGTGCTAATATTTTAACCGAAGGAGAGGAAGAGAAGCACCATAGGAGGTGCTGGGAATATTGTGTAAAATATCACTAATTTAATGACCCTAATAAGATTAATAGTCTGATGCAACAATAGAAACCCAAGATAATGTATACATAACAGAAAAACTAAGAAAAATTTAAACAGTCATAAAAAATTGTCAATAGATCTCAAGTCTTTCCAAGTAATATTTAGAAGACATAACAACTTTTCACAAAGTATGACAAGATTCAAAGAACCATTCTGAATGAGTAAGTTTGGGAAATGGGTAGGTTTGCCTTTTAACTTATGCCCTCCCCCCCCACTTTTTTTGCTGAAGTGATAAAAGTATGTAACTACCTGCCAGACACTTTGTACCAGGTATTGGACAGAACCGTCTCTATATTATATTTCATTGTACACTCCTTGACTAGACATTGGGTTAGCAGCCATTGTTTAAAGAAGCAGCTGAAAGAGAATTGCCCAGGACAAAGACATAGGAGCAAGAAATAGACATTTTTGGGAAAAATAGAAAATAGTTGGAAAAACAGAGAAATCCACCTGGGAAGCCCACAGAAATTATTCACAAATATTCTTAGAAGCACCATATAACACACTTTTCAAGTAAATGTCACAAGAGAATAGAAAAGGAACATTAAAAGTAATTGGAGTGAGGAGGTCAGTCAAAAACTCGTAGAATCTTTATAGATATTCACATGCCTTTGAATATATGAAAAGGAAATCAGATAATTTTTTTGCCTTGATCTCAGAAAAACTATGAAAATAAACCATCTTTCAAATTATCTTTAAAAAGTAAAGTAAAGGTACTAGATCAACTAATAGTAGATGAACTGAATGTTCCTGACCTAACTGACAAACAAAATATGGATAAATCATGCCAACATCTTGGCATTAGGCCAATAGTTCTAAAGGAATTTAAAAGAGAAATTGTGCGACCATTGGTTAAAGTGGCCAAGTTTTAGTTTTAAAAATCCAGCAATTCCTTCAATTTCTGAACAGTGTGATTTATGCAAAATTGCCTGGCACCATCTCTCCACATTCATTATTAGAACATAAATGGTACTATATATATGGCATGAAAGAATAAATCAGATAAAAATATGTTTCAGACAGCAGTAATTTTGAATTCCCAAACCATGTTGTGACATGGTTTTGAAAGTCTTTGTAAATGCTTCATTCTTGACATTGTTAAGAATTATCCAGTTCCTTACGATCATGTAAAATAAACTTATAGTCATGCAAACCCAGTAGCAAAGGAACCAAAAGAACAAATGGGCAGTGACGAGAAAATATTCATCACTCAGTTCTGCTGCACTTGATGAGGGAAGATTCCTGCAGCCACGGAAACAGACACTGTCCAGTAATTAAATAAAACACATGGGAGGATTTGAAAACTAATCAGCTTTTGAGCCCTCACTGCCCAGCCCAGCTGCCCAATTAGCCTGGTGGTCTGGCCCTGCTCCCAGCTGGCTTCCTTCTCTTTCTCCGTCTTGACTTTGTGTCACCCTGCTCCCTCTAGGGGTCCAGATGCCCTGTTCCCAGCTTTGCCGCAAGTAACCCTGGTTCTCTCTCCATGGCCTGCAAAGCATAGGAAAAGCAGAGTAGGGTCAGAGTCAGAAGAGAATCTGTGTGAGGCCCAACAAAGAGTTCAGTTCAGAAAGTTGGTTGTGATCAAAGTAAACCAGAGTAAAAAAGAGATGGAAATTTAGGTGGTCAGACAATTGTTTTAACAGATATTAGGGGTGCCTATAATGTGCAAGACATTGTACCAGGGATACAAATTTGAATAACATAGACACTGAAGGATAATTACACAGGAACAGGATTTTCAGCTCAAGCAAAGGTGATCTTTGAGTTTAATGCTTTGTTGGGGGAGTCTCCAGTGTATTACAGGGTGTTTAACCTCATCCCTGATCTCTACCCATAACATTCCAGTGACCTCCTCACAAGGGAGGAAGGGAGGGAGGGACAAGGGAAAGGAAAGAAGGGAGGGAGGGAGGGAGGGAGGGAGGAAGGAAGGAAGGAAGGAAGGAAGGAAGGAAGGAAGGAAGGAAGGAAGGAAGGAAGGAAGGAAGGAAGGAAGGAAGGAAAGAAGGAAGGAAGGAAGGAAGGAAGGAGAAGGAAGGGTAAGGGAGAGGGAACTCCCTGTGGGTCTTGACATACATCTGGCAGAGAAGGAAAGCTTCCTGGAAGAAGTGACATTTAGGACATTTAGTATCAGAAGCACTCATACTACAAAATAATAATAATAGTAATAAAGAGGAGAAGAAGCAGCAGAAGCAGAGCAGAAGAAGCAGAGGAAGAAGAAGAAGAAGAAGAAGAAGAAGAAGAAGAAGAAGAAGAAGAAGAAGAAGAAGAAGAAGAAGAAGAAGAAGAAGAAGAAGAAGAAGAAGAAGAAGAAGAAGAAGAAGAAGAAGAAGAAGAAGAAGAAGAAGAAGAAGAAGAAAAAGAAGAAGAAGAAGAAGAAGAAGAAGAAGAAGAAGAAGAAGAAGAAGAAGAAGAAGAAGAAGAAGAAGAAGAAGAGGAGGAGGAAGAGGAAGAGGAGGAGGAGGAGGAGGAGGAGGAGGAGGAGGAGGAGGAGGAGGGGAAAGAGGAGGAGGAGGAGGAGGAGGGGAAAAAGGAGGAGGAGGAAGAGGAGGGGAAAAAGGAGGAGGAGGAGGGGAAGGAGGAAGAGAGGGTGGTACAGGCATTGGAGCATTGTATGACTGAAATCTAATCTTGAACAATTTGGTAACTGTATCTCATGATGAGTCACTTTCATATTTTAAATAAAAGGTGGCATTTAAGACCTTCTGGGGAGAATCCCTTCAGTTTGGAGGAGGAAAGTAGAGAAAGGAAGGTCTTAGAGCCCATGGCCAGCAGAGAGGTTACTTTAGGTGGTAGACATCCTTTTTGAGTTTCCAGGAGAAAACTGGAGTTGCCAACAGTTAACACCTAGTTAAGGAGTTACCTTGGCTTAGAGATGCTTAATTTTATGTTACGGATTTGTGGGTTCAGGAAGAAGAAATGAGTATGTGATCCCTTTCTTGGCCAACTTTTCATGGAGTTATATTCTGACTAGCCCTTTCTACTCAAATATCATTTTTTTAAATTAGATTAATCTAACCAGACTCACGAAAGATCCAAGAGTTGTTTAAAAAATTGTCTCTCACTCAGTACTTAAAATGATGTAGTACGTTTTAAAAGGTATAAGAATTGGCTTTGGAGGTCAGAGTGTGCAGTGGGGAGGGCATTTGCCCTACACAGGGCCAACCTAGGTTAGATCTCAAGCACCCCATATGGTCCTTCAAGAGCCGCTGCCAGTGTGGTCCAAATTTTTTTTAAATGGGGAGAGTGGCTTTTGTTTTATTCTGTAACTGACAGGATCACAATAGACTATTCATTTTTTACAACCTACTCTCATATCTCTTGTAATCATCAAACTAAAATTTATCCTTGGTTCTTTTGTTATAAAAAATTGTCTCTCTTTTTTTCACATAACTTCCCAGGAATCACTTCCAACAGCTAGTAAGAACAGACTGTTCAGGGAACTAACACAAAGAATAGGCTTCAATCACCTTTCCAAAGCCCCTTGCTTTACTCCCTCAATAACTGACTCTTTTCTGGAGCTTTTGTACCTGCTATGGAATGCCTTAGTGGCACATGCCTCAGGACTCAAGCAGTGATGCACGACATTTGGGGGAGGCACCTCTGTTAACTCTGCAGTGATGGCAGCTCCTCCACAGCACATCCCCCCTGTGGTCTCCTCTTGGGTCATCATCATTCTTTAGTAACAGTAATCCATCCTGGGTGCCCGCTATTTGCAGGTTGCTAGAGGAGAGAGGGTGAGAGAGAAACTCAGAGAGCTTGTGCAGTGGGGAGTGAGTGGGAGAAAGAGGGAGACAGATACAGAGACAGTGATCAGTTCTTTTAGCATTAAGGTGGTAGCTGCCTCGTGTTATAGATGAGTGATATATACCACCTGATTTCACGGTGACTAAGGAGTACAGGTCCACCCATCTGTGGGCTCGCTGCAGATTCTCACTCCAGTATCTTCCACTCATGTATCTAGAGTATCCTCTTCAGTGGGTGGACCTTGTTTGTGACCCAGGTCTCTCAAGCCATTAGGGTAGTCTGTTCTGGGTCTTCTCTGGCTGAAATGTAGATCTGGACTATGACTTCCAGGTCTAAAAGTATAAGATACCTTTCTCATAGCCGTCTTTAGGGGATTCTTGTGCCCCAACTTCATCTTTTAAAAAAATAATTTTCCCAGTAATTTTAGGTTGTTACAATAGTATTAAATTTTATGTTATCTTTGTATAGAATTACTGCACCCACCACTCTTTCTCTGTGTCACCCCAATGGTGTCTGCTCCCCTCCCCTTCTACTGTTTAGGTTTTGAAGGATTTGGGGTTCAGGGCCACACCTGGTGATACCAGGGGCTACTCCTGGCTCAGGGGTACACTTGGGATGCCAAGGATCTAACCTAGGTTGGCTGTGTGCAAAGCAAGCACTTTGCCATTATACTATCACTCCAGCCTCTCTGCTGCTTATTTATAGGTTTTTGTTCTTCAAGGCCAAGGACTTATCATAACTCAAGAAGCCTAACCCATTGTTTTTGTCACTCTGTATTCCACAGATGAGTGAGATCATATGGTATTTGTTCTTCTCCCTCTGATTTAGTTTGTATAATGTGATACCCCAATCCAAATTCCATCCATGTTACAGCAAACTGCATCATTGAATCATATTTTAGAGCTGCATAGTTTTCCATTGTGTGTGTATACATATATGTGTGTGTGTGTATCTGCCACAGTTTCTTTGTCCATTGACCTGTTGTTGAAATCACTGGGTTGTCTGGGAATTCTAGACTTTTTTGAGAAGTCTCTGTACTGACTTCCACAGAGATTGAATCAGATAATGTTCCCACTAGCAGTGAGTGAGGGTTCCTTTTCACCGTATCACCATCAGCACTGGTTATTTCCAGTCTGTTAGATATATGTCATTCTCATTGATGTTAGATGATATCTCATTGTTGATTTTACTTGCATTTACCTAATAAGTGGACCAGAGCAATAGCATAGTGTGTAGGGCATTTGCCTTCCACGTGGCTGACCCAAGTTCAAGTTCTCCATCCCTCCAGAGAGCCCAGCAATGAAGAGTATGCCGCCCGCATGGCACATCCTGGCAAGCTACCCGTGGCATATTCTATATGCCAAAAACCATAATAACAAGTCTTACAATGGAGATGTTACTGGTGCCTGCTCGAGAAAATTGATAAACAATGGGATGACAGTGCTACAGTGCTACCTAATAAGTGATGATGACTCTTTTTTATATGCCTACCCAGATTCATCATTAATTGTGCCATCTCTCACTCATTGTATCACTCCTAGACCACTAACATGACTTCATAAATAGGGTCCCTGGTTCACTTTCTCCTACCCACTGTCCTATTAACCACTCCTATGGTAAGTCCAGAATGATATTGAAAAATGCAGGACCAGGACTTAAGGGACATAGGTTTTAGGTAACCCTGACTCTCTTTTGCTGTTTGGCCTTGAGCTTTTTCAGCTGACTCATCTGCAAAGTGGTTGCCTCCATTGGTTTCTCTAGGTATGGAATCATAAAATGGTCATAAAATTATAAAATATGTGTAACTTATTGTAAGGAGGCACTGTGTCAGTAATAGAAGGGTCAAATACCATAGAATTAGCTCTTACTGGAAACTTAACATGTTTGCTAATCAAAGGAATGAAACTATCAGGAGGTGAATTTTAAAGGGAAACTTTATAACAGCAAGTCTAATTTTCTGGTCAGACAAGTATCTATTATTTACTCAGCCAGTGTATTGAGTACTGTTATGTGTCAGGCACTGAGCTAAGAGCTGGGATATAGTGAAAAGATTAGTCCTTGCTTCAAGGAATTCCCAGTCTAGTCTAATAGGATTTTTATGAATAGTCTTATTGTAAAATAATTAAGGAAGGTATACAGTGAATTACTAAATGTAATAATATGGAATTCACTCACAAGAATCTCTGAGAAGGCTCTATAAGTAAATTGAAATGTGACAGACTGGGTTTCCAAATAACCATCTTCCAACAAAGAAAACATCACACTTGACAGTTGGAGTTTTTATAGATTTGAGTATTTGCACACAAAGGAGAAAGGTCAAAGGGGAAAGACCTGCTGAGAAGCTGCTTCAGCATCCTAGGGTGATGTAGGCTGAGCGCAATAAGACTAATAAGAGACAGTGTCCACTTGAGTTATGTTCTCAAGTACCATCAGCTGCCTAGGCTACAGACTGAAGATATGGAAAGAGATACAAGTGATGAAATCAATAAATGCTTCATTGTGTCATTTTTAATAGTTACTTTTGAAAAGCCTGTACTATTATTATACCTAAACAAATTAATAAATCGTTCCAAGTTACTTAAGAAGTCTATATTCAAGTTATTGTGTGTACTCAGAGTGACTTTTAATTTTTGGTTCTTGGCATCTAGTAGGAATATTACATTTCACTGCTATTTTTCTTGAGTCTTTTCATATCTTTCTATTTTCAAACCAGTTCCTTTTGAAGAAGCTATGGTGATTATCCTATGTAATACTTTTTAAAAGGTCCTTCTGTCTTAGAAGTCTCCATAATTAGGACTGATACAACTCATAGTCTCTGAGAGTGAGCCGAGCGCCAGCCTGAGCAAGGCAACAAGTATGCTTTTTGCCAGTGTGTGTGAGACTGTGCTAGGCCATGTGGGGAAAGTGAACATAGAAAGTGAACATGTTGTTACTTGGCTTTGAGGAGCTCATCACCCGGTTGGGGAAAGGAAGATTATATAAAAACTAGCAGGAATCAAGTTAAAGAAAGCTGCTCTTGGCTCAGATGCCAGCCCTCACACTTGACAGCTTTATGATAGTAAACAAGCCTTACCTTTCTGAAGCTCATGATTCATCTTTTGAAAAGGATAATAGAGTCGGCCTATGTCAGGATTGCCTTAAAAGCAGGCAGTATTAAGGAAGAAATTGATTTTAAACTCTGCTTCTTCCTAATAACATTAAATACTCATAGTCCCTGGGCACTTAGCTCTGCACTTCTTTTATACATAGGACTGGAGGCTCTCGTAAATGCCATTTTAAAGATCATAAAAAGGTGACTTTGAGGAGTAGTTTTTGTGCATTTGCTTCCTCCGTAAATGGGGGTTCAATCCAGGTAGACTAATACAGAACTCACTTGAAACTGCCATCTGCATCACTTTACTCAAACAGGTTCATCAAGGCTAAATGTTCTTGTTTTTAAGGACATATTATTTTATGGATTTATCATGAAAATTATATCATTTTTTGAAAATTATATCTTAAAAATAGGGCCATCATGTAGCAAATGCTAAAAGGTTTATTTTTATGGCTACTCTGAAATATTTTGTACCCATGGCTGATTGGACACTTTTGTGAAATATGACATTCTTAAGATTAAACATCCTAGACATATAAAAAACGGAGGCATTAGCTGGGTGAAGCTTTTATGAAAAGGGAGGAGGAAATTGGACAGGGATATTGAACCAGTCCAAAGGTCCAAGTGCATTCCAGGAAGGGGAGCTGCCCCAAACAGGGAAATTTTAGAGAAAAGAGAGTTTTAAATACCTTAGTACAACTACCCTAGGCAAACACATATATACTATCCTGATCTCTTTAAAAAGTCTCTGTGGAAATTTTTTTAAGGCATTGAATGTAGGATCCTGTAAAGTCTCAGTTCAATCTCTGACCCATTTGTTTGTCAGTGGTCTCAGCATTATTAAACTTTGTATACTGTTGTTTCTTCCCAGATGAAATGGGGACCCTAAAGAGCTCACATCTTAGCATTGGGTGGAGAATTATATGAGACAATGCGGATAAAGCATCAGAGAAGCTGAGGTCCAGAATTCTTTCATTCTTCACTCCATATCATCCTTTCTTTCTCAGTTGAAGTTCAGTCTTGCCCTCCTCTCACTCATCCTGAAATGCACCCAGGCTGCTGAATTTACCTGGGGTTAAAAGCTCTCAAAGGCTCATTTTTCCCCTGCAAAATCAGGACTTTAGATAATACAATGTGTGAATGAAGATGACAGGACTTGGGTGTGCTCATCTGAATCTGGTTCACTGTCTTGCTCCTCTTATTTGCCTAAGTGTAACAGCTTGAATTTAAATTGATTTAAATTCATTTTTCCTTTGAAAGCAATGCTCTTCTATCCCTGCTTACATCTTTGCTGTTGTTGTTGTTGCCATATTTAAGAGTCACATACTTGACTGATGATAGTAATAGGTGGAGAACTTGGTTGCAGTACTTGCACACACTTGTTTGTGATGCACCAAAGATTACAAACTTGTACCATTGGGGATCCCAATGACAGGGCCACCAGGGATCCCACTCAGTAATGTGGTGGGTTATGTTCTCCCTGAAGGGAGATTAAACTCACAAGACAGGTATTCTACCATTAAACCACATCCCCAGACTCTCTCTCCTCATAGTTTTTTTGTTATTGTTGTGAGATTCATACTCAGTAGTGCCCAGGGACCATGGAGACTACCAGTAGTGGTATCTGAGAAGTGGTGAGGTCTCAGGGTTAGAATCCAGGATCTCACACATGCCAGACATGCACTCCACCTCTTGATCGACAACCCCAGTACCCTATTCCCAATTTATTGAGGACAACCATTCAGTCTTAAAATGTGAAGCTGTTTGTCCTTGGAACTCTTTATTCTTCAAGACCTTAGGGCCTGGGTCTTTATAGGTCAAAGAGATTTTAAAGGCCACTAATACCTAAATGTGAGTAAATTGTGACTGCTCTTCCTCCATACTGCATACAGACCTCTAGGAAAGATGGAGACAAAGAATAATCTGATAAAGCAATATGTCTCAGAGAAGTATAAACAGCATTGCTAGTAGCATATGGAAGGTTTTCCAGCTTGGAGTTGGAGGTACGGATGGTTTCTTGGAGAAAGCACCTGAAGAACAAATGTGGCAGGATTATAGTTATCAAGAAGAAGAAGAAGCAGTGTTTATGAAAACCGGGAGTGAAAAATAGAAACAAGTTCTCCACAGGCCGAGAATGCTTTTAGGGGAGCTTATTCCTGCAGATGCCAGGTCCCTCACATCTCTTTATAGAGAGAAATACAGACTTTGTCAGAAGCCTCACCCATGTATGGAGCTCATGAGTCTGTCCTTGCATGAAAATGGAGTCATTGGCAGGCTGGGGGTTAGAAGGAGCACTTCCTAGGAGTCTGTGGTCTGCTTTCTGTCTGCTGAGAACTTCTTCAGTGTTTGACCACCACAGAGCATAACCTGGGCCTCCATTTATTTTTATGAATGAAAACATAACTTCACAAGTTCCCTTCCATTCCTCAGCTCCATAGTTCTCTGAAATGATTTTTAAAGCTGAAGGGGGAAGAAATCAAGTTACTACTGAAAACAGAATTCAATCCTTATTAGGTTGCAGAAAGGGAACAGAAACAGAACCTGGTATTGAGAAAGAATTCAAAGAAACATTCAAGAAGAAACATCTTGATATTGAGTAGATAAAGACCCCATGGCAATTCAAGTCAAATCTGGATTTACAACCACCAAACTGTAAGAGACCAATCATGGAAGAACTTGAGAAAGAGGAAGAAGAGAAAAATCTTTCTCAGAAGGAAAGGGACATCTGAAAACAAGTGACTCCCCATGGTGGGGTGACTTACTTGGTGATCAGTAATTAATAATCAGGACAATGGTTCAGGGAACATAATGCGTCTGAACATAAACACTTGGGCGTCGGAGTTGGGGGGAGGGGCTTGTGTCTGCCCGGATTGAGATACAGGAGGTCATGTGGGGCTCCCGGAAACGGGCACTTGCTGCTCTCTGTGCGCGCCCCGCAGAGGCCCTGACACTGAGAAATGCTTCATACACGGCATCTACGGGGTGCGGTGGCGGTGCGGGGGTTGGGGGGCGCGTGTACTTGAAGTAGGAGATGCTTGTACTGGACATGGGTTTGAAATTTGCCTGGGCTCTCAGAGGCGCTGGGTCAGAATGTCTGGGGAAGAGGGATGAGTTGGACCACAGCTAAGAAGTTTTCTGCGTTGCCTGCCAACGCATCAGATTCTGCCAAAAAATTCAAAGGAGAGAAGTGTTGGCTTTGTAGTGTTACAGAGTCTGGAGAAAAGCCATTATCTGCTTCTTCGTCTTTATCTTCATCTTCACAACACCAGTATGCAAGTCTGAACCTTAGGTTAGGTCCATTATCTGGATTATTTACCAATTCTACAACACCCCTTCAAGTTGACATTATTTTTATGATCCTCGTTTTGCCCACCCTTCTTTCAATAAGAAAGGAAGTCTCAAAATCCCCGAGTCTTGAGGCTAGCAAGTTGCAGAGCTGAAGTTTCCTGCTCAAGTTTGCCTCCTTGTCTTTCAGGAAACATACTAGAAATTGTTTTCCGGTCCCAAGCAATTGTGTGAATTTGCCATGCATCTAAAAATGTAAAAAATAAGCTGTATCATTGTAAATTTTTATTTTTAATAAGCATTAAAATGTCTTTTTATGCCTGTAATTTGGATGTCCTTGATAACTAATGAAGGAACAGTATATTTACTGCTGAGCATATCTTCCTGGGTTTTGTCCATTGCTATCTCTCTCATGACATAAATGAAGACAGTGTGGTCAGGTAAGTTTAAGGGACCTGTCCAAGGTCACACAAGCTGTTTATTGCAAAGACCAAGTGCAGAACTCCCCCACCAGCTCTTTGACTCATTCTTACTCCCTACTACTCTGAGCTGAGGTCACAGCACCCCAGTCCAGCCACACCCACCTGAGTGGAAGGTACTAGACTACCACTTGTGTCATGGCTAGTCCAAAGGTAAGAAAAAGCAGAACAGGCAGTTCCTTGACCACTTGAAATTCCTCCACATGAAATTCTTCCAACCAAAAGTCATGGAGAACTGGAGAGATAGTACAGCAGGTAGGGTGCTTTCCTTGATTGCAACTGACCCAGTTCATTGCCGGAGTAATCCCTGAACTCAGAGTCAGGAGTAAGTCCTGAGCACTACCGGGTATAACCATACACACACACACACACACACACACACACACACACACACACACACACACACACAGAGCCATGGAATCTCTTCTGATGAATAATGGGCAAGTACTCACACCTTAAAATTACTAGTTTGCTTTAAAATTAAAAAGAGGAATAAGCAATGGAGGAAGCAAATGGCATGGTTTAAGAGAGTTTTCACAGGGAACTTTAAAAACTTACATAAAAACCAGCTAATAAACTGCCCATCATACTTAATATCTCACTGGAGCAACTGAGGACAAAAGCAATATTATGAAATCTCCTGCTTAAAGAACACTGTCAGGCATCATCCTAACTACCTCGTGAGTAATGCAATCACTTATCAGCATTTTACAGACAGATAAACTGAGGCTCAGAGAGGTTAAGATAGTTTTTAAAGGTCACAAGATAATAAATGAAAAAGTTGGGACTTGAATTACGTCTTGAATACAATGTCTGTGCTCAGAATTATTTTTGCTACCAGGCACTCTGAGGTCATATCTTAGCTAGCTCAGGGCAGCAGCCCTCTGGCTCTCTTGTAGGAAGGCAGTTATTATAAAAACGAACCATTGTAGTTACTTTGACTAAGAGATAGGGGTTCAGAAGAGAACATCCAAAAAGACCGCTTGTCAAGGTCATTTTTTCCATTATAATTATCAAAATTTAAAAGTTAGGTACTTTTATCTAGGCAATGAGTCTAAGTGTTGAAATAAAATAACCAAACTCAAATTTTTCAGTGTCCTTGACTCACAGGTTACTACTCTTTCCTTTGTCAAACTTGTACATGTGTGCACACATACATGCATGCATGTGTGCATGCATCCACACACATATAATTCAGTCATGGGTCAGGACAGCTAAGAATAAAATGGGTTCAAATAGCTTGAGCAAACAGTTGGTTGAAATTACAGGCTCTGAGGCTGGTGGTGGGCACCAAGCCAGGGCATTCTAATTTCATCTCTACCAACAAATTTCTATCTCCTTTTTAAAGAAAAAGGTTGTTTTGATTTCAGCAGTCCTAGCAGGAAGTATTTCAGTATAAATTCTTCCCAAGACCTTCCTCAATAGAAATGAAAAGCAAATGAACCTTGACTTGTCTAATGTATGGTTTTCTGTAGTACTTCTTATGGGTAGGATGAGCAGAAAGGAAGCATCTTTTAAGGGAGTCAGTCTGAAACTGCTTTTAGCTGCATCTGACAATTAAGATATACACAGTCACAGTGCTTACTCTACAGCCGCTGTTGTTCAAGTTAGTGTAGAAATACAAATACCTACAACTCAACGATGAGGAAACGGAGACATAAAGGACCTAAATCACTTGCCTAGGTTCACTTATCCCAGGAGTAGCAGGTCTAGATTAGGGCTCAGGTAACCTGGCTTAGTGGTTTGGTAGCAGAAAGTTACAATTTCTTCTAACATACAGATCATTGACTTTATTCAGGATTTTTCTCACAGAGAGTAATCCTGAAGATCAAATATTCCATGACCCTTGAGGGGAAAAAGAGCCGTACTCCAATAAGCAATGGGAAATGAGTCAGAGCCTGTTTATTTTGGTGATTTGCTTTGTGAGAGTGATTTGTTGAACGAAAGAATAAATGAAACAGGGCCTTTTTGCGGCTTCTGTTTGCCACTTGATATTCTATGATTCTTTTGGTCTTTTAAGTAATCCAATTTAAATACCAACAAATTTAGATATTATGATTTGTAATTGGTCTACAACCCCTTATCTGCCTCTGGCACAATAGACTCTACTGCATTTCAACCCTGTGCATTTGACCCCTTTTTCCAAAAATAAGGGACCATTGAACACTCATATTCTTGAAGGTTTTACTGAATGGGAGTGGTTAATGCTTTAGAACAGCTGTACATATGGAAAGAAATGATCTGAGTAGCCCATTTCCAGCTAGTTACACAGATTTTGACCTAAAATTCAATATGAACTTTAGTAAAAAGGAAATGAATGTGAACAGCATTTTCATATGTTACTCTGTATTTCTGAATCCTATGCCTTAATGATTTCTCTTTTGGCTTTGTTATATAAAACATTGGTAATAGAAAAAAAGTTTTGTCCATTCCTCTCTTTGTGATGAATTATAGAGTGTTAGAGCCAGCAGGGCTCCAGGAGGTCATCAAGGGGATGCCTCTCATTATAAGAGGATTCTGAGTCCCAGATGAGTCCCATTCTTCAGATCCATAGTGGCTAGTTTTGGACTCTGAACCTTGTTGCCTGATTTTAGGTTAACTAAGTTATCCCCTTTGAGATGAACTAAAAAAAAAAAAGCCTTGCCATTGGGGTAGTAATGGGGGAGGAAGGGACAAGTTAGACAGGGGAACACTAGGACAATCAGAGAGGGGAATGTACTTGCCACAGAGGCAACTGGGGGGCACGAGGGAAACTAGGGATACTGGTGGAGCTGGATGTCACTCCTAAGTGCAGAGCCAGAAATCGCATTTGAGTACCATCAAGATTGGCCCAAACTCCTTTTAAAAACAAACATTTGTTGAATGAATAAAAGCTCTCGTTTTCTACTAAATTCTTACTCATTAGCTTAATGTTCAAGGCCCTTAATCATCTCATCCTAATCATTTTTCACTATCCTCTTTCTGATTTCTTGTCATTTTTTAAGGCTAAAAATTTATTGAATGTTTGCTACATGCCAGGACTTTTCTAACCTCTCTTATAATTACTCATTTAATTGACACAGCAACCCTAAAAGGTTGATATTATTGTTATTACCATTTTACAGATAAGGAAACTGAGTCATAGAGAGTCCCTGGTGGTCTGGTATTTCTAGGTTCCCTGGCATTTAAAGGACAAATTAGGATGAAATTCAAACTCAAGTAGCGTGGCTTTATAGTATGTATATAACCACTGGTATAGCTAGCTTCTCCTACTTAAAGATAAATTTCAACAATCTAGGAGTACATAAAGTACAGCAAGACAATTCTCTTTACAAAATAACAGTGGTAATCCCTGTTTATCCTTTCAAATGACTTTCCTAAGTTAATATGAATATTTTGATAGTTTTAAAACTAGAATTGCTCATAATATACATATTACAACTTGTCCTTTATCACTTAATGTTTTGTTTTTGAGGGGTGGGGTGCATACCCAATGGTGCTCAGGGTTATTCCTGAATCTGGACTCAGGAATGACCACTCATGGTGGACTCAGTATATAACAAATGTACTTAATGTGTATTTGTTATAATTGAGGTTCTGCAATTGCACTCAGCAATTTGGTATATTACTGGGAACCCAGAACCCAGAGCCTCACATATGCAAGGCATGTGCTGTACTACTGAACCACACGCCCAGATTCCTATATTTTTTCTATCATTTGGAGGAGGAGGTTTGAGCAAATTATTTCTTTTAATTCTGCCTAGTATTCCATTGTGTGGATACACCATAATTTATTTACTTGGTTTGTGTTGATGAATACTTAGGCTAGTTCCAGTATTTTTCCCTTCAGAAAATTCTGAAATAAATATTATTGTTTTTTTTTTCTTTTTGGATAACACCCGGCAATATTCAAGGACAATCAGAGGGTTACTCCTGGCTCTGCACTCAGGAAATATTTCTGGTGGTGCTTGGAAGACCATATCGGATGCTGGGGATCAAGCCCAAGTGGCATACAAGGCAAAGGCCCTCCTTTCTGGACTATCACTCTGGCCTCAACCATTGCATATTTATCTGTGGAATGTTAACCTTCCCGTTAGTTTAGATTCCAAAATAGATGGTTTTGGAATTTTAAAGTTTACACACTTAAAATTGTGATAGGTGTTGATAAGTAGTCATTTAATTACTGTATCACTTTATCACTGTCATCCCGTTGTTCATCGATTTGCTTGAGTGAGTGCCAGTAATGTCTCCCGTCATCCTAGCACTGAGATTTTCGCAGCTTCTCTTTACTCATCCTTCTTAATGGTGCTGCATTGGAGGCTCTTTCAGAGTTAGGGGAATGAGACCCATCATTGTTACTGTTTTTGGCATATTGAATATGCCACAGGGAGCTTGCTAGGCTCTGCATTGCGGGTTCTCCAAGAGGGAGAATTAGAGTATAAGAGGTTGTTTGTCCACGCACTTCTGGGAGCTTTGTTTTACAGTCTCTGGATCTTGGCCATTGATGGGATTACACGGCACCTGGGGCAGTTTGTGGGTATGACTGCCTAGCTACTAGAAAATGGGGGGATCTGGGTGAAGGAGGCCCAGTCCCAATCCGGGTAGGCTTGGAGATCTCAGCCCGGGTCCCGCATTCCTGGGTTCCTCTGCTGGTTCCTTCATGTGTGAGGCTCATCTGAGCATGTGGAGAGTGACCTTGGGCATGGCTGTGGCTGGATTCCGGAGGTCTTTGACTGCTGGGGCTCTGCTCGGGGTGGGGAGGGAAACTCAACCCTCCCTCCTCCGAGGGGCCCTGTGAAGACAGCCAGGCACGAGGGCAGGAGATTCTGCGTAGCTCTCTTCCGGGAGCTTGGTTTTATAGTCTCTGGGTCTATACATGTGAGAGGGGGACGGAAGCACTTTGAGTATGGGATCCGCTCCAGTTGTTATTTTATTTCAGTCATTTAATAAGTTGTGCAAATTTCCTTCTGCCATCAGTATATTGAAGTTCCCTTTCTAGCCCAGGGTTGGTTTCTGCTTTGCACTATGAGCTGCCAGGTAAACTTCAACATCTCCAACCCTAAACTGGAGTAAGGGGCAATTGTTTGAGGTCCTTATTGATGTTTTTTGACACCAGAAATAATATCTAGGAACTCAGCTTTTGTGTGTGTTGGTTTGCTTATGGTGATAAAATAGGCTTCATTTCATTTAGAGTTGTGGTTTCCAAGAATCTATCAACAGCATTAGGTGAAGATTGGCCGTATCCAATTTCCCTGGTCACTCACTTGTGTCCCTCTCCCTTTCTCTTTGCTCCCTCTCTTCCCTCCCCATATGCAAAAGCATAGTAGAAATCTCACTCAGGCCAAGGTTTCTTTGCTACATTTTTCTGATCAAGGGAACTTCAGGGTCACTTAAATAACAGTGAGCTTTGTTCTGACCCTGCAGATGCTTTACTTGGTGTGAGGTAAGAATGAAGCTGGGAGTTTGGAAGTATTTTTATTCTCTGTGTGAGCAATGATAACCCCATACTTTTGTTTCCTTATATGGGGCACTGCAATGAGGATGATTAAGAAAGACGCAGAGAATCACCATGGCTGGCAGAACTAGAGAAGAGCCTGTGAAACAAGGAGAATGAGATGGATCAGGAAGAGGAAAGGCATTGTGCTTGCTGATTCCACCTTGGCCACTTCCCTCATGTGGTGCTTTACATACATTATTGCATTTGATTCTCTACTGAGAACACATAAACAGATTAGAAATGTCCTGTCTAGGAGAATATGAACAAATTTTCTGATGTCATGAATAATTTTAGGAATTAGCTACTAGGAAGAGAGGACACCCCTTGAAGCTTAAGCACAGCAAATCTAGTACAAGAGACAGTAGGCCATTCTTCTGAAAGTGACTGGAAAATTGTGGGCTTGTTCTGTAGTATAGATAGGACACCTTGATTTTTTTTTCAGTGTTTCTTAAAGCAGCCTGGTAGTGGTTTGCTACTGAGATTTTGAGGAAGGTTAGAATACCTGAAGTTGTTAGCCATTTATCTTAATGTCAGGAGGTCCAACTATATTTACAGCATTGGGGTCCTTGAAAGTGTTTAGGTTGTTGTGAGTGGGAAGAGGATCTTTATTTACATTAAAATTTATTTATCACAAGTTTGAAGAAGGGTTTCTTTGTTTCTTTCTTTCCTTGGCCACACCTGGTGGTGCTCAGGGTTTACTCCTGGCTCTGTGTTCAGAGAGCAGAGCTGGCTGGACTCAGAAGACCATATGGGGTACAAGCACCCTACCCACTGTACTATCTCTGCAGCCCTACCTTTCATCTTTCTTTATACCAATATATTCCACTTTCTAACTTTCTAAATACTGGAATTTTGAGCTTTGAAAATTACTGTTTCTTGAAAGAGAGATAGAGTATGTGAGAGAGTGGGTGGAAGAGTGGGAGGGAGGGAGGGAGAGAGGGAGGGAAGGAAGGAGAGAAGAGGGAGAGAGAGAGAGAGAGCACCAAGTGGTGGAACACATGCAGTGCATATGTGAGGTTCTGGGTTTGATCCCTAGCACTGAGTGAACCTTCTATTTTTCCTGACCCCATGACACACCAAATATCTGCCAACACTACCAGGTATGGCCCTGATGACACTCAACAGCTCCAGATGTGGTGGGACTCCATACCACCAGGTATGATCCCTACAGCAACAACAATCAAAAAAATAACATTTAGACACCACTGTATTAGTGGTTTAGTTTTACTGTTGGAACCAATCCTTGGGCTAAATGACCAGGTCTAATGCCTTGAACCAGAGACCCTTATTGCTTTCCTCCCTTTCAGAGTACAAGTTAGAGCCCAACAGTCTCCTCCAAGTCCATTCCTGAGCCTAGTAGTAGGATTGTGCAGGGGAAAGAGTAGCAATCATTGCTGCTGTTTCCTACTTCTAGAACAAACAGTCCATTTATGAGACCTTCTGACCTTCATCTTACCCCTCCCCCAGCAGGGTTTGGTTTTATCTGTAGCCAAGGGATCTCTAGGAGATTTACCTATTGTGCACCCTAGGACCTCAGCCTCAGCCCTAGCCTTATCACAGGTCCCAGTTCTTTTTGTGCTGTTACTGTTCTAAATTAACACTTCCCCCTCTTCTACTGGGACCCCCACTTCCCTCTCTTCTAGTCAGAAGACAGGATTTAAATCTCTACTTGACCATTTTGCAGCTGTAAGATTTTTTTGACTCCAAACATCTTGTTAAACCTCAGTCTCTGACAAATCCTATCAAGTGGTTATGAGGATTGACTAATATAATGGGAGGAAAATATACTGCCTACAGTAAAATAAATGGTGGAACTCTTGGCCATAGTTGGTGCTGATGTTATGTAATTTTTATGCCTTTCACTATCGTTACTAATAGAATGATTCCTGACTTGTGGCTTTGAAGAACCTTTTGCTTCCTTGTATGATACATGTTGAATCCTGACTTACCCACCCAAATTTCTAATTCTTTCTCAACCATTGGTTCTCATGCTCAGTTCTAATTTTTTGGTTCTAGACTTCTTACCATTTTCTCCTATCATCTGAGTTTCCACATCAAGACATATTGTCTTACTTGATTTATATATACTAATAGTTTCCCACTGGGAACAGGAAGAAAGTGAGAATTTACTTTGATTTCTCCATACCCATATTGGGATCAACTGCCTAAGTTTTGGAAAATTTGGCTTAATGAGAAAAGTTTCTGTCTTTGATCTATCCTTATTTCAGAATGTTCTGAATCAATTCCAACAAATAGTTGTGAAGATGTTTTAAAATTATTGCATTTTCAAGGACCTAAATAAATATCTGTGATAAAGGGGAAATATAAATAATAATAATTACACTACTTAGATGAACATAAAATACCTTTCTACTTGTAAGAGAGACATCCTAAATAAAATCATTTTGCATCTCTAGCCAGAAAATCCTGCATCTCAAGAATATGTTCCTTATGTTTCACTGTGCCAAAAAATTTCATTTTTGTTCTCATGATCCAGCTCATCCCAGAAAGTTCTGGGATGGAATTTTTCTGACTCCTTTGATGTTTCTCAAATGGAGACACTTTATATTTCAAGTTTGGGGTATGTTTTAAAACCAGAGTAGAACTGGGGCCCTGGGGGACATTTTACATAGCTTTTGTTTAGTTTGGTTTTGTTGTTGTTTTTGGTTTCATTTTTTTCCCAGTTGAGTCAATAGTGGTTTACAAAAATGTAAAATGATGAAAGTCTTCACATATTTTTGAGTTATCCTTGTGCAGTGCCCAGGCTAATTTTCTCTGTATCATTCCAATTTTAGTATGTGTGCTGCCGAAATGAGCACTATACACAGCTTTTGATATTTCACAAACCCTGTTTTCCTTTCAGAAATAATCTGTCATGAATATGAACCTATTTATAAAGACCAACTGAGAAATAGGCACCTTTGTAGAAAAAAAATTAAGCAAAAATATGCATATCATGATTATTTTTAAAGTAGTGAAAACTTGGAAACAACAATGCTGTAATAATCACACTAATTAGAAAAAGGTAAATTGCAATGTGGTTTGATCATGGGGCAGAATTATTAAAAAATGGAATAAAAGTCTTTCAGTAATATGGACAAAATTTTACCATGTAATGCACTAAAATCAGAATCCAAAATCATATGTAATTAATCATAACTATAAGAATATTCGATGATAGTTGTATCACATGCAATGTTTGGCTTTTCTTTGTTTTTCTAACTTGTCTATAGAGCATGGATCATAATAATTGGAGGAAAAATATTTTTTATTGGCAACAGAAGCATTATCCTTCTCTTGGTAATTTCCAGTTTGATTTGGTTTACAGTTCTACTAGAGGTTTCTGTGTTTTCTCTAAAACAGTATTTCTTGTCCTCAGGCAGCTTGGGACTGAATAATGTCGTAGCACTGTTGTCCCATTGTTCATCGATTTGCTCAAGCAGGCACCAGTAATATCTCCACTGTGAGACTTGTTACTGTTTTTTGTCATATTGAATACGCCACGGGTAGCTTGCCAGGCTCTGCCATGCAGGCGTGATACTCTCAGTACCTTGCTGGGCTCTCGGAGAGGAATGGAGTAATCAAACCCAGGTTGGCCACGTGCAAAGCAAACGCCCTACCCACTGTGTTATCGCTCCAGTCCGGGACTGAATAATAATTCTCCATTATATGCAAAACCTAATGTATCACTAGATACTTGGGTACGATCATTGACTTCTGCATCTAATAGGCCAATAATATGTCCTCAATGTAACAACCAAAAATATGTCCAGATAATGCAAGTTTCCTATAGAAGGCAAAATTTCCTCAGGTTGAAATTAGCTACTGTTTTCCCCAGATTCCCCTGTGCATCGTGAGAGAGACCTAGACAAGAGGAGGGAAGAGAAAGAATATCTAACTATTAGAGTTGAAAGAATTATGTAAGATCTTGTTGATTACAGTATGGTTATAGAGAAGTAAAGGTTAAATTCTCACTTTCCTTCAGGCCCCAGATTCAAAAGAAAAGACAAAATAATGTAATCAAAACCATGTCTTGATGTATAAACTCAGATATCAGTATGGTGATATGTAAGGACAAAAAGAGTTATGTGGTAAAGAGAAAGAGAAAGATGAGAGAAAGTCCTGGAGACCTCTTTAAAAGTAGGCAGTGGCTGGGTCCGTCTGGAAAGGCTGGGCTGGTATATGATTTCCATAGTCCATGAGAACTAGCAGCCCAAGGGCTGACTGGCTCATGAAACCAACGACAAGGTGATAGTAGCTGTTAATTTGTGCACAGTAATGGAATGGATGAAACACTTACTTGCCAGAGAAATGTTTGGCTTCATAAAAGTGAAGCAATATATAGCTGGATATATATATACATACAGATATATGTATATATCACTGTCACTGTCATCCTATTGCTCATAGATTTGTTCGAGCGGACACCAGTAACATCTCCATTGTGAAACTTTTGTTACTGTTTTTGGCTTATTGAATACACCATGGGTAGCTTGCCAGACTCTGCCGTGGGGGCCAGATACTCTCAGTAGCTTGCCAGGCTCTCCAAGAGGAACAGAGAAATCAAACCTGGGTCGGCCGCGTGCAAAGCAAACCCTACCCGCTGTGATCTCTCTCTCTCTCTCTCTTTCTCTCTCTCTCTCTCTCTCTCTCTCTCTCTCTCTCTCTCTCACACACACACACACACACACACACAGAGCAATATACAGCTGAAAGATGGAACTCAAGGGGAGGACATCACCCCTTCGTAAGCTCAGGTGAGTTTAAAGGGAAATGGGAAGCAACCAGGCTCAGAAGAACTGAGTTGCGAGTAGTTTTGGTCACAGAAAGAAGGTCGAAGCTCCTCCTCCTAACTAGAGATGGTAATGAAAGCAGAAATGCACTTGAGGACAGTGTGGAGCCTGCACCAAAGAGCTAAAGCTCCTTAACTTCCTCTTGGCTGGAAGCAGGACTGTCCTCAGAAACTGGAGCAGAAAATGTGAGGGCAGGGGGAACAGTGCCTCAGCTGGGGGACCAGGGGACCAGAGTGATTCTAAGGGTATTGTCAGGTCATCACACAAGGATCTCAAATTCAGATTTTATTCTTTACTCTTTAAGGGAAGAAAAGGTTGAAACCAGTTTCTCTACAGTCTAAATCTCTAGAGTTGAATCAACTTAATGTAACTGTTTTGAATTTTGATGGATAATACTAAATTACCTTTCCAAAAGACAGTGTAGCCATCAATGGCTAAAATGGAATTTTATGGCATTTGAATAATAGTTACTCTTTTAATTTTTATGGAAGTTTATAACTTTGCAGCTTTGCTTTTATGATCTGTTGTTGTTGAGAATATCTCTGATTTATATGATGTCAGGAGCATAGCTCCTAACCATAAAATTTTTTCCTATGGGAAAATATAACTTGCTTTATAACAGCCTACTTTATGATATGCTTTCAAGAAATAATATGGGGCCAAAGGTGATGGTGTCTATAAATTTTGTGTTTATCTCTTTGTGAATTGTAATGTTTTTGTCTTTCTTAATGGCTAATTTATTTTCCTTCCTTGCTGAAATATACATTTAATAAATCATAACATGCTCTTTCTTTTAAAGAGGGTAGAGCATAAGAAACATGGATTAGTAAAATGGTGCTTCAGATGAAGAATAAAATGAATCTTTTATTTAGTAAAATAAATTTCTTCAATTAGATTGAATGCTATGAAATTTCTATTTGGGGGGACTCCCCAACAGTGTTCAGGGGCCTGGGGTCCACTCTTGATGCTATTCCAGTTCAGTGATTATGGAGGCCCAGAGGGTCACCTCAGAGGCTCTGAGAAGCCCACCACTGGTCCTTGGGGCCATGCTGCATAGGACCTGACTCAGCCCCTCCACTTGGCAAGCCACGTACTTCGGCCCCTTTGAACTATTTCTCTGGCCCAAAAATTCCATTTCATAGTTCAAAAATGTCAGAAATAGACAATTTAATACAGTTAAATAATAACTAGCTATGAAGAAAATGTTTTTGAAATTGTAATTCTGGGCTTTATTGCTTTCTTAAAGAATCAATGATTTTGTTTCCCTGCTGACAACGTTGAAGGCTTTGGCCAGGTAACATTTGGACATTTTAGAGTTCAGAAAATTATTTTATTTTGTTGGGTGGGAGGTTCTCAAGAAGTTCTCTGGAGATCCAGGGATCGCTCCCTGCAATTCTCAGTCAACGGGGCCTGCAGTTCAATGCAAGGACCCAAGGACATGGTGCTGCTAAGGCCTTGCAGTGCTGGGGATTAGCAGGGCCAACGGGCAGTATCCAGGGGCCTCCAGCATCCAGAAGTGCTGGAATACCTCCAAGGATGCACCCAGTGATTCTTAGGGAGACCTGTGGTGCCAGGTATTGAACAAGGGTCAACTACTTGCAAGACATATACCTTAACCCTTAGAATTTCTTTGACCACTGAACAAATTATTCATAAGTTGAATTATTGTTTCCATTGGAACAAAATTTTTGGACACTGGCTATTTATAGAGTCATATTTTAAATTGGGGAACATTTTGAAAAATGTAAGTCCCATCCAGAACTGATAAGTCAGAAGTTTGAGGGTGGGGTAGAACAGGAAAAGCCTTCTGCCTCACGAATTTTTCCCTAAGGTGATAGGAAGGTTTGAGAATAGCTGCTCTAGGATTTCACTTTAAGAAGTATCAACAAAGCTTTTCCATGACTTTGAAAAGCAAAAACACAATTTTGTTCCTGACCAATTTTCTGATTTTGCTTTGTACCAACAAATCTAAAGGAAAATGTTTAACACTGCTGAACTCATGTTTTGGGTTTTTGTTTACCAGAACATTATTGGATGCCTGATAAATCCTAGTTTTATGGTGGTATTTTAGAAAAATATGTTAATGACAAGTGAAAGAAAAATTTGGCTCCTTTAAATAGTTGAGGGATTACATTAAATCTTCAGAATAGACAAATCTATGGAAATATAAAATAGGTTTTTGGTTGTCTCGGCCTGGAGAGGTTGGGGGGAAGAGGAGCATGGCATAGGACTTTTGTGGGAGTAATTAAAATGACCTAATATTAATTGTGATGATGATTGAAAAACTGTGGGCATGCCAAAAAATCAATGAATTGTATATAAATTGCAGGCTTTTTGCAATGTGCATTAATAAAGTGCTAGTAAAGAAAATATATAAGTCAAGGATATACTCTGGGAGAACATGTAACAAGTGAGTTAGAAATAGCAGTGAGGATATTTAAGTGCTGTATACCTATTCCTTTCACATCGAATGAGTTTAAAATGAGAAACATAGAATGCAAAATGCACTCAAACCTGCTGGGAGAAAATTAATTGTCACCTATATTCCAAATAGCATCTAAGTGTCCAGGGGGTTAGATGATGCAGAGGCCTGCTTGTTGTCCTGAGACATAGAATGGGTGAGACAAGGAGCTTTTCTAAAACCCGCTATGTCTTTGGCACTGCTCTAAATGCTTTATATGCGTTCATTTATTTAACATAAAACAATGATTCTCATATTACCACAGTAATGTTGATGCCCAGAGAAGGTAATTGTCCCAAGGTCCTACCATCTTGACTGCCTTCGGGAGAGGCTAAAACTCTGGTAGTATGTGAAGACAAAGGCATGCAGGGTGACCCTTGGGCATGGAAGCTTAGGTATTCTAAAGGAATCAAGAGAAGACAGATTGGTTTGGCAGAAGCAACGGGCTTATGCAGAGTAATAATGGAGAATGGTACTAGAAGAATGGACAGGGAAAAATAGTGTGGGGGGCTCTCATGCCCATGCAAATGCATCAAGATACATGAGGGTGGACTCCATTGGAGATGATTGGATCAAAGTCAGATTTAAGAAGCCTATGTTCAGTCTTATGAGTATTCAGATGTATGTGTGTATTTCAACTGGTTTATTGCTGGATCTAAAATAAGTGATCACTGTATGTCTGGAACTTCACCTGTCCTCCTTGTCTCACCTGGTATGTAGGTTAAATTATTCTGACAGACATCAGAACAATTATAGCACCTGTCACCAATATTAAGCAGTCATCAAAAATAATAATGGCCTGGGGGTTATGAAATTTTTACTGAAGCCCCTTTAAAGCTGTAAATTCTTTTCTGTGATAATAAAAGCCCAGTCCAAAGGGACTCCCCAAACACTGAATACTTAGGACATGTGTCATCAAGTATCTTGAACTGAAAACTGAACTATCTAAAGGTGAAAACAATGTTACAATGGAATGCCACATTAATTTAAAAATAATGATGATAAAATAAAGAAAAGAAAAAGACTTTTCTATATGGGAGTCTATCTTTCAAGTCACTCTGATCTCTATTCCAAATCTGTACATCATAGTCATAAATATTTTGTCCCCATGAACATCATCCCTCAAATACCCAATAGTTGTTCCTCTTGGTCTTAGTCCAGTTGTAAAGTCTTTGCTGTGGTTTCTCCATGTTCTCACTTCCTGTCATTCTTGGGTTTTTATACCATGTTTCATAGCCCCTATGCTTATAGGTAGCTTTGCTTTGTATTATCATCTCCACATTGTCTTTATAACCAAGGGTTCATAGAGTGTCTGTTTTCTGCTTATTTCTTCATCTCCTCCCCATCACCAGACCTTACAATAGATTCACTGTGTTATTCCTTGTCTAATTTTTGGCCTTTGCTTGATTCTAAGTACATGGTAGTTATATCGTGGTGAAATTAGCTAGTTCTCAGTTGTCTGATCCAATCCTATCTGTCTCCTGACTGGACCAATTAGCTAACATGCCCTGATTTCTCAGCCATTGCTGGTCATGTGAAAGACAGTAGATGAAGCAAAAGTGAGTCATTGATTACTCAGCAAGCACTTCCTAGGGTCGGAATAAAGGGTGATAATTGTTCTCATGTCTGAATCCAGGGTGAACAGCAGGTGTCTCTGGAGCACGCTCATCTTGGACATGCTGTCCTTATTTCTTGTCCTCATGCCTCACCTCCCCATGTCCATTCTTAACTTCCAGTGTTGATGTTTCTGTTATTCTTGCCAAATTCTTTTCCTACCCCTGAATATCCCAGTTTCTTAACTATTCACTATGTGTATCTCATTTGCTCTACATACAGTGGTTCTTCTCTACTTCCTGTTATCCTGTGTATTGTGTCTAAGTGTGATTTTAATTATATATTCTCACCATTTTTGTGACCTCTGATTGATTAGGAAATGGGAAGGTATCTGTGGCTTTGATACACAAAGGTTGCCAGGTCTGTTTCAAGAATTCCTAGTAATGTGTACAGGAGCATACCTGGAAGAACCAATGAAGATGGTGCTAGAAACAGATGAAAACAAAAATTGGCTGAGCCAGGGGGAGCTTTCCCCTACATGAGTACACGTAATGTGTTCTCTCTCCTAAGAGAGATTACCTCTGCTCCTCCATGACTGCAAGGTGAAGACTGAAGAAGATCAATTTGAAGGAGGGCATCAGAAAAAAAAGAATGAGCTCCAGGTATCATGCTCTTCCTAGAATCTGTTTTGACTGCTCTTTTTCTAGCCCCAGTTTCCCTGCCTCATATTTAGCAGCACGTTGTGATATTACTACTGTATCACAAATAAACAAGACTTAAGAGCTTCATCTGTGGTCTATTCACCAATGTGGCTCCATACCAGACCCCCTAATGTATCCTTCCCCTTCCACTGTGAAAGCCCAAAATAGAGCTCCCTTCCTCTTCCCTGTGGGCACTGCAGTAAGCAATAGTGTTGGCCTTTGTGTCATAAGGGCACAAGAGTTTGGGTGAAGTGCCACAGGGAATACATATCTTTATAAACAAAAGTTGGTTACCTTTGGGCTACCGATGATAGGACCTTTCAGTAGAATCCCTGTCTTTTCCTGAAAGATCCATGTTGATGGACCAGTCCAGCGCAGCTGCAGAAATGACTGCAGTTTATGTAAGAGGTTTGGCCCTATCAGAAGGCCCCTTCTTGAACTGGCAGAGGAACCCAGGTATGCAGAACCTGTGGCTGAGATCTCCAAGCCTGCTCAGATTGGGACTGGGCCCCCTTTACTCAGCTTCCCAGTTTTCCGGTAGCTTGGCAGTCACACCCACAAACTCCCCACCCCACACACACTCCTATGTAATCTCATCAGCAATCAATGGCCAAGATCCAGAGACTATAAAATAAAGCTCCCAGAAGAGAGTGATGCAGTATTTCCTGGAGCTCTCACACTGTAGACTAGTGTAGACCTCTTACACTCTAGCCCACTGATGTACCTACAGTAGTACATATTTGTTTGGTTTTAACATACATGTTTTTATATATATTCTCTTATATTGGGTTTAAATGGCTTCAGAATGAAATACAACAACCTTCATACACTTCCCTCTTATTGTGGTGGGAAGATGCTCGCTGGTGGGGGTGGGGGTTTGAATAATATCTATAATGAACTATTGTGAACTACTTTATGAAAATAAAATGTATAAAAATTGCCCCCCAAAAGAAGTCCCCTTCTTCTTACTCAGCACTCCATCATTGTGTCTTTTTTGGTTCCTTTATTATCTCCTAGGAATGAACCTGAGTAACCCCATGCCTCCCTTCCCACCCACCCCCACCCCCTGCCATGGACTCATATGAAATTTGCTGGCTACGTAGCACCTGATGGTAGCATCTTTGCCCCTGGTAAAAGCTGTTGCTAAGGCCAACTGAAACAAATTCAAATAGTTTAGATTCCTGGACCATGGAGGGTACAAGTTAAAAAAAAGCCTTGCAACACCCATAAGTGGCTGATCCCAGTGGGGTTGCTCATGGTTGTAGTTACTATGTATACTGTTGTTGACATTGCCTTTAATTATATCACATCTGCATAGTGTCTTTTGTAAGCTCATAGAGAATAATGACTGCACCCCCATTGTTTAAGATTTCCACAAAGTGAAGAACAACAGTATTTTAGATTGTTGCAAGAAAGTCAGGGACTCTGGAGACAGGGAAAGCTCTTAAGTCTACTTTTTGCACAATAGAGCTTCATACAATTATTCCGTATATAATCTTTTCACCAAAACACTGTCTCCTGTTTCTGTCAACAAAAGACCTCTTTGTTATGATAGCCAAGTAAAACCTTAAGCCCGGTAGAGACAACAAAACAGGCTTTTTAAATGATAAAATGTGAAGGCTAAAATTTCTTATTTTTGGAATGTAAATTACAAGTTTGTTTCAAGCAATTTAGTTGTTTACCTTCAGGTTTTTTGAGGGGAGGGAGAGGGGAACACCCTGCAAGACTCCAGGATTATTTCTGCCTCTCCACCCAGGAATCACTCCTGGCAGTGCTGGGGACACCATATGTGATGTCGGAATCAAACAGGAGTCAGAGGTATACAAGGCAAGCACTATCCACTATCTCTCTGATCCTACCCTCAGTTTTAATCAACATTGGGGTCATTTAAATTCATATCTATGGAATTCTGTAGTATTATTCAGAATGACTGTATCATTCTTATCTGACTATAAGGTCTGACTTATATCTGACTACAAACGAGGCATGATTATCTCTTTTCCATTGGTTCCTTTAGAGTTGAATGAGTCTTCTAAGATGTTCCATCTGCAGTGGGTCATGATACCCTGAGAAGGGCAATGGATGCCCCAAGTATAGGAGATGTATCCTCCAACTATAATTTGTTCTAGCTGTATGTGTATCTGTGTGTGTTTTATTTTGTTGCCAATGAAAGAGTAGTCCTTGATAATTGACTTAGAAAGTACTTTTAAGATGAAATAGCTCTGAAGGATAGTCACATTCATGAAGACTCAGAGTATCTCCCCCAGATATTTTGCTCCCAGATTCTCTTAGTTCCAACCATATGGGGTCACATTGAGATCACATTGAGTAGCCCAAGGGAAAGCCCACTCTCTCCATTATCTGAAACCTTGGGATTTTGGGGGATCAGCTTTTGGATTAGCACAATTCCAGAAAGCTTGATTTGCACCATATTTGGTCTTCTTTCTGAGGTCCTCGAATCTCAGTCAAGATGGAACTCTTTAATGGTGTTTCTGGAAGATTCACGGAGACCTTGAACCTCTGGCTGGGTCCTTGGGTGTGAGGCTGTGTCATGGGAAGTTCCAAAAGCCTGTTGGGCTGTAACTTCTCAATCTCCTTAGGTAGGGCACTCTGTCCTTCTGTTAGCTCAAAGTCCTCTTCACTCCACAGGTCTGAAAGGGCGGAAGGAAGGAATGTGGGGGCATGGACTGCCTAGCAAGAAAAGGCCTTGCTTTCAGTTCGTGGCCCCATAGCTTCTTTAGGTTTATTGTTTTACCTCTAGGAGAAACTTTCTATGGCCTCCCAACCCACATTTCTGTGTTTCCAAAGCACTCACCACTGCAGGGTCACTTGTAAAAACAGCTCATTTTCTTGCCTACATTCTTAATTACTTGGTCACCTTCTTGAGGACAGAAAACTGTGTTGCCCTCATTTTGTCTCAAGATCCTGGTATGCTATTTGACACAAAGTAGATATGCAGTAAATATTTGTTGAACAAATGAAGTTCAAACAAAGGAAGGCATTCACAGATATTCTTCATAAATTAAAGTGAGGTTGGTGACTGCCACAGGATGACAGTCCAGACTTCTCTGAGGATTTCCCTGCCCCTGCTGGGAACCTACCATTACTCAGGCATCTCTGTAATGACAAGGGCAACGATTCCTGTGACCCAATTAATTTTCAACTCACCTCATTCATTATGGCATTAAAGCTCCATCTTTCTTCCAACTAGGAAGGATCAATGCGCATATATATGCTCATGGCTCCCAGAGAACCCTTTCTGCCTGTGTCATCTCTTCTGGACCAGTTGTTTCTTTCCCTTCTCTCGATCTCTCTTTTTCTTTTTAATTTTTTTTTTTTGCTTTTTTGGGTCACACTCGGCAATGCACAGGAGATACTCCTGACTCTGTACCCAGGAATCACTCCTGGCTGTGCTTGGGGGACCATACAGGACGCTGGGAATCGAACCCAGGTTAGCCGCATGCAAGGCAAATGCACTCCCTGCTGTACTATCGCTCCAGTCCCCTCCCTTTTATGTTAATGTATATTTTTCCTGACAATGATCTAAGGATGATACTCTAGAACATAGGGTATCCAGTATTTCCTTAGCAAGTTAATTATACTCTTATTTTTTAACAGCATGATACAATATGTTTTTTACAAATTGCTAATGAATGCATTTATTCTTTACAGAAATCAAGATTTGCCTATTAATTGAGGCTCGCTGAATATAGTAATTATTCCCCACCTCCAGTTTTAATGAGACATAATAGTTTATAGTAGTATTGATATTCTGGTTTTACTGTGCAATGCTGATATACCATCCTCACCAGTAGAGTCAAGATGCCTCCACCAGACTCCCACAGTCTTTCCCCCTCTATCCTTTCCCCATAGTCTTCTTAATCCACAGTGCTATTGACCCTCTCTCGGGGTTTCTTTTCATTAGGGATTGTCTAATTTCTTGTTTTGTTTCTTTATATTCTTCATATGAGCAAGATCATGTAGTATTTGTCTTTTTCTTTCTGTCTTATTTCATTCAGTCTGACACCCTCCAGTCCTCTGCAAGTTGCAGCAAATTGCAAGATTTCATCTTTTCCCGTAGCTGTATGCTCCTTTTCTTTAACGACCCTTCCTCAACTCTATCCTGCCAAGACCCTCACTGCCTTTTTTCTTTTAGACTCAGTAGCAATCCCTGTCTTAGATTTTTTGTCCTCCAAACCTGAGCCTGGAAACTTCCCAAGCTCCCACAAACATAATAGTCTCTATTTACCCAGTGCTCGCTATTCCATCCTCTCTGAAGTATGTCTTTTTTTTTTTGCTTTTTGGGTCACACCCCAGCAATGCACAGGGGTTACTCCTGGCTCTGCACTCAGGAATTACTCCTGGCAGTGCTCAGGGGACCATATGGGATGCTGGGAATCAAACCCGGGTCAGCCACATGCAAGGCAAACGCCCTACCCGCTGTGCTATTGCTCCAGCCCCTCTCTGAAGTATGTTTTGAACTGATTGTTAGACCTGGTTTTACCCTTGTATGAAACTTTGGAGTCAGTATTCGTTATTTAAATGACTCTCAAGCCCTATTCATGGGCACAAGGCTCCAAACTGGATGCTTCCTTCATTCCAGCAGTAGTTCACTTTGTCAAAGTCATAAGCCATCTTGCAGTGGGGCCAGTTACACAGTGTCTATTTGGGTGAGGACCAGGGTTGGCTCCATCATTGACTTACTGTTCCTTGGGGGCTAGGGAAGGAATGTTATTCTCGTGGCCATTCATTTGGCTCCATCAAAAGAGAAACTTTCAAGAATTAAATCACTGTGATTTTCCATAGAAGACATAACAGTGCAGTAGAGAGTGATAAACAACTCTCCAGTAACTATTAGAGCAGGATCCATGATGCAAACCCTACTAGTCAACATTCTTCCCTTATTCCCATATTCTCTCTTTGTTCTTAGAATTGAAGCTCAAAATATCCAGGAACTGGGAGTAAAAAGGTGCAGGAGAGTGATAGGCAAGGGGAATAAAGGGAAGGCATGGAAAGATAGTAAGGAAGGTACTTACCCAATCAGGACAGGTCAAGGGTATGAGTAAAATTAAGGGACAACAAGGGAATATGGGAGTGAAGAGGCCTAAAAATTTTTGAGAATGAAGATCAATTATATTACAAAGAAAATTAGAGGAAACACCTCCAAGAGAATCTAGAGCAGGACTCTTTCATCTTGCTTTTAACCCAAGAAATACAACATGGATGAGCACTTCGGAAACTCCTTGAATTCATTTTGTATTTGATTCTGAATTAATTTATTGTGGTTGTTCATTCAGAAGATTTTTATTGTTGCACAATTTTCCCCACCCCCTACATTTCATTTGAGAATTTAGTACCTAGAGTGAAAGAATATAGATAAATAGGAAAAAGAGAAAAAAGCCTAGGTGAGTGAGGATTCATACTTCAATACTTCAATACTCCCATATTAACTAAAAAACAAGAGTTGAAACGTTTCTATGGATTGAATGCCATAAAGGCACCCAGCACCAAGCTAAAGCTTTGTACTTAGAGCATCATGAGTACACTAGCCTTATACTGAATCTGGATAGCAGCTGTTTGTGGAACTATGGACCAGAAAACACTTTGAGTTTATGTGTAGGAGGCTGCCAGAGCTGGTCTCCCTCCCATCCCAGTTCAGGAAGTCAGAGCCTGACCAAGCACAGAGGCCGGTTCAGCCACCACATCTAAGAGAGCTGAGTGGAAGATATAGACAAACTTACTCCTGATCAGAGAGAGGTTCTACCACCCTAGAAACAAAGACCTGCCCATAAGCAGGCATGACCTTAGAGCAAGCTCTAAATAAAGGTTCAGGTACTGTGCTATAATGACTGATTGGATTTTCTGGGACTGTGTAGCTGGAGACAAAGAGTTCACAGCAATATTAGATCATCCTGACTTAGAATGGCCTGTGATATACAGCACTGATGAAACCAGTGACTTCCACACTGTTGCTGGATAGCCCAGCAAGATCAAGAATAAAAACCAAACACAGATTCTCTCCTTTCCACTGCAGAGCTTTCCTCTGCTGCTCAACAGTATATTCTAGAAGATCAACCTCAGGCAGTTGTTAGGCAAATGAAACCTTGAGACTAGAGAAAGGAAATGGTACATAAGTGATGCCGCACACCAAAAGAGGCCTCTTTTAATTTTTCTTTCTTTCTTTCTTTCTTTCTTTCTTTCTTTCTTTCTTTCTTTCTTTCTTTCTTTCTTTCTTTCTTTCTTTCTTTCTTTCTTTCTTTCTTTCTTTCTTTCTTCCTTCCTTTCTTTTCTTTCTTTCTTTCTCTTTCTTTCTTTCTTTCTTTCTTTCTTTCTTTCTTTCTTTCTTTCTTTCTTTCTTTCTTTCTTTCTTTCTTTCTTTCTTTCTTTCTTTCTTTCTTTTTATCGAATGACCATGTGGAAAGTTACAAAGCTTTCAGGCTTAAGTCTCAGTTACACAGTGCTCGAACACCCATCCCTTCACCAGTGCGCATATTCCACCATCAAGAACCACAGTAAATCTCCCTCCCCACCCCACCCCCAGCCCCCCAGCCCCCCACCCCGCCTGTGTAGCTGATAAATTTCACTTTACTTTCTCTTTACTTTGATTACATTCAATATTTCAACAAAAAACTCACTATTATTGTTTGGAGTCACCCCCCACCCCCAAAGTCAGACTTGCTGGAAAGGAAGAATTTGATAATTTGTTTTCCATTGCTGAGAATGAAGAGATATGAGGTCGTGTGGCCACCATAGCAGCTGCAAGGTTTTGGATTTCTGTATTTCAGTAACTAAGTCCAGAGGAATTTCTGCCAGAAGTTTCATCATTGCTAGCTCATTTCACTCAACATGATACTTTCCATGTTTATCCACTTATATGCAAATTTCATGACTTCATCTTTTCTGACAGCTGCATAGTATTCCATTGTGTAGATGTACCAAAGTTTCTTTAACCAGTCATCTGTTTTGGGGCACTCTGGTTTTTTCCAGATTGTGGCTATTGTAAACAGTGCTGCAATGAATATAGAAATGCAAATGTCATTTCTACTATACCTTTTTGCCTCTCTGGGATATATTCCCAGGAGTGGTATTGCTGGGTCAAATGGGAGCTCAATTTCTAATTTTTTGAGAATTGTCCATATTGTTTTCCAAACGGGCTGAACAAGTTGGCATTCCCACCATCAGTGAAGGAGAGTCCCTTTCTCCCCACATCCACGCCACACCAGTTGCTTTTGTTATTTTGGGATGTGGGCCAGTCTCTGTGGTGTGAGATAATATCTCATTGTTGTTTTGATCTGCATCTCCCTGATGATTAGTGATGTCAAGCATTTTCTCATGTGCCTCTGAGCCATTTGGATTTCTTCTTTGGGAAAGTTTCTGTTCATTTCATTACCCCATTTTTTTAAATCAGGTTGGCAGTTTTCTTCTTGTGGAGTTCAACCAGTGCCTTGTATATCCTTGATATCAACCCCTTATCAGATGGGTATTGGGTAAATATCCTTTCCCATTCTGTAGGCTGTCTTTGTACTTTGGTCGCTGTATCAGAAAGAGGCCTCTTAGAGCCACAAACATATAAGGGCACACTGATCCTTTCCAGCTGGGCAGAGGGAAGGAGGTTAGAAGCTGGGATGAAGTAAATAGTCATTCCACCAGGGTGCAGACAGCAAATAGCATGTCCTTTCCTATATGTCTTCCACAATGTTACGGACATCCAGCATCCTAGAGCCACAGAACTGCTAAAAATTTGTATTCCTCACAGTTTTCATGTGCAGAGCTTAGTTAATAAAAATACCACCCTGCTCTCAAAGCCAGGACATCACAGTCCAGATTGTGAACACTTCATTCTAGCCAGGGCTTTGTCCCTCATGTGATTCATTAATTGACCCTCCTCTTAGAACTGCCAGGAGCCTGGTCGTACAATTTATTAAGTCCTTTCTGTCAGCCTCATTCATGATCTGAACTCACAAGCCTAACAATATAATCCATTTGTCCTGATTTGATTTTTTTTTTTTCTTTTCAAGAGGCTTCCTTGGCAGCCACATTTTCTCATTATGATAAGATTCATCTGTGAGGTGATTCCTATTAGAATTAGCATCTCAGATGTGATTCATCTTGGCACATATTAAGCTGGTAGTGTCATTAAGAGGAAGGTCTGTTCCATTCACAGCGGCAGGGAATTTCTGTGAGAGATGCCCGTCATTCATTAAGATTTGGCGCGGTTGCCCTGTGCTAGATTTTAAGTGAAGGGCTTGGGGAAAAAGACAAGGAAAAAGTGGCTTGGCCAGCCCATGGGAGCCCCCATCTAGAAGGAATACACTGGGGACAGGAGTGCTTCTGGGATGGAGAATGGGAGGGGGGAGGGCAATCAGGTGAAAAGGAGTACTCTCTCCTTAATGTCTAAGGTGAGAATTCTCAAACTTGAGCAGGAACGAGGGTCACCAGGAAGACATGTCACAACACAGATTATTTGGCCCGAGATCCAGCCCAGAGTTTTTGATTTAGTAGGTCTGGGATGGGGCCCAAGAATTTGCATTGCTAACAAATTTCTCACGTGATGTGGCTGCTGGTATGGGAACCATATTTTTGCGGACCTGACTCTAAGGCTTCAAGCGTTTCTGGCTCCCCCTTTCTCTGTTGTCTGTAGCATACAGAATAGTGTGCCACACTATGCTAGAGACAAAAGTTGAACGAAATATAATCTCTGTTCCCTGGGAACTGTTCATCTAATTAACAGTGACTACCAAACTTCAAAGAAAATGCCTCTACAGTTAGGACAGAGAAGAAAACAGTAAGCAATGATAGCTGGAAATGGTCACTCTGGACAATAACAGTGTTGAAAAGTGATAAAGGGATATACGTGATAACCTTTAAGTACCTGTGTTGGTGAAGGGATGGGTGTTGGAACATTGTATGGCTGAAACTCAATCATGAGCAACTTTATGACTGTGTATCTCACAGTGATTCCATTAAAAAAATCAAAAACTGAAAAAAATTCCTCTAAAGAGTTTCTTTAGGAGCAGTTGGAACACAGAAAAGATAATGCTTAAAATAAATCTGGAGGGAGAAAAAAACTGGGTTTGGTTGCAGCGGTTGTTTGTCGTTTTATTTTGTTTGTCATGGATTAAACATGGTTTGAAAGAAGTTGTGTGGAAGATAATTTTTCATTGTTAAATTCCCAGACTTCCAAATATCCTGGGACATCCTCGCACACTCAGTTTTAGATGTATTCCACAGTAATCAAGTTTCAATTTACTTCCTTTAGAAGCTAGCGGCACAGCTCTGGTTAACTTGACTCGCATTAGCAAAGCCTTTATTTTTGTCTTTCTGGAGAAGAGTTGGTCAATGTTTCGTGCATGATCAGAATAGTCTCAGTAGAATGGAATTCTCAGCACAGGCACATGAATGGAATGTGGAGTTAAGAGTAGAGGGAGCAAGGCTGGAAGGATAGCATAGAAGTTAAAGCATATACCTTGCATGTGGCTGATACTGGTTTGATCCCCATGAGTTAATGGGTCTCCAGTTTCCCCTGGCAAAAGAGAGAAAGAGAGGAAGAGAAGATGGGAGAAAGGGAAAGAAGAAGGAAGGAAAGAAAGAAAGAAAGGAAGGAAGGAAGGAAGGAAGGAAGGAAGGAAGGAAGGAAGGAAGGAAGGAAGGAAGGAAGGAAGGAAGGAAGGAAGGAGGGAGGGAGGGAGAAAGGGGAGGGAGGCAAGAGATAAGGGAAGGAAGGAAGGAAGGAAGGAGGGAGGGAGGGAGAGAGGGCAGGGAGGCAAGAGATAAGGGAAGGAGGGAGGAAACGATCTGATAGGTACCAAAATCCTACTGTCCATCCCTGCTCCTCAGGTCTCTAAGGTACCTTAACAACCACCCTCTTCAGCAAACTGTTTTTGTTGATTTCCAGAAATTTAGTAGTTTTTATATCATTTATTTTTGTTTACACACACACACATCAGCGGTTAAGCCTTCAATATCTTCCATCTTCTAGGACATCATCTTTAGATTCTGGAATTTAGGAAAGGGACACTTGATACCTGTAAAAGTACTTTCCAGATGTAGTTAAAATAAATATAATAAATTGTTTTTCTTACTCAGGAGTATTCTAAGAATCTGTTATCAAAAAGAGAAACGGGCTATTAGAAGTAAATACATAATTACTAGTGATGAATGGTACTACATTGATGAATATTGGATAAAACAATGGATTCAGAAGACCCTAACTATACTCATCCATGTTGATGATAAAATTATCATCAAAATAAAGAAAACTAGGATATATAAATCATATATCAGTAAAAATAAAAGGAGATAATTTTGGCTGGCCCTTCCACATTAAAGATTTTTAAAATATATGTGAGAAACAGGGTGGGTTTCAGTCACAGATAAAGCTGTTGATCTTTTAAAACCATTGCTCTTAAGCATTTACTATATCACTACAGAAGTTATGACTTAGAGTCCTAATGTATGACTTAGCAATAGGCGTATTTGTTCCTTATTTTTAGTGTCAGTAGGAAGACTTCTTCAGAAAACTGTCCTGAGAATTTCAAGATTTTAGTAAACTCATGTTTCAATGCTGTGCCTGGCTCATTTTAAATACTAATAAAATTATACAAATATTATAAGTATTAAATTTAATAACCACCTACATAAGAAATTTTCTTCTTAAAGAACAGTTTCAGAAAAATATGTTGTAGGATCTTGGAATATCATAATTTTCTATGATTCTGACCCCCCCTAAACAACGTTTTAAATAGAGGAATTGAAAACTTTTCTCCCCTTGAAATGTACCTTCTTTGACTCCACCAGAAAGTCAATTCTTTCTGACTGTTTAGAGGAAGGAGTTTTCCTCCTGGCTGAATGCTGTGGCCTTGGTATGTCTGGCTTCTCCATGCCTTTCAGCCCACTGAAGTCCCTGGCTTTGTCTCCTCAGCATTTTCAGCCTCAATATATTTATTTCACTTTGTTTTGTATCTGAACTCCCTGTACCAGAGCAGGTTTCTACAAGGCATTGCTCTTTGTATCACCAGAAATGCAAATACTTTCTTCAGTATTGTCTAAGCCTTGTTTGCTTTTCTGCAAGTAATTTCATAGTATCAAGGTCATTTTGCTAACAATGGTAGCATCTGCCATAAAGAGAGTAATAAAGTTCCATGGAGAGGATTCCTTACATTGATTGTAAACACAGGAGCTATGAGGGACAATGTTTGCAACATTGATCTTAGATCTCTATGAAACCAACAAGGTCCAAATATAGGAACCTTGACTCCTTTCCTCTTCTCACTTCCAGAAACTTTAGCAAGTACAGTATATATTCAAATACATCTTAATTGTGTATAATATAAAGTCTTGATTAACAGATTTCATTAACTGGTCATTGTCTATCTTCCCATTAAAATGAAATTCTCATTAGAGAACTATTAGATCTCTGGCTGCTCAATTAATATGGATCATTTCTTTTTGTCATCTTGTAATTTTCTGTGGGGGCAGTATCTATTGGTGCTCAGGAACTATTTCCAGCTCTGTGCCTATGGTCACTCTGGGTGGTGCTCAGGGAGCCATGTGGTGCTAGTGACTGAACCCAGGTCTCCTGCATGCAAAGCATGTACCCAACCATAGAACTATCAGTCCCTCAGTTTGTAATTTAAGACAATAAACCTCAGTGTAAAGGAAACCTGCTTTTCCACTCACTACTCATAACTGGACTGTTTTCAAAAGTAATCTTGGATTACTATGCAGTCACTTATGAATAAAAACCTTAATGATAGTTAAGTTAAAAAAAATGTTATGTTGGAGCAATAGCACAGCAGGTAGGGCGTTTGCCTTGCACGTGGCTGACCCAGGTTCGATTCCCAGAATCCCATATGGTCCCCTGAGCACTGCCAGGGCTAATTCCTGAGTGCAGAGCCAGGAGTAACCCCTGTGAATTGCCAGGTGTGACCCAAAAAGAAAAAAAAACCTTAACAATAGCAATACAAACATCATTTAAACCTTTGCCAAGTAGCAGTGTTTTCTTGAAGCCCACTATTTGTACTTTTGGTGTGACCATGTTTAATACACTGGAGAAGCTGGACTACAGACTTGAATAAACCCATATTACAGTCTTGGCTCAGCCTCTTAGTAGTTGTGAAAATAAACTTCATTTCTCTAACTTTCTAGGATCATTGTTCACATGTATAAAATGAATCAGTCTCTGAGAGCTAGTGTGTGGATTCAAATATTACTCAAGTACATTCTTATCATTGTGCCAGTGATGATTCCGGCATCTCATCATTTCATCAATTAAGATTTTCTTTGAAAAGCAAAATAAAGCACCTGAACAATACACTCCCAAAACTTAGTCCTTTTTTTTTTTTTGTAACAGCAGTCATTTGTCTAAATCATAATTCTGTGAATTGACTGGTTCTTTGTGTGGATCAACTGATCTCTTCTGCTAGGCTCTTATGTATCTATGGTGGCAGTTGGATTGGAACTAGGTGATCTAAGATCTATGGTGATATTGTTATTAATCTGACTGTTGGCAGATATCAGGCCATATAACAGGGCTATAACCTTTTATTCTCTAGAAAACTAGTTCAGGCTTCTCTACCTGGTTGTTGTTTCAGTTCCCCAAAGCAGCAGGAGAGAACAAGTTTCCATACACAAGTTTTTTTCTGATAAAATTGCAATTATTGTTATTTTTAAAATTACTATTGGTATGAAAAGTACTATTTGAGGGCTAAAGATTGCATCATGCTAAATTCTCGTTGGTTAAGTAAATCCCAAGGCACACCCAGAATCAGTGAAGAAATGATATATTAACAATTTTTTTTACTTCATTTAAACACAATGGTTTACCATATTGTTATCATACAGTTTTTATGTTTTTTTAATTCTATTTAATTTTTGAATAAAATTTATTCATTTGGGGCTAGAGCAATAGCACAGCGGTTGGGTGTTCGCTTTTCATGCATCAGACCCAAGTTAGATTCCTCCGCCCCTCTCAGAGAGCCCAGCAAGCTACCGAGAGTATGGAGCCTGCACGGCAGAGCCTGGCAAGCTACTCGTGCGTATTGGATATGCCAAAAACAGTAACAATAAGTCTCTCAATGAGAGACGTTACTTGTGCCCGCTCGAACAAATCGATGAGCAACGGGATGACAGTGTGTTACAGTGTGTTAATTTTTATAAAGTTCTTCAGTATAATTTATTACATTCAAAATTCCAACACCTTCCCACCACCATTATTTCAAATTTTACCACCACCACCCAAGTCTGCCCCAAAAGCAAGTCCTAAGTAGTTTATTTTGTATTGCTTGTTATGAATAATCCGCTAAAAATTATCCAAAAATGTTTCTTTAGAGGAAAGTGTATGAATACTGTAATGACTGTTCTATACTGCCTACACTTGCCACTTTATAGGTGGGATTTTCCAAATATTTTTCTTTTATTAATACAAATGATCTAATAAGAGATCATGTCTTTAATATACATAACATATTTTAATTTAACATATTTTCTGAGCATTGCCTTAACTACCACCACTAACTATATCAACATTTCAGTATTTCTTCAAACACCTTTAATTCAGTTCCTTCAGTATTGATATGTCTGGCATGTGTTGTGTTCGAATCTGCGGGGAACCAGTTGATCTCTTCCTGGTTCTTTGTAAATATTGTGTTACCAGTAGCAGATGGCAACCCAGAGATTAATATTCTTGGAGTTGTTCATCTTATTTCTTCAGAAAATTTTGAGGACTTGGACATAAATGACTGATAGCAATGCATATGTACATAGCATGTATGTTAGAGATGAGCCCCAACATCCGTTACAAATAAATACCATGGCTTTCTCTAAATACCCTTTTCCATTAGCATAGGAAAGTGAAGACAGAGTATCTCTTGGAGGAATTTGTATTTAATGTATATTTATTGTATATATCTACATCCATTCCATGTATCACTAAGGCAAGAATCACAGATATGTATACTTATGGCAACCTCTCTGTTGGTCACTAGAGAGTTTTGTGGATTGGCACCAACTGGAGAATTCATGCTCCACCCAAAAAGGGAAGATTTAGCCATTTGACACCTCACATTACCAATGTTCAGTGTTGCCAGTGTATGCTATATTTTAGGAAATGATATATTTTCAGGTATGCATGTAAAATTTCCTAATTTTAATTCAGTATCAGATGAAGCTTGTCTTTGAGGTGAGTCTGACCTATTCTGGGTAATTTGGAACTACCCCTACATTAGATGCTTATTGATATCTAATTCATTGTGATTTTTCTGAGGGCCCAAGGAAGGAAGAAGGGAAATCACATTATAAGGCAGAAATGAAGCTATAGGAAGATATAAGGGGAAGACTTAAAGATGGGTGATTATCTATTCCAGACATTCCACAAAGGTCAAGGAAATGAGACTAAGAATCTCATTAAATCCATACAAATTATTTGGTACAATACTACATTCACAGGTTGTTTTCCTTTAAAAGAAAAGGAAAAAAAGGAGGTAGCAATGAAGAGAAAGTGGGAAGGAAGGAAAGAAGGAAGGAAGGGAGAGAGGGAGGAAGGGAGGGAGGGACGGTCAGTTGTGTGAAAAAATACTCAGATAATTAAACAAAATGAAAGAGTTACTCACTCTTGTTTTTTAATTGTCTTTAATATTCTAATGTGCAAGGAGATCTTCAAATGGAAAAATAAGTGCTACACTTTTCAAATTTTTTATGGTCAAGGAGACCTTATTTTATAGACTCCCTTTAGATTTATTGATTTGCGTAAAATGCTTGTGAAAACTGAATTTAGGGGTAATGAGGCATTGGAGATCTCAAGGCATGATATGAAAATTGGATACAAAAGGTAATGAGCGAAGGTATAATCACCCAATGGCATAAGCTTAACAAGTAAAGAAAATAGGTCAACCATTAGCAACTATGAGCTTGCCAGCATATTAATCTTTGTAAAATAAATGCAGTTTCTTTATCCGTTTTTATTCTGGTAACAATAAACCAACACCACCAACACCACCCAACAAAACAGACAAGGGTTCCTCACCTCTGACAGATTAAATCTCTTCACAGCATTCAATGCTCTCCTTATCGGGTCAGCTAATGATTTCTTCGCTATGCACACACCCACTGTATGCTCTAAGCCACCCTGTCCTGCTCACTGTCCTCTATATACATCCACTATTTTTTACCTTCGTAATCTTTTCAGATCATGTGATTTGGCTTCCTCCAGCTACTCCAGTTAGAACCATGCACTCTTTCCAAGGCATAGCTCAAATATGCATCCACCCTGAATTTGCCTTTTAGCTATTAAATCTCATCAGAATTTACGTTCTCTGAACTTCTAGGACCTTTACTTCTTAAGGACTTGTTTGGAACTTCTCGGTTTGTACATTGCCCAAGTGATTTGGAGCCTAGAGAAAAGAAAGTATGTCTGAGCTCTGCAGCTCTCTACCCCCTATTTACCCTCACAGTACACCCAAATAAGGTTAGGATGATATCAATCAGCATGTAATGAAAAGGGTATAACCCCATCATGCCAAATTAAATAGACTCTGGGTTGTTATTATGCAACCACATGTTGTTCTTTGAAGATAAAATTTTTTTTCCTCTTCTACTCTATTTGTAGTGGGCACCATTTATTTCTTTTCTTTTTAAAAACTTTTGTTTTGGACAGACAAACAAAAAAAACAGTATGGAACTAATATCCAAGGTGAAGGAAAATGGGCCAGGAGGACTGGTAAATGGTTGGTCAATGGTGTGAGAGATGGAAAGTAGTTAAGATAGAGGAGGGTCCATTATGACAATACTAGTTGGAAATGATCATTCTGGACAAGAGCTGAGTTTTGAAAACAGGTCAAAATCCCTGTTTTCAAAACTGTAGATATGATAACCTTTAGCATCTATAATGCAAACCATAATCATAATGCCTAAAATGACAGAGAGAGAGAGAGAGAGAGAGCGAGAGAGAGAGAGAAGAGAGGTTCCTACCATAGAGGCAGGCTGGGGTGGAAGGTAGTTTGAAGGGTTGGGTGGAAAACCGGGGACATTGATGCTAGGAAATTACACTGGTGAAGGGATAGTTGTTGGAACATTGTATGACTGAGATGCAATTATGAACAATTTTGTAATGCTTTATCTCATAGTGAATCAATAAATTTTTAAAAAATTCTGAGTCCAAATCTAGCTATACTCAAGGCTGACTCCTGACTCTGCACTCAGAGATTACTTCTGGCAGTGCTCAGGATACCATACATAGTGTCGAGAATTAAACCTGGTTGGCTGCATGTGAGGCAACCTCCCTACCTGCTGTACTCTGTCTCTCTCTTCTGTCTCTGCCTCTGTCTCTGTCTCTGTCTCTGTCTCTGTCTCTCTCTGTCTCTGTCTCTCTCTCTGTCTCTCTCTCTGTCTCTCTCTCTCTCTCTCTCTCTCTCTCTCTCTCTCTCTCTCTCTCTCTCTCTCTCCCCCCACTGGCCCAGTGGGCAACATTTTTAGACACTAGGCTAAACACTTTATGTTCATTGTCTTTGTGAGTCCTACAATATTCCTAAGAGGATATACTATCCCCAGATTTTACGGAAGTAGAAGCTGTGTCTAATGCTGAAGTCAGCTTGCACATGTCCATGAGCCACTTCCTATCTGTTCAAGGCAAAACCGAGGACGCACCTCACATATACTGGGCTCTGTCTTTTCCAGTACAGTGACTATAGCCACATTAGCCATTAGACATTTAGTAACTGAGAATTACAGTTTAGAATTCACACTCTGCCTTAAAGTAACAAGTATATATAAGAAAGCAGAGGAAGGTAAAACAGAAGGTAAAATCTAGTTAGAATCAGCATAGTTTGAGTCTTTTGGGCATTCTAGGCTCTTCTAAGGATCTAGAACAGCTTGACAGGGGCCTTTTTGAGTGCCCCTGAGTCCTGGTTCCGGGTGTATATGGCATCATGGAAGTGTATGCATGACCTTGAGGACAGGTGCTTAACTGCCAGTCATGTCTTTGTTCATTCATTACAGGGGATGACCTCCATTTCGACGCCAGTGTGAACTCTTTGCTTATCTATCAACCTTGCTATATTAAAAAAGCCTTTGAGAGGAGAAACTGCCTTATTTGCCCAGACCTCACACATGACTGATCTAGCAACATATTATAAAGATTTGTTGATTGATAAATGAATGACAAGTCATCCAAGATAAAGTGTTTAATATGACATAGAGACAGCATACATAGTAAATCTTTTTATTGTCAGAAAACTAAACTAATACCTGGAAATATATTCTTTCATTTTATTTATAGGCTTCCCTGATCTCTGGGTCCTTGAAATACATGGCAAACCAAAAATCTTCCTGTAGTAATGGCAAACCTCATAATTTTCTGACCTCATCTTGTAAATTACATTGTGAAATCCTGTAGCATGAGAAGCATGTATTAACCTTGAAAATGCTTCGTGTTTTTCAAAACATTGTTTTGTGCATAGCAATGTGTATAGAAATCCATGTTGAATAATTGCATTAGAATGGATTGGAGTTACAGCTGGGAGCCTATCCTAAAGAATCCAGTTTTCTTGTGATAAGTCTTTGTGAGTTTAGATAATAAAAGAAGAATAAATAGGTTTATTGACCAAGACAGAGCAAGACTACTGGTTAATAATCAACTCACTTGATAGGGGTAGTGAGAGAGGAAGGAGGGCGTATGGGGGGAGGGAGCTTGGATTCAAACTGATGTGTAGGATTATGCCCAAGAGAGATATATACTTTCTCCTTCTCCCTGATCTACTTATCTTCACTTTTGTCCAAGTATGGAGAAAATATTTATCATGATTATCAGACTGGAATGTTCCATGAAGGCAATATACTTCACATAGTCACTCAGGATAGTTCAGAAGGACTAATAGGAAAGGTTTGCCCTTGTCCCTCTACAGAAGATCTTTGCTCTGCTGAGGAGGAGGAGAAATTTGAGCCGAATATATTTTTGGTTGGTACAACTTGTAAGTGCTCTGTTTGATAGCAGGGTTGTTTGAATGGCCCATTTCATAACTATACATAGCTTTTCCAAATAAATGAAGTCTGTAGAATGTTCAGGTTAATGCATGAGTCCTGTGCTCAAGAGTGTTTGTGCTTAGAATGACTGAGCCTTCTTTCTTAATAAGTCATCTTGGCATTTTGTCAACAAGTTAATTTGCTTTTCTAAGAAACTAGATTAATACTTCCTGTACTTTGTGCTATTCACAGATCTACAATGCAGTAAGAAGAGGAGAAGAAACAGAAGATACAATTGGATCTCTTCTCCATTTCTTCACAAAGCTCCCAGTCTCCGTGACAGCTTGTGAAAGGATTAGTGTTGGTCCATGCTTAAAGCAATGTATCCGGGACACTGTATGTGAGTATCGTGCTACTCTCCAAAGGACTTCCATCTCTCAGTACATCACCGGCTCTCTCCTAGAAGCGACTACATCTTTAGGAGCAAGAAGTGGCCTTCTCAGTACTTTGGGAGGTTCCACCAGTCGAAAGATGCTGAAAGGTAATGTCTGAAATTTCACTTCTAACTTTTTTATCTTTCAGTGCAGGAAAAGTAAGTTAACATTTATGAATCCAGGATGGAAAATTGAGTTTTCTTATCTGCAACTTGAAATAGGAAAAGCAAATATAAAACGGTGAAAGAAAATACTAAAAGGTAATCCTTTATGAAAATCCTTTTATGTAGTGATATTCAAAAAAGAAGCATTAGGATTTGAAATTTCCTTTTGAAAAGAAGTAATGGTTAGGAGCTATCTTGATTGAGAAAAATTTAGAGAGTTTCTCTTACTGATGGTTCATGACAAATAACAATTACTATTATAAGAACCTGATCAATGAGTATGGTCACAGTAAAAACCGGCAATGATCAGGAACAGGTTAGAATTTAATTCTCTTTCCTACACAGATTCAGAAGGTTCATACTCACCAGAAATATTATAAGCCATCTTCCAATAGTTTTCACCTTAAAAAAATAGCTAAACAGTCTAGTTAGGCAGCATATTGAAAAATGAGTCAGTAGACAATGAGCTCCTTCTGTATCTGAACGTTCCCGTTACTTTCCAGAAGTAGACGGGCGATCAGGAATGGGAATGCCCAAAAGAACTTTGGAGATTTGTGCCCTGCACAGTTGTCACAACCCAACTGGCACCATGCCCTACCAGGAAGCTGAGAATCAGATGGGGACCCTGCAGAACAAGGACATTCCACTGCCTGGGTGCTGCCAAGATCTTGATCTGAAACAGCAGGCCCTCAGCTAGAATGATGTTCTTCCTTCTTGATCCTCAGTCTTCCACTTCCACCCACCCCGAGCAGGCCCAGGAGGAAATATACACTATCCAGTATACCATGTGGGTGCCATGTTGGTTAGTTTTCTGGAGTCACCTGAACTTCTTGCTTGTAAAAAATATATGTAGATATGATAACATTAGATAAATGTAAGATATGAGAACACTATTTCAGAGACTATAGGGAAGAAATTTAATTTTGTATGGGTTTTTTTTTTCATTCATTCAGCATATATCTTTTGAACTCCCACTGGGTGTTTGGTGCTATACAGGGAACAAATCATAGTTCCTGCCCTCATGGAGCTTTGAGTCTCTAAGTAGTGAACAGTTTCCATTAAGTGTAGAATTGACAATTTCATTCCTCTAATGAATGAAATTGTCAATTTCATTGACAATTACCATGCTTATATTCTCCATCCGTGCTCTTCCTTGGAAAATTAGCTGAGGTTGACAAGTTGACTGAGTATTGCTTCAATACTTGCTGCTATGTGAGGACCTCATCTATAAAAGTTAATCAGCTATCATATACCTACTCTGTGCCCAGCAGTGTGTAGGTGTTAAGGGAGATCCTAATGAAGTGCACATTAATTTATTTGCCTTTTAGTTCCTTGTGATTTTAATGGAGAAACCAGATTTGCATGTACCATGTAATCAAAGAATAATGTAAAACTACAGACTTATCTGCTAAGTAACATGGAAGTGATTCTAAATGGTCAAAGGGAGTGGAAGAGTAATTCTTTGTGTGACAAATTGGTTAGCCTCAAGCAAACAGATAAAAGTCAATAAGAGCCACTTCCTTTCTTTTCAGAGGAACATATTGCTCTGAAGGGACATATTGCTAAACTCTTATCAATACAGGTTGCCACGTGTCTTCCCTTTAGGGATAAAAATTAGGTTTGTAAGTGTATCTGATGCCCTTGATCTTAGTTTCTATTTGCATTTACTCTTTCAGATCAAAACTTTATAGATCAACATTCCTCCTTCTAAGATTCTTGAGTCATCAGCTAATGTGTTACATATTTACAGCCTCATTTATGCAAGAGTTGGAAGTTTTTAAATTTTCTTTTATGGAACTTTTAATGATTTCTGCTCTCCCTCTCCCTGTAAATTAACTTTGCTAAATAATGCAGTTAGACTCTGCACAAGTTTTACTTCTATAACTTCTGGCATATACTCTGAAGACTTTTTCAATTTTAGTGCTCTTTTTGCAAAGTCTTTATGTACCATAATAAAACCTATGTTTCTTCAACATGCAGAGGGAGAACATACATGAAAAGTCATATGGACATTTGATGTCATGGAGTATTTAAAGAATCTCTGGTTTCAGCACATTGGTCAGTTGGGTTTGTTTTTTTTTTCTTTTTGGGTCACACCAAGCGATGCACAGGGGTTACTCCTGGTTCTACACTCAGGAATTACTCCTGGCAGTGCTCAGGGGACAATATGGGATGCTGGGATTCGAACCCGGGTCGGCTGCATGCAAGGCAAACGCCCTACCCTCTGTGCTATTACTCCAGCCCCGGTCAGTTGGGTTTTGAGCTATGTTGGCTGTGTGCTCCACAAGAGGGTCTGATTGATCTGAACTAATTGTTTTTTGCTTCTTTTATTGCTCATATGTGCTTTATGGCATCAAGTTGACCAATAACTTTCAGCTCTATATTACTATGAAAATATTTTATAAGTGTTATGGGACACACTTTGTCCCCAATCTATGTCAGAAAAGTTCTTTCCCCAGGAACTATGTGGAAGACTTCCCTGGAAGAGCAGGATTCATCTTTGTGATTTGGCTCCCAGACTCTTTTTCCTCAAAAATATCAAAAACTCCTATACAGTTGAGATTTATATACTTCCCAAAACATTAAGATCAGATTATTGGAATACTTAGAATCAGTCTTCAAGAAAATAAGCAGTAGAGCTTAAAAAAAAGCTTGTAGGAGGGAAATAATTTTAATTAATATGAGTACAAAGTTGGACTGGAGCGATAGCACAGCGGGTAGGGCATTTGCCTTACACACCACCGACCCGGGTTCAATTCCTCCATCCTTCTCAGAGAGCCCGGCAAGCTACCGAGAGTATCCCGCCCACACAGCAGAGCCTGGCAAGCTACCAGTGGCATATTCGATATGCCAAAAACAGTAACAACAAGTCTCACAATAGAGATGATACTGGTGCCCACTTGAGCAAATCGATGAACAATGGGACGACTGTGCTACAGTGCTATGAGTACAAAGTTAAAGTAAACTTGTATCAAGATTTGAAATAAATTTTTCCCACTTTCTATATTTCAGTTGTTGGGTACAGTAGTGCTTTTCTTATGGCTAATTACAACTGAAATTCATACCTCATAACTCATAAACTCATAACTCATACCTCATATGAGGCACTTAAATTAGTCAACTTACGTGGGGAACAAAGTAGAAGGTAGTTGTCAGAAGCTGGAGGGTGAAGGAGAATGCAGAGTTGTTATTAAATGCGCACAGAGTTTCTGTGTTACACATGAAAAAGTTCTAGAAATGGATGATTACACTAAATTATAAATTTACTTGACACTACTGAAAGGCACATTTAAAAATGGGTAAGTTGTCATACTTTATATTACTTGTCTCTTGTCACCAAAACAAAAGTGGAAAATTCAAAAATATCAAATATGCTATGTTGGATCTTGGTCCAGCTCTATTAAGATGTGAGAAAGAACTTATCCTTTGTAAAAAGAAATATGAAGACAGATGACTTTTTATTTGAGCACTAGGTAACCCAAGTCAACTTGCCTTCTGGAATTGGTTTTGATTGTAAGAAGTCTGGGGAAACCTGCAAGAAAAGAGGAAAGTATCTCTTTCTCACAGTGTATTTAGATATCAGTAATTGGTCACTCAGTAATTGGTAAATCAGGGTTGGCCAGAATTTTGTACCTTGTGGCTTTACCAAGGCTTATAGAATCTTGCTAACTCTAAAGCATCTTCATGAGCATGCACATTCCTAATGGTCTAGGTCTCTAAAATGATAACCAACACTGGGCATATAAACACTCCTGGGTTTCTGTATGCAGTGTCACCAAGAACACTCTGTCAACTCAGTTAATAGTTTTCCAAATAATGAGAAGCATTTTTGGTATGATGCATTGATTAGTCAAGGTGTGCTTTTTTGATTATAAGGTTGTGCTCACTAAAAATGGAAAAATGGAGTAATCCATATCTTTCTCATCTGGCTCCTCCCTCTCTCCTTTGACCTTGCTTGAATCTCAACATTAACCTTCACATAATAGTGGAGTTACAAGAATGATTGAGTTCAATAACCAGAAATTTTTTAAGCACATTATATGCTTTTACCTCTATGTGCTACCTACTAAAAATTAAGAGTGAAACAAAATATGAAATAATTTAAAGTAACTTCTAAAGTAACACTAACATAGCAAAATTAGCAAAATAAAATTATGATAATGAGAGAATTTTCTATGTAAGGTAATGGAGTATTTCTAAATGTGAATGTTAGCCAACATAATAAATTTAATACATTAAACTCCGTTTATTTTCTAAAATTGTTTCTAAGTTAATTAATTGATTAAATATTTTTATATTACCAGGGCAAAGCTTTAGCTGCCCAAAGTTTACAGTAGAGAAGAAAACTTCCCAGTTGATATTTAATCAATTTTAGTGTGAATTTATAGAATGTGTATAAAGGTACTGGTCATATATAGTCTGTAAATAAAATACTAGCATAATAGTAAAGGTATCCTACATATTTAGTGTTCTCAGTTGGAAACAGGAACTATTTTATCTCTAGTTTATAGGTCTAATAAAATTTCAATTTACTTTCTTTTACTATAAGTACATTTTGTCTTTTTCTAAAGTTAATACCATTGAGTATAAAAGCTAGACACTGTAATAGGAATACACACTCATTTGAAATATGTGACTGTGCCTCTTAAATAATTTGGTTTATAAATACTGTCCTATTTGACTTCCTCGTAGTCAAAACAATTTCCCTTTACATGCTTACCAGGCTTGGAAGAGCAAATGCATAGTTCTAATTCCAGGCTTTAAGTTTATTTATAGAAATCCCCTGACTTATTCATTTTGTGACCTTGAAATTATTTTCTTGATGGTTAAAAGTATACCTTGATATAATATGAGCTACGTCTCTCTACAAGCTAATCAAGAGAAAGCATTGATTTGCTACTGTGTGTGTACTGTGTCACCTTTGAGTAGAATCTGAAAGATCACAACTGGAAATCTTCAACCTGGAAATAACATTTCTTATGTCAGAGAAAATGCAATATTAAGTTTCAGATCTACTGACCAGGGAGAATGACTTCATGCCCAGCTATATCCCTAGGATGTTATTCCATGCCCAGGTTTGACTGAGAAGTGTGACTCCAGGCTCCTGTTTATATCAAGGAGATGCTCTCCAAAGAGCAAAATCACCTTCTTCAAATTTTACTAGAGACACTATGCTTCTTTTGGGGGAGTCTCCCAGTAGAGCTTGAGGTCCCAGGCGCTTCTCCAGAAGTGCTTAGCCAGCTTGATCTGATGGTGCTGGGGCCACTAGGGCCATAGCCAGCTGCACTCTAAGAGCGGGGATCTCACATGAAAGACATGTGCTCCACCTCTTTGAGCCACCCCAATATGAGCCAGAGGAAAATTCCCAAGGAAGAGACTGACATAATCATATAGAATTTTTGGAAAAACTCACCTTCTGCCACACAGTGTGGGAAAGAGTGGTATCATCTTAGCCCACCTGGGTCAGAATTGCCCAGCATGAATATTCAAAATACAGCCTCTGGTCTTCCTAGTTAGAATCCTCTGATGCTTTATTGTGTGATTGGTGCAGAAGGTAGATGGGTTGGGGGCGGGGGGAGAAGGAATGAGAACTGGAGGCATTTAAGATGCTGTGGCTAAAGTGGTATTTCTGAAATGGTGGTACTGGCATATTAGCAATTAGCAATTTTAAAATTACAAAGTGACCCCTCTATTCACTCCTAGAAGAAGCCTCTGTATATTATTTAGCGAGCAGCATGTGGACTGGACTTCAGACCCCTCCTCCATTTGGGTAGCCATCTTTGTGTGATGCATAAACCCTTCCCTGTGCCAGAGTCTAAGTCCCTGGAATGCTACAGGGAGATATATATATATATATATATATATATATATATGAGAGATTGTAGAAAGTGGAGACTGAATGGATCGTATGGATAATAAGGAGCTACGTCTAAAGTGAGGCTTAATAATATCTTTTTAAAAAGGAGTTTCAGAGTCTTCCGGTTTGCTTGTTATGGTTGAAAATTAATAGTGTTATTGGACTAGAGCTATGGCACAGTGGGTAGGGTATTTGCCTTGCACGCAGCCGACCCAGGTTCGATTCCTCCATCCCTCTCAGAGAACCCGGCAAGCTACCAAGAGTATCCCGCCTGCACGGCAAAGCCTGGCAAGCTTCCCATGGTGTATTCAATATGCTAAAAACAGTAACAAGTCTTACAATGGAGACGTTACTGGTGCCCACACAAGCAAATCAATGAACAACAGGAAGACAGTGCTACAGACAGTGCCCATTCTAGTTATCCTCCCCCACCATCAGTTTGAGGTTAAATCAAGCTAAATCCTAATAATTGTATTTAGAAATATACAGCATGGCAATCCCGGTCAACTGGGCTTCCCATACTTGAGTTGATCATAAAAATGTCAGGTCTGAGTACAGAAACTTAAATGGACCAGCAATTCATTTGCAAGATAGTTATCTGAAACTCTGTACCCAAAGAGATAGCAGTGATTAGATTCCAAGTTTTTAAAAAAATATTTGCTGAATATCTATTAACCTCAATTCTTTGATATTTTAGATTTTAAAAAAGTTGTAAAAGATGAGTTTTCAACATCAGTTGTCACTGTCACTATCACTGTCACTGTCATCCCGTTGCTCATTGATTTGCTCGAGCAAGCACCATTAACGTCTTCATCTTGAGACTTCTTGTTACTGTTTTTGGCATATCAAATATGCCACGGGTAGCTTGCCAGGCTCTGCCATGCGGGCGAGATACTCTCAATAGCTTGCCAAGCTCTCCAAGAGGGGCAGAGGAATTTTCCAAATCAGAGTAAAATTAAAACTACTTATATTTATCAAAAATAGGCATATTTAATTTGAGGATCAAAAACAGTCAAGAAATGCATTTGCATTACACCACAGGGCCCAATAAGCACCATATTCTTGGGTCCTAATGTTGATCCACCTGAGATTATGCCAGGTATTTCTGGTTTGGCCCCTGCGCAAAAAAATCACAAAAATAGGAGTAATCCCTGAGCACTGCCAAGTGTGGCCAAACCTTTCCGCACTCCCCCCACCCCTTACCCAACCTTGAAAAATATTATAAGCACAGGATGGAGGGGCTTAGAGGGACAAGTCTCTGTGCTCTCCTGAATGAAGTATAAGTCTTCTAAAACCATTTTAGAACCTGGAGAAATGTACACACATGGTTAACTAAAGAAAACAAGCCCTCACCTCCCTCACCTTTATTATGTAATTTCTGTTGCTTCTACCTCATTCTTCCCTCCAGAGTAGAAAAGATACAAAATGTTTACTACTAGTATTAGGATTCATATCTGATAACCTGAGATTGGCATGAAATTTAGTGCCCAAATTAAAATTTGTCAGTTTGTAAAGATGTATTACTCATTACAATAAAATTAAATGATATCTGCAGTACATGAAGCTAATATTTCTGAGTGTTTCTAAATTATTTAGTCTTTAAAAGAAAAACCTGAAACTCATTTAAATAAGCTATGAAAATTCTTGTTCATGAGAACATTCCTAGAACATAACAGAATATTCTTACGATTTGTTTATAATAAAGTGTATGTCAGTAGCAAATATTTAAGAGAAGAAAAGATCTTGATATAGTCTCCATCATTATTTAAGCCTTTGATAGAGTTATATCTCCAAACAAAAAATTACAAAGAAATTTAATTTAAGAAATTACAAAGAAATTAATAGTGTTAAAAATAGAAGGGTGTGCTCGCTTCGGCAGCACATATACTAAAATTGGAACAATATAGAAAAGGTTAGCATGGCCCTGAGCAAGGATGATATGCAAATTTGTGAAGCGTTCCATATTTTTGGGACACTGGGGCCATAGGTGGAAGAGAATGGGCACTGGTGAAGGGATGGTTATTCGAGTGTTGTATAACTGTAACCCAGGTATAAAACTCTGTAACTTACCCTCACGGTGACTCATTAATAAAAAATATTAAATTAAAAAATAGAAGGGGTTTTACAGATGACTGATTAAAGAAACTTTGGTACATCTACACAATGGAATACTATGCAGTTGTTAGAAAATATGAAGTCATGAAATTTGTATATAAGTGGATCTACATGGAAAGTATCATGTTAAATGAAATGAGTCAGAAAAAGAGGGACAGACATAGAAAGATTGCACTCATCTGCGGAATAAAATAACATAGTGGGAGACTAACACCCAAGAGTTGTAGAGATAAGGATTAGGAGGTCTGCCCCACAGCTTGGAAACTGGCCTCACATGCTAGGGGAAAAGGCAGCTCAGATAGAGAAAGGAACACCAAGTAGAGGATGTTGGGAGGACCCATTCGGGTTGGAAGATGTGAGCTGAAAGTAGACTATAGACCGAACATGATGGCCACTCAATACCTCTATTGCAAACTACAACACCCAAAAGGAGAGAGAACAAAGGGGAATGCCCTGCCACAGAGGCAGGGTGGGGTGGTGGGGGATGGGGTGGGGGTGGTGAGAGGGATACTGGGATCATTGGTGAAGGTAAATGGGCACTGGTGGAGGGATGGGTAAACGATCACTGTACGAGTGAAATGCAAACACAAAAGTTCATAAGTTTGAAACTGTACATCACAGTGATTCTCTAATAAAAAATTTATAAAAAAAGAAGGGGTTTTAGGAGTGTTTCAATGAATTGAATTCTAACCGAAATATTTTCTCATTTTTATAAGATTTTTAAATATTTTTGCCAAGTGGAAATACATGTGTGGCAATGTAAGTCTTGAAGTTATGTATCTCATTATGTGAATAAACCTAAAGAAATATTTTTGTAATATTAATACTTTAGGAGTTATGAGATGGTACAGTAGTTAGGGTATATGTCCAACATGTGCCTGACACAGGTTCAGTCCTCAATAGATGACCCCCAGGCATCTCTGCGTGTATCTCTGGAGGCTCCTAAGCATTACCACATGTGGCCCATAAGAAATTTATGATCTCTGTCAGATCCTCATCCCCTGAAGAATCTTGGGTACTATGGTGGTTGTGAGGTATAGTAACATTAATACCATAAATATAAACACAATTTAAACACGTTTCCTGAACTGTGATATTAATTTTTAAATGGTTTCAGAGAAAGAAATATAAAATAAATTATTTCAGACCTGCTAGAGGGGCGGCTTGAGGGATAATTGGGAAAATTGAAAATAATGGTCATGGGAATGTGCAATGGTGGTGGGATTGGTGTTGGAATATTGAATGTCACAAGTCATCATGAACAATTTTATAAAATTTTTTAAAAAATAAGATAAAATGGTTTCAGAGACCCTGACAACTCATAAGACTTAGATCAATGGATTACCAAGTGCAGAGTCAAACTTTATAATGGAGCAGGCTAGCGAGTAGGGCAAAGCCAGCTTTGGTCCCAGACTTGTTGCTTCATCTCCTAGTCAGGTCTCCATTTGTAATCTGTATGTGTGTGTGTGTGTTTGTGTGTGTGTGTTTGAGAGAGAGAGAGAGAGAGAGAGAGAGAGATGGAAACACACATTTGAATGTAGGTCCTTCCAACTACAAAACTGACCATTTTCCTTCGCCTCAACTGCCTCTGAGGACCCCACGGAAATTTCTGGGAGTGAAGGGGCAGCCCTTAATTTTCATGATTTTCGTTGATCTGGGCACCTGTGAGAGTAAATGGGGAATTATCCTATTAGTCATGGCACAGCATTGGCCTAATAGGAGAAAGGCCTCCTAGTAGCTAAGTATCCAAACCAATGCATAAGTCTTCTCTGCCAAACAAGATACACAGTGCCTGGCGCATGGAAGAGGCTCTGAAAATATTTTCAGAACATGATTACCTGTGCTAAAACAAAAAGGAACATTTGAAAATTATCTGATTTGCTCCTGCAAGCTTCACTAACATCAAAAATTATTTTACCGGCAGTGACCATTTTTCAAGCATCATTTACAAAAATCATGTGGGTTAATCTAGGTTGTGAACAGTGTATGACAGAGCATAGAAGGCAAGAGATAGAACTTATGAGAACCATATAAGGTACCTTTTAAAGAAAATGTTATTGAATCACTATGAGATAGTTACGAGCTTTCATATTTGGGTTACAATCACACAATGATCAAACACCCATCCCTCCACCAGTGCACATTCCCCACCACCAATATCCCCGGTATAACCCTCCCCCTTTCCCACCTCTCCCTGCCTCCATGGCAAACAATATTCCCCATACTCTCTCTCCACTTTGGGGCATCATGGTCTGCAATACAGACACCGAGAGGTCATCATGTTTGGTCCATTATCTACTTTCAGCACCCATCTCCCGTCCTGACTGATTCCTCCAGCCATCATTTTCTTAGTGATCCCTTCTCTACTCCATTTGCCTTCTCTCCTCCGCTCATGAAGCAGTCTTCCAGCTATGGGGCAATACTCCTGGCCCTTGTATCTACTGTCCTTGAGTGTCAACCTCATGTAATTATATTCTATACTCCACAAATGAGTGCAGTATAAGGCACTTTTAAAACTTGGGTCTTTGCTGGTCTCTGAGCAAGAGTTCTACCCATAGGTGGTGAGGCAAACAAGCCTGTAGTTTCTCTCCCGTCTGTTTCTATAGTTGTCCCAAGGGCAAATGGCAAGGGGCCAACCTCAGTGGTTTTATCGCTGTAGAATATGGCCTGCATTGTTGCTGGGGAAAGAAAAAAGGTGAAAGAAAAGGGTCACTGCATTAGCTTCTCCTTAAAAAATCTAGGAATCTTGGGGGGGGGTGATCTTTTTTTTTTTAATCTAGGGGTTTCTTTCCTGAGCAGAGAGAAGCCACCTGTCTAGTTCTTAAGCCAGGAGAGAAATCTTCCTTTCCTTTGTATTTGCAGCCAATGCCCTCTTCCCTATGGTTCTCATATCCCAACACACCAGGAGAGGCCACTGGTGTTAGAAATTTATTTATTTTACAAATGTTTATTAAACGTTTACACTGCCAACTTCCAAGAAGAGAAACTGACACTGTCCATACACAGACCTTAGAGACCAGATAAGAATCACAGTTCCACTTGGTAACTATGGTTCAAGAAAGAAGAATGTGGATGTATGAGACCCTCAAAAAGGGAACTTAGTTCAGGCAGAAAAAGCCTCCCTAAGAAGAACTATAGCTGAAGGCTAAAGATCCAACAGAAATTAAGAGTGACTACAAGAGTGTTCCAGACAGAAGTAGTTATATGTGCAAAGGCCTGTGGTAGCAGGGAGAGTGGCAAGTTTATGGTTTGGATGGGAAAACAGAAGGTCATCAAGAAAAGATAAAGAACTCAGAATGACCAGGGTTATGGGCCTTGGGCACTTGTTGTATGTGAGGTGGTCTAAGAAATTTCTCAAGGATTATCTAATTAGAGGCCCACAGTTTTACATAGGGAAGCACTATGCTTACAGAGGCAAAATTAATTAATACAGGCCTTTATCAAAGGCTCTTTTCTTTACCCCAAAGAGAATGAAAAACCAGCAAAGGGTTTTAAGCAGAATATGTGGCATAAAAAGATATAAGTTTTAAAAAGATGGACTGAATAAGATAAACCAGAAATGTTCCCACCCTGCCATGTTCAGACTCTCAGTACCCAAAATAAAAGTGCTTATACTCAAAGCTCTTGGGGGCATTCAATCTGAAAATAAGTGATAATTATAAATAAACCCAGATAGTATTAGCTGAAGTATACTAATTCATGAGTTATTCTGAGGAAATGGGAAAACGTGAATGGCCTAGTCATCCAGCTTTTTCTTTTCTGGGAACTGCATTCCAACAAATTTTTTAAAAAAGCTTACATAGGTGTAAACTAGAAATCATGATTGGAGACCCTTGTCCTATCATGGGGGTCCTATGCATGTTTTCCCCACCCCATGCTAAATTTAATAACTATTAAGAGTTATGGCAGTGTCTAACTTTTACCAAGAGGGCAAAAACTCCCCCATAAGACCCGTTTTCTTTGATAACATTTTTTTTAAAAAATTTGCATTTAATATTTTATTAACATGAAGACTTCTTACTTCCCTGGCAATCTGGACTCCATTCTTCACTGGACTGGTGGACTGGCCCTACCCCATGCACATCTGTGCGCTCTCTCCTCCCCCTGATAACACACCAGCTCGTTCTCCTCTCTCAGCTTCAATTGTCTGCAGCTGGATTCTCCCCCTACCATCTGTCATCTCCTCACCAGCCTGGCAAGTACCTGTGCTTGTGACCCCTGGATTATCTGAAATTCACATATGCTACTGAAGATTCAGTTCATGAATTTAGAAGTTGGGATAGAAGTGGAAACAGAGGATGGGTTCTGAACACACATAGGTCATCTTTGAAAAGGCTTCTGGTTATAGGGTGAGGGGGTATCCTTGGGAGACAAAGGAGGTATTCCAGGCAGGCAAAGCATATGAAATAAAATGACAAGGAAACAATGAGGAAATGAGTCTCAGAACTGATCTCCTGTGTGTCCACAGTGAAGGGGGGAAAAAAGGCTAAAATGATTGATATAGCTAAAGTCAGAAAGAACTATCAGGAGAAAATTTTTACCTAAAACATAACAAAGCCACCTTAGGGTCTTAATCATATTTAATTTAGGAAGAACAGATCATCAGTGCCTATTAGGGGGAGCGTGGAGGTAGGGATACCCTCTTTAAGAGTTTCAGTTACAAACCGGAGCTGACATCCTTAGATTAGAAATGATGCATTAAAAAAAAAAAGCCCAGTAGCCAGTATGAGCTCATTAACTCTTTGTTGGCCCAAGGCAATGATTACAGAAAATGGTTATTATTGAAAATTTACATCATAGGGTAAGGCATGAAATGAAATGAAAATTGCAGTGGGTTAAGAATGGATGGTTTTTACTACTGCACAGCACTGCCGTGAATATCTAGACACGCATGCCAATGAAGTACTGCTGTACTTGTCCCCAGAGTCAAGGCAGTTGAATACTCTTAGCACACGCTGCTCAGCCAGAGGGGCTAGCTGTGGGGCCTCCTCGGGCTTCCTTAAAGCATAGATCTTGCCCAAATGTGGAAAACCTTTAGGGACGTGAAAACCATTAGGGATCTCTAGCCCTGATTTGAACCAAGCAGAATAAACAAACCCCTGCCCAAATTGGAACTTGCTGGATGCCTTTTAGAGTTATCCAAGGGGAAAGGCTGGAGGCCTCCAGGGTCTGCTAGTGAGTGGGTGAGTGTCTTGTTTCGGCTCCTTCGCTCCAGTCTGATGAGAACACCCATCAAGTGTCTTGGTTGCACCTTGGTTGCAAAACCATAAATGGATTTTGTTCGGAACCTATAACATACACAGTACTTTTTTTATTTTGCTAATGGGATGTCAAAACCCAAGTTAGATCTTCTGAATGTGTGTTACGTATTCAAGGACTGAGCTGGAAGAGCTCCAGAAGCATTCACATTTTCCATAGACAGGATCTTGGTAACTTCCCAACCTCGATTTCTATTTTCAATATCCTTTGTCATTCTTTCCAGTCTAATGGTTGAGTTAGTTCTCTATACCATATTGTTGTGTGAGTTTGTGTGTCTCTAATAAGTAACATTTAAAAATTGATTGAGATCTGTGATTTACAATACTGTTGATATTGGTATCTCATTCACATAATTCCAATACAAAACCCATCACCAATGTACCCACCTCCCTCTTACCACCCCCCAACTCAATTGTGTGGATCTTGTGATGTTGCCTTTGAACTTTTTTTACTACCTTGTGGTACATCTTTAAGTCCCATAAGTGATCTGTTTTTAATCTCTCCCCTCAACATTTTTTAAGTTGGAGAATAGATTTATAGAGAACTATAAATGTTCTTTCATTCAAAATGTAGTCAACTTGCTCTGGCTCCTGATCAAGTTCCTTAATGGCCATGATCCCAGAGACTCAGAAACAAATCTTGGAACCCAGCAGCTTTGGGCAGAAATGTGTCCGGAGTCCACATTAGGTTTTCAGCCCTGGGCCACCCCAGGTGGGAAAATGTGCCGATCCACCATCTTTTCCCCCTGGCGGCTTGGGGGCTGCCATCTTCCAGAAGCCAATGGACAGACAGGTTTGGGCCCACCTTGATGAGGCATGAGGAAACTCACGGGATGGGGGTGAAGTCGGCCCTTTCCTCCCCTGCCTCAACAAGACGCCAAGTTGCCGCTCACAAAGGCCTCTCTGGCTCCTGATTAAGTTGCTTAACGGCCATGATGCCAGACACTCAGAAAAATCTCGAAACCCAGCGGCTTTGGGCAGAAATCCCTCCAGATTTAATTATTAAAATTCCAGAATTCCCAAAGATAAAGATAGGAAAGCCAGAGCTAGAGCAGCTAAGACTCAAGCCTTAGATGGGAACAGACCTAGAGGTCCAGAAACATCATGTGAACTATTTGAAGCCAACTTGACTTCATACCCCATCTCCATAGTCTACCTCTAGGAAATATGCAATTTAGCACAAAAGGAAAGATATTTTCTGAGTGCTGGCCACAACTCTGGTCTCACTAGGGACAAAACAATGAGAAAAAGACAAAACAAGCAATTGCTCTTAGTTTTCGGAGGTTAATGATTTATTTGACAAAGAAGCTGCCATGTGAACATGTGGTTACAATGTCCTTTGATACACACCAGGCAGATATTAGAGACAAGAAGTGTGGCTTCTGGATGGATAAACCACCACCTATCAAAACACAACCAGAAAGCAACTCTGCTTTCCAGTGAAGCACCGGAGGAGGCCCGAGTGGCCCAGGCATTTTATTTCTGAAGTTTCCCTTTGCTTGAAATAATGTTGTAATTTGTTATTGGCTGGGAATGTTGTTGCTTTATCAACCTATTAAGAGACATTATGCCATATGCTATTGGTTTGTATTGTCATGAATTATGATTCTGTGAACTTGTGTTAAACCAGTCATTGTCCCAAAAAAGCCCTAAAACGACTGGTGGTGGTAATGGGATTTCATTATATGCTGACAAAAATTCTAAATCTGTCACTTATAGGCAGGATACTTAACTCCTCTGTTCCTACCTATCCTCATGTTGCCTATAAAATGGGGACAATGCATATTCTAACCTTATTAGTTCTGATTTTTTAATATGATAACATCTATAAATGAAATGAATATAAAGTTATTATATAAAAAACAATCTTTAAGGTAGAAATTGAATGAAGAAGGCACTCCAAAAATAGCAAGGACAAAGGGTTAGCTGCAGTCTGGTTCTCACAAGAAGTCAGAGGGAGGGAACATGAAGGGACTGTGGGAAATGGAGCTGGGAAGAGCCTCTCCAGTCAAGAGGACAGGGATCCAGACAGTGTCTCTTTCTGGCTCTTGCCTTCAGAGTTCATTTCTCCCATGTTTTATGGGGATAGCAGCTCACCTGTCCCCAATCCCTCTCTAGTCTTCCTTGCTGGGCTGGATCATTTGGAGATTGTCACCTCTTTTTTTTTTTCTCAAACTCAATATGAGTAAATTAGAATTTTGCTTTTTTTTTTTTTAAAGAAAATTGTTTAAGGTGCTGCAATTTACAATATTGTTAATAATGGGTTTTATGCACAACACATTCTACCAGAGTATCCATTTCCCTCCACCACTGTTCCAGTGGCCCCTCCCCCCAGTCCTCTGCCCCTTCCTTAAAGATTTTTATTACATACTTTTCCTTTCAAAAGAAAAGAAGAGATAGAAATGAATGGAAGAACGGAAAGGGGAGAATAAGAGAGAAAAGTGGGGATAAGGGAGGTGGACAGAAAATACAGACGCACCAAAACAGACACGTCCAGCAAAGTCCAGACTTGTTCCTTCATTTGTCAGAGCAGATCACGGATCAGCTTTGCCAGTGAATTCCATTGATAGGACTTCCTGTTCTTTTCCTTTTTTTTTTTTTTTTGCTTCTGCCCTGAATGTATGGGTTTGGTGATTACACCAGCTGCCTGAGAGTCTGCTCACATGTTTGCCGTCTCCCTTTCTGAGTTTTATCACCCCTCCACCAAAGATCTGAGTCTCAGAGCCATTTGACTCTGTGCAGTCTTGCATTCCGTTGTTTCCCAAACTCCATCTGTTAGTTCAGCACCAGTTACTGAGCTAGCTTCTCTGCAGGCACTCCACCAGGTTTTGGAAAGAACAACGTAAGGTGTAGGAGTTCAAACAGTAATTCAGACACTGAGAGCAGCATGCAAAAATGGCCCGGGAACAAGCATATTGTGTATAGTGTATCCAAAGGAGACTCAGTCCTCACATGAATATAAACTCTGGTGTTTTTGTTGGTATTGTAGCACCATACATTGATATCTTAAAAGCCTGCATTGTTTCAAAAATTTTATTAATGCTGATCTTTCTGCTGCTTAGCACAGATTTAAAAGGGGTCATGTGGGCTTCCCCCTGGGAGAACCTATGTTCTCTTTCTTCCCTCATATTTCCCTAAGTAATATAATTATACTTCAAAAATAATGAGAAGTCACATTTATGAAGTGATCCCTTGTAAAATAAAATAACTTTTATTTAGGCTTCTATTTTTTTTAATTTAGCCACCATGATTTACAACACTAAATCGTATTAATGCATACAACAATTTCAACATCCCACCCTTCACCACAGTGTCCCCCCTTCAACTTCCCACCCTCCTGTCCCCTACCATGATAAGCTCAGTTCTGTAGATAAGTCTCAGGTGCCTCTATTTAATATTGAAAATAACATTTTTTGAGGGCCAGATCACTAGCTCAGTGGCCTGAGAGCATACTTTTCATGCAGAAGGACAAGGATCAATCACTGGTACCTCATAGTCTCTTAAGCCCTGCCAGGAGTAGCACCCAAGCACAGAATTGATAGTGGCCCAGAAGTCTTCAAACTTTGACCCCCCAAAAAATAATAATAATTTTGAGATACAGTTTGAAGGAGTCATTCTTGGGGGAAGCCTTTAAGCCTAAATGGAAAAATAGACTCTCCTGTCAATCAAAGGAATGTAGAGATATTTAATTTGGGTACTATTGTTAATAAATGGATGAATAAATGACAGTTGTCATCAGGACTGAGTGATAGTGGGTTAGGGTGCAGGCTAGCATTTTCCAACTCAATTTTGTCTCCCAGAACCGTGTGGTCCACAATCATCATTGGATGCACCCTTGGAGATCCTCTGTGCTGCTGGGGTGACCCAAGTACCCCTGGTACCAGCTGGCCTGAACAGTACCACATCCTCAGGCCTTTAAATTGAACCACTAACCAGGTGATGAGAATATCCCATGGGGCCCTGGGCCTTCTAGAGTCATTTGGGAGGTCCTCAAATAAAACAGAATCAACTGTTGATTGGTGTGAACTCTCTCTATACCTGGATGTTCTTTTCCCTTTGATGGCCCTAAGAAACTCTTTCAAAGAAGTATTTCTCAAAGGGTAGTGGTCTTTTACAATCTTTGAAATGCAAATCTGTTGAAATGCAGATTTGGATGTACTAGATCTGGGTTGGGAACTAAGAGTGTGAATTTTTCAAGGCCTTCTGTGAATGGCAAAGGTAAAATCATCTCTGAATTTTTTTTTTTTTTTTTGGTGGGAGGGTCACACCCGGCAATGCACAGGGGTTACTCCTGGCTCATGCACTCAGGAATTACTTCTGGCGGTGCGCAGAGGACTATATGTGATGCTGGGAATCAAACCCGGGTCAGCTGCGTGCAAGGCAAATGCCCTACCAGCTGCACTATCACTCCAGCCTCATCTCTGAAATTCTTCTCAAGTGATTATTCAAGATCTTCTGCCTTCTTATCATTTACCTTTGCCCAGGAAGACCTGACTCTGAGAGCCAAGAGCTTTTGTTCCAGGCCCACGCCTGGTCTTGGAGCAGGAAGTCATGGATACCACCTAGAACAAGAGCTCGTTTTCCTTCAGGGCCTGCTGGCTGCTGCCACACACAAGGAGCAGAAACTTCTGTTTTCTTGTTGTTTTGTTCCCTTCTATCCGAGGTCTAATCCTCTGCTTGTAAGGGATCTTAAAAGCTTGATCTGGTCAGTTCATCCCTCACCCTCCCTTCTTGAAGCAGTCTTTGAGCTCGGGAATCAACCTGAATCAATTGAGTTCACTAAAAACAGACTTCTAAGCTCATTACATTTTCCCAGTTTCTGGGAGCTATATATGGTTCAGTCAGTGCACATAAAGAAACAACATCAAAAATAATCACTATCCTTTATTGTATCCGAAATTACTTGCCATAACATGTTCCAAGAACTTTACCAGACCTAAGGAATCAGAATCTGCTTTATTTTTCACCCTTCTCTTTTGTTATTGTTATTGCCGCTATGTTGATCTGGGGTCACACACTTTAGGTTATCATATCCTTACAGTTGGTTGTGGTGGTCACACACCTTTTAGTAACAATGTGCATCGCACTGAGTATTGTGGTGCTGGGATGTCACATGACAGGGCCTCCAGATCTCACTCAGCTATGGGCGGGTGCCAGGGATCAAACACAGACAGAGATCTAAAAGTCAGGCACATTACCACTGAGTTAATCCAGGTCTTAAAATATAAACTATTTTAACAACAAAATTCCCAGGTAAAACCTGGGTTTAACTAATGCTACCTATGAACTAATTGGGATTCCACTTTGGTGCCCAGGATTGGTGGTTTACAATTGTGAGACTCAGACTGGCCCAAGGAGAGTTCTAGTTTATGGTTGTCTTGTCCCTTTGGGAAAGAGGATCCAGCAAGTCCTTTCAAGTGAAAACATTACAGAGTAATTCGATATGACCCAACAGCTGTCAAAAATAGAATCTCCTTATATTGGTTATATTTATATCTGTAATTTTAGACAAAAAGGAAGTCACTCTAAACAAAAGGACAAGCTAGTGAATAATAGTTAAGAAGCCCATATTGTATGTATATTGTTAAGGAGCCTGTGCCCTATGTGTATTAATAATATATTACTCCCCTTTTGATTAAGCTTATAGTAATTAACATTAATATTAATTAATGATTAATATTAACACACTCCCTGTGCATACAATGATCTGCCCGGAGCTTATATGGAAACATGGAGGGCTTCCTCTATGCAGAATGTTTTATAAATCTCTCATAATTCCCAAAGCCACCTGTTGAGGTAAGATCATGAACTCCTTTGCAAAAATAAGAAAGTGAGACTTGAAGATTGCAAGTTGTTTCCCATACATTGGGTTATTTAAAAATGATACTGAACCAAGATCAGAATTAATAGCTGGTGGCTATTCATTGTCAGGAGCTATTCACTTCTGGCCCCAATTTCACCTATTCCTCTCTATAAACTTAAAACCCTGGTTTTAAGATAAGTAATTGTAGGGTTGGGAATGCGGCTCAGTGCTAAAGTACATGCCTTGCATGCATGAGCTCTGGGTTTGATTCCTGACACCAAAAATAAATATGTGTTTTTCTCCTGTTTTACAAGGCATTTCTGGGGCATCGTAGTGAGCCCCATCCCCTTCCAAAGTATTTGTTTAGCCATGTATATAAAACTCATGAGAAATTCAGAAAAATTAACTCCCCAGCCTCCCATCTTCTCATATCCTCAATGATGTTTTGAACTCTTTCCAGCTTCAAGTTCACAGGAAGCTGGGCAGATGGCCTGTTCTGCTTTGGGAGATTAATTCCAGAGTTAAGCAACTACAGAGTGACTGGGCAGGACCAGACAGAATTTGCTCCCATCACACTTCAGAGCCTGAGAAGACCTGCACCTTCTCCCACATTGTGTATAGGTCCTGGGGCTTTTCCTTCACAGCCTCTGTTAAGTGGCATGTTAATGATTGTGCTGAAGCTCTTAGGGAGGGATCCCGGATTTTCAGTGAGAGCTGGCATCAGTCCAGCAGTCAGGTCACAGATACTGATTCTGGGCAGCCCAGCAGTCCATGTTCAGCTGTGGACACTGGCTCGTCTCTGCTGCTCAGCTCAACTCAGCAAAGAGAAGCCAGTAACTATTGTTTTCAGGTCCTGTGACTTTATAAATATATAAATAAGTATATATCAAATCGGAGAGGAACTAATCTCAGAAAATATGAGGTTTTGGCTTACTGTGTTTAACCAGGTGAATTTTCTTTACATGTTTTATTGGACTGGCCTCCACTCTTCTCCCACCTCTGCTAGCCATCTTGGACATCATCTCACAAAGCCAAATAGTAATTTCCTCACTCCCTAGTTTCTGGCCTAAGTAGTTTTCTAATGAGTCCTCTTAGTCTGCCTTAGTAGAAAGTGTTAGAAGATGTAAGATATTTATGCAAATGAGACTTTAGGGAAAGCAAAGAGAATGGAACAGAACAGAACAATTGTTATTAAAAAACGGTGCATAAATAGAAGTGAATTTATCTCAGGAGTAAGAAATGCCTGCAAGATTCTGGATCTGGAGTAATAAAGATGATACCATAAATAAAGGGGGGGTGGGGGAGAAAGTCAGATCAAATTCAATTTGGATATCTTGACTTCAAGATATTGTTATTTTTTTTTTAAAGATTTTTTTTTATTTTAAAATTTTTATTAAATCACCATGTGGAAAGTTACAAAGTTCTCAGGTTTATATGTCAGTTATACAATATTCAAACACCCATCCCTTCACCAGTGCCCATATTCCACCACCAGAAACCCCAGTGTACCCCCCGCCCCTACCCCCTACCCCCTACTGTATAACTAATGAATTTCACTTCATTTTTTCTTTACCTTGATTACATTCCATAATTCAACACAAAACTCACTATAGTTGACATAACTCTCTCTCTCTCTCTCTTTTTTTTTCTCTTTTTCCTTTTCCCTTTTTTTTTTTTCTTTTTCCCCCTCATCCCCCTTCCTGCGCCTCATAATATGGTGTACGCCACGCCACGTCGGCCAGCGTGGGGCTTTTGCTTAGTTCACAGTCCAGAGGTGGCTGCTACATTAAAAACCTTCAATATTTTCAACAAAAACTTACTGTTATTATTTGGAGTTTCCCCCCCAAGTCAGACCTGTTCAAATGGAACCAATTCACATTGCTGACAATTATAAATGTTAAGTCCGCGCGGTTTTGGATTTCTGTATAAAGTCCAGGGAGAATTCTGCCAGAAATTACATAGCCCAGCTCACAGTCCCAGTGCATTGCTGTAAGAAGTCTCTGAATTCAAAGTCTTTAGGCGCAGAGGGTCCGATTTGCGCTCAGCGGCTCCGGGTTTATCTGGGCCGAGGGCGTGCCGGTTACGCCCCCTTCCCATGAGTTCCTGGGAGCCCCCAAAGTAAAATCCGAATACCTGTGGGTCTGGAATCAGAAGATGGCGCCTGCCACATGGTGCCGCCAGCCCGCCGCTTTCCATGCAGGAAGACAGGGTGGGGGGGAAAAAAAAATCCACCCCCAGCAGCACCGAGTTGTAGCCCAGTTTGGTGTCCCAAATGCATTGCTCTCGGGTGCTGCGCTGGATGCCCGAATGTGTTACATCTTTGGAGTCAAAGTCTTTAAGCGCCGCAGAGGGTCCCAAGATATTGTTATATTAAAGTAGATGCCCCATCAAAAAGATCAATAAGGTATCTGAGTGAAAGATCAGAAGTGGAATGTTATATGTGTGAGCCATCTGCTCAACTGTTATGGTTGCAGCTCAGCGTGAACTTTTCTAGGAGGAAAGAGAGAAAAATGAACAGAGAACTAAGACCTGTAGAGTTTATCCTGCAGGCTGCAAGACTGAGAAAACAGTACATAACTGGAGAGGTAAGAGGAAAATCAACATAGTATAGTGTTATGAACCTGGACTTGAAAAGGGTTGATGAGTTGAATATTAACAAGCTCTTTTACTATACAACTCTATAGTGATTGTAATGCAATAAGTCATGGTGTTCTCAATCTATTATTAGTCACTTTAGCATAGTTATTTTTTGCTTTTAAAGGTGGGTTTTATTTTGCCCTTAAAGGCCAGCAACTTAAACCATCAGTCATAGTCAAAAAACCAAAACTTTGCAATTATATGCAAAATTTCCTTCATTACTAAATAGTACATCAGATAGATTGAATTCCTATTGTAATTATTTAATGAGTCCTTGATTTAAAGTAAAATTTGAAAAAATGAGTCATTTTGAATCTTATAGTCTTAAAAACCTCAACAGAAAAGGGAAGTAGTTTTTGTTTGAATATAGATTAATCTTCAGGAACCAAATTTTAATAAATGGTAAATAGAATGAAATTTGAATCAAACAGTTCATAAAAAGAATCTTGGGTTTGCTATTTATAATTGTGAATATTGAGGCAAGTTATTTACACTCTGAATTTTCTCAGCTCTAAAGTACTTAGGCCAGAGAGAGTGCTGGTATTAATTAGTAGGTACGTAAGTAAAATGTCAGCAAGTAATGTCATCAACTATCATGATAGTTGACTTTTATGGGCAAAAGTCACTTTTTTTTCCAGGTATATATGTGTTTTTATATTTTTTGTTTGGCTGGTTTTTTTCCTGGCTTTGATTGAATTTTGTTTTGTTTTGTTTTGTTGTAGTATTAAGAATAAAAAAATCCAGGGCCTCATATCTTCAAGGCATAGTCCCTACCACTGACTACATTCCTAACCTTCACATGTTTTTTTTCTCATTCAGTTACTTTGACCTTCTCATAATCTGCTATGAATGATATTGCTGCAATAACATGTTCTAAAATCATATTAACTCACACTTGTTTTCTTTTAAATTACAGAGCTATTTTAATCAATATTCACATCATCAAGGGTTAGAAATGTGATCATAATAACAAACAACAATAAAGAGTTCATGTCCAACATGAATTTTTTAAATATATTTTTTCTTTCTTTAAAAAAACATAATTCTTAAAAATATCAGAGTGTTTGTGGCTTGAAGTCATAGTTACAGTGACGTCTCAGTCTGCCATCTGTTCTTGTCCAATGTACAGGTCCAAGTTAGGGACAGAACTGCAAATGCAAAACAAATGTCCTGTGTTCTGATACAAATCTCTTCTTAGACTGTACTTCCACATGTAATATACTAATATCAGATTAATGTTCGGTTAAATATTGAAATCAATAAAACACATTATTCATAAAACAATTAGAGAGCAGCCACAGGATCACCTCAATAGGTGCAGTAAACAGCCGGTGGATGTGGAACGAGCAGGAACCAGAGACAGCTTTAGGATTTGGGGTTCCAGCAATTGCTTGCACCCATGTATGGAGACTGTGAACTAAGCTTTTGCCCCACGCCGGCTAACGGAGGAAATATCCTTCCTTCTTGGTCTCTCTCCCCTCCGGGAGAAGGCGTGGTGTCCGACATTTTGTGGGTCCTTTGAGAAAGTATGAACTTTGGGCTCGGAAAAAAAAAATGTGCTTTGAACTTGAAACAGCCGCGGGATACCGGGGCAGTCCCAGCCGGGGCTGGTGCTCGGCTCCGGCCGAGTTTGGGCCCAGGTGCCCATGCCTCTGCACAGCCGGTGGATGTGGAACGAGCGGGAACCAGAGACAGCTTTAGGATTTGGGGTTCCAGCAAGTGCTTGCACCCATGTATGGAGACTGTCAACTAAGCTTTTGCTATATGCTGTTCCAGGAAGGGAAATGATTCATTTTCCAACTTAAATCTCCGCAGACTTAATTACTATAATATAGAAATTGTAAACCGCGTGGCCGCTACTGCGGCTGCGCGACATTTTATCTCTTCATTCTCATCAGTGGAAAACTTATTATCAAATATTTCCTTGTTAATAGAGCTGTATTCTTGGGGGATAAATTCCAACAAAAATAGTGAGTCTGTTTTGAAACTCTAACAACAATAGTGAGTTGTGTGTTGAAATCTGGAATGTAATCAAGGTAAAGAGAAAAGGAAGTGAAATTATCACTCACGCAAGGGGCGGGGGTTGGGGGGTGAGGTGTGGGATGTATACTGGTTTGTTTTTGTTTTTGTTTTGGTTTTGGTTTTGGTTTTGTTTTTATTGGTGGTGGAATATGGGCACTGGTGAAAGGATGGGTGTTTGAGCATTGTATAACTGAGATATAAGCCTGAGAACTTTGTAACTTTCCACTTGGTGATTCAATAAAATAAATTTAAAAAAATAGGTGCAGTAAAGGCTTTCAGCAAAATTGATACTATTTTATAATAAAAATAGTTATCAAGCTAAGAATCAAAAGGAACTTTCCTTACTGAATAAAGTAATTCTATGAAAAAATCACAACTAACTTGATGCTTTTGGGGTGTTATTTTGGTTTGGGTTTTGCTTTTCGTGAGGTGGGGGACCAAATCCAACAGTGATCAGGACTTATTCCTGGTTTTGAACTCAGAATTCACTTCTGGTAGGCTCAGGGAACCATATAGTAGTATGCCAGGGATCAAACTCAGGTCAGCCGTGAGCATGGCAAGCACTTTACCCACTGTGCAATCTTTCTGGCCCCAATGCCTAATGGTAAAATATTGAAAGCCATCCCACTCTTCTTTTTTTTTTTTTTTTTTGCTTTTTGGGTCACACCCAGCGATGCTCAGGGGTTACTCCTGGCTTTGCACTCAGGAACTACTCCTGGCGGTGCTTGGGGGACCATATGGGATGCCAGGGATCGAACCCGGGTCGGCCGCGTGCAAGGCAAACGCCCTACCCGCTGTGCTATCGCGCCGGCCCCCCATCCCACTCTTCTAAGAAGGAATCAAACAAAATTATCCGTTCTCACCTTACCACTTCTATGTAGCATTTTACCAGAGATTGTAGTTAGGACAGGCAAGAAAAGGAGACAAAAACCATCAGATTTTAAAAGGAGGAAGTAAGACAAGACAATCTATTATCATATAGCATTATCTCATATATTAAAAATCCTAAGGAAGACATTAAAAACTCTAGAGGAGTTAATAAATTATTTCAACAAGTTTTCAGAATACAAGCACAGTTGCATTTGTATATACCAGCTGTGAGCAACCCAAAAGTGAAACTAAGAAAACAATTTCATTTGCAATAGTAACTAAAGCACATCATAAAAATATACCAAAACAAGTACAGGGTTTATTTGCTAAAGACAAAACAAGAGCCAGAGCCATAGTTCAGTGGGTTAGGTGCTTGCCTTCCATGCGGCAGGCTCAGTTTCAATCCCTGACATCCCGTATTGTCCCTGGAGCCTGCCAGGTATGATCCCTGAGTACATATCCAGGATCTTTTAGCACAGAGGCAGGAATAGCCTGGAGCACAGCAGACTGTGACCCTCCAAACAAAAAACTACCAAAAAAACCCTTGAACACACACAGACACACACACACACACACACACAGACACACACACACACACACACACGATAAGACAGCATTGCTGAAAGAAATTCTAAAATCCTTAAGTAAATGGAAAGCCATCCTGTGTTCATGAATTGCATTAAAAGACTATTACTAAGATGGTAGTATCTTTTCCAGATGATCAACTGATTCAGTACAAACCCTGACAAAATTAAAGCTGCCTTTTTTTTCTCAGAAATTGCATGCTGATTCTACAATTTATATGGGCTTTCACGAAACCTAGAAAAGAACAAAATAATTTTGAAAGGATTAAATTGGAAGATTCACACTTCTGATTTCTAAACTTATTGCAATATTATAGTAATCTAAACAAAGAGAGACAGACATGAAAACAGAGAAACGAAATGGAATAAGAGTTTGGTCAAATAATTTTTGATGAGATGTCAAGTCCATTCAATGGTAAGAGGACAAGCATTTCAATGTATGATGCTAAAAACATTGAACCCAAAAATTTTAATTTGAACTCTTACCTAATAACATATGAAAATTAACTCAAAATGTACAAGAGACCTCTCAATATTAAGATATACAACCATGTAGCATCATGTTAAGCTTTTCTACATGGATATTTTTCCATCCATGGCAAGCAAAGATTTATTGAATATGACATCAATAGTACAGACAGTGAAAGAAGAAATAAACAATGTGAACTTCCATAAAATTAAAACCTTCAGTGCATCAAAAACCACTATGAATAGAGTAAAAAGGCAGCTCACAGAAATGGATAAAATGTTTATGTATCATAGATATTAAGTTTATAATATAAATTATGTGTGGGGCTGTGTGTGAAAGGATGAATAGAAGTTTACTGGTCACATAAAATGGTATTGATGGTGTGTCTATGTATGTGTGTGGGGGGGAGATATTTATGGGGAAATGGGAAGGAGGAAAGGCAGATTTTGAAGGTGAGGGAGAAGAAATGTTGAGTGCAACAGCTTGAATCACAAAGCACAGAGTGCTCTCTGAGGATTAATTCAGAGTTTTTCTTGGTCCTCTTCTACCCTGTTCTCTCACCTCACAGTCACTTTCTACATTTGAAAAAGTACCCTGTTTAGGGCCAGAGCAGTAGTACAGCGGGGTAGGGTGTTTGCCTTGTATGCGGCATCCTATGTGGTTCCCTGAGCACTGCCAGGAGTAATTCCTGAGTACCGAGCCAGGAGGAACCCGTGAGCATCGCGGGGTGTGGCCCCAAAGGCAAAATAAATAAATAAATAAATAAATAAATTTAAAAGGTGTCCTGTTTATACCTGTGTCAGGATTGGCATCTTTACTCACCTTTTAGCTCTCTGAAGACAGAATTCACACCTGAAAACTCCTGGGTCTGGGTTCCCAGTTACCCCTCTGGTGTGTCTCTGCTGCTGAACGTACTCCTGAGACACTCAGAACTGGCATGAGGGAAGTGAAGGAAGGTTTGTGGGCCTTCCCTGATGCTCCAGAACATCTTGGCCCCGGTAACAGCAGGTGCAGCTAAAGAAGCCAGTCACACGGAAGCCACCTATTGTCATAACCCCGCAGTCATGAGGTGTGTGGGAGCAGCAGCCCGACAGAGGCCACGCATGGATCTCTGGGAGTCAGAGCTGCTTGGTGGCTTGAGGTGAAGGGTAGGGGGAGGAGCCCAGTTCTGTAAGTTGGTGTGACTGTTGAATGAAACCGCTGGAGTTTTCTGAGACCACTGAGTATTCTGGCGCAAAAGTTTTACCTCGAAGCTGTTTCAACGCTTGAAATCTTGTCTGATTTTTTTACGAAGTATTTTCAGAATACTCCGCCCGCATGGCAGAGCCTGGCAAGCTACCCGTGGCGAATTCGATATGCCAAAAACAGTGACCAGTCTCACAATGGAGACTTTATGGGTGCCCGCTCAAGCAAATCGATGAACCATGGGATGACAATGATATAGTGATATAAATACACACATAAATTCAGAATATATATAAATATATTCTGTATATATATATATACAGAATGCATATAAAATTCAACCTCAAAAATCCAACAAAAATTATTTGGAAAATAGTCAAGGCCAGAGAGATGGTTCAGAAGGTAAGGTAAGGTACCTTGCTTGCAGTCAAGCAAGGATGGGTCCCCGGCACCCTTTATGGTTCCCTGAGTACTGCCAGTGGTGAGCCCTGAGCACAGACCCAGGAATATCCCTGAGCACAGTTGAGTATGCCCCTTGCCCCCGCCCCTGAAAAGCAAAAACTAAACCAAAACAAGACCAAAAGTATCCATGTACTTGCCAGGTGTAACCCTGAAACCTGAAAACAAAATGTAAGCAAAGGACTGAAAGTATTTCTCAAAAAAACATACACAAATGACTAATAATCAATTTTAAAGATATTTACCATCATTAATTATATGCAATTCAAAACCTTAGTATAGCACTTTGCCATATACTACTGGGGTGAATATAAAATGTTTAAGAAAAACAAGTGTTGATCTGGATATGGAGATGTTGGAACTCTCTACAATGCTGATGGAGATGTAAATTGGTAGAGCCACTGTGAAAAACAATTTGGGAATTCCTAAAATATAAAAGCCAACCAAAAAGTTAATATTATTTAGAAATTCTATTTCTAATATTAATCCAAATGTCAAATAATAAGCAACTTGCCATATACATAAAATAATAGTATTATCCAAAAAAGCAAATAACACTTTTGCATATAGCGTATAGCTTTATACTGTATAACATGGATGAAATTTTGAAGAATTATAAGTGAAAGAAGTCAGATACATCACTGTTATCATCACTATCATCCAGTTGTTCATTCATTTACTCAAGTGGGTGCCAGTAATCTCTCCATTCATCCCAGCCCTGAGATATTAGCAGCCTCTCCTTGCTCGTTTTTCCCAATGATTGGAGGCTCTTTTCAGGGTCAGGGGAATGAGACCTGTTATTGTTACTGTATTTGGCATATCGAATACACCATGGGGAGCTTGCCAGGCTCTTCCATGTGGGTGGACTATGCTCAGTAGCTTCCTGGGCTCTCTGAGATATACATACATGTATATGTGTGTGTATTTCCCTTTATAATGATGTGTCCAGGAATATGTTCACTCATGCATGATGCTCAGCCCAAGAGTGTGAAAAACAGCCTGGAGCGTGGAGGCGGTGGGGTAGTGGAGGTTGGCTGCCGGGGCTGGGTCCCTTGGGGCGGGGAGGGCTCTCACCTGCCCCCCTTTGAGGCACCCTTGGTGCGGAGTCCGGTGGCATGGCTATGGGGGCCTCATTTTATGCTCCCTTCCAGGAGAAGCAGGCCATGAATTCTGGAGGTTGGCTGATGAGGAGATTATCTGGCACCGGCAGATGGTGGTTTATGGGTGTGACCCCAGATACAAAAGTTTACATATTATATAATTCAGGTACATAAAATATAAAAAAATGAATAAGCAAATCACCAGAGAAAGAGGGTGCACTGGTGTGCAGGGAATAAGGGAAATTATTGTTAATGTGTAGGAAGGAGACAAAAATGTTCTAAAACCAATTGTGATAGTACTTGTACAATTCTGTGAATATACTAAAAACCACTGTTGTACGCTCTCAAAAATGAACTTTTTTAATATGTCAGTTATATCTCAATTTAAAAAAAAGAAGGAGCACAAATCACTCAGAAATATTTCAGAATGAAAATATTTAACTGAGATCTTGTTAGGGTTTGTTGAGAATGCAAAGCTAGAATCTGAGTATTCTGTTCAAGGAAGGGAGAGATACAGAGTTAGGAAGAGGAAGTTGGGGGCTTGGAGCATCACCTGAAAATCTGCACTACAATGTATGAAAAGATGTTATGGGTATTTCTTTTTGTATGAATAAAGAAGCATCATTGGGGATCTTGAAAATATCTTTTTATTATGGTAAGCACTACACCAAAAGGGTACAAGTTGCAGGTTATAAAAATAAAGCAAAAGTTTCCAAAGCAAGTTTGATCTATGACTGAAGTTTTCCCATCTGGCTTCTAAGATGAAAGACTACAGGATTGCTTCTTCTTTCAGATGATATATTAAGGGTCATGATAAAAATGGCTAACTACTGAGATTTGATTTTGAACTTCACGTGAATTGTCATTTAACTCCTCACCACCGCTACGACATAGTTGTAGAGAACTTGATCCAAGGCAGTGTCTGAACTTCGACAGCCCCACATTTGTGGCTCCAGAGCACTCAGAGCCAATAGACTACACTGGTGGTTCTCCTGTTTCTTTCCCTCAAGGGAAGATTAGCCTTAAATGTTTGCAGTGCCTCTGATTTTCACTGAACCAAGCAGGTGGGGGCGAGTGAGATGCTGGAGTGAAGAGGGGATGTCTGAACCGGAAGTTGGAGCTCAGGATCTAGTCAGACTTGGTCACACATGAACTCTGTGATTTTAGGCAAAAAGCTGTCCTCTCTGTGATTTTAGACAAAGAGCATAGTTGAGATGCCTGATTTATAAAATGTGGACATTTCTCCCCAAGTATCCTGCAGTTTTTTTTTTTATTTCCAGCATTCAGTCTTCCTCTGGTCTTACTTACCACTAAGAAAACATCTGATTGTCAGTCATATGGAGAAAGACCAAAAGGAACAAAACCTTCCAGTCACTGTGGGCTGATAATTTGTGGAGTCTGAGCTTTGGTATCAGACTGATATGACTGGTTCTATCCCTCGTCCCAGAGCAATGTCAAGCAGTTCTCTAACCCCTGTTAGAGAACAGAAGGTAGTACAGTGCCCAGAATCATTGTGAGGACTGAGTGAGATCTCTATAGGGAACTCTGTAATTTCTAGCACTTAATAAATCCTGGTTATTCTATATTACTTAATAATTTTATAAATAGTTGTTACGTGGCCGACTCGTGTTCTATTCCTCCGTCCCTCTCGGAGAGCCCAGCAAGCTACCCAGAGTATTCTGCCCCCACGGCAGAGCCTGGCAAGCTACCTGTGGTGTATTCGATATGCCAAAAACAGTAACAACATATCTCACAATGGAGATGTTACTGGTGCCCGCTTGAGCAAATCGATGAACAATGGGACAACAGTGCTACAGTGCTACAGTTGTACTTGACATTAAAATTTACTGTTATTGGTTATTGATCATAATAAAAGATAGATTACACATAACCCTTTCTTGATAATTAGTGTCTATATAAGAGGCTCAGACTTTAGGTCAGACTCTAGGGTTCTAGGTGGCTTGCTTAAGGTCGATTCCACACTATTCACATCTCTCCAAGTTCACTCCTGTTCACTTTGAATCAGTTATAACATTTTTCTGTAATAGAATGATGCATTATTACTATTTACTATATGATGTTGGAAACTTGCTTTGCTTACCCAAAGTAATCCGAAAAGGGTAGTGAGATATATGAATAAAACAGTCACTAATGTGCTGTAATAGAAAAAAAAATGCTCCCTAGAAATTTTTCAATATGTGTGGAGAGCTTCTCTGTCTTCATTGCTATTAGACAACACAGATATTTATTTACAATACTCCATCACCATGTTATTCCTGATGGTTAAAAAAAATTGTAAATATAGCACTACTAAAGACCCCTTAAAATGATAGAATAGTAGATTTAGAGTTAAATAAATATGCAATCGATAATAAATTTGTAAGCGTTGTCTGTTCCTAATTTTTAAAACATGTATATATTTATAGAAAAAACATGAATTTCTCACCCCCAAAATAAATTAGTAAGTTATATCTGAGTGCAGGATTATTTCACAGTGATCTTATCTTCCTTTGGAAATAAGACTAAAGAAATTATTTTTTTATTAATGAGAATTTGCTCTAATTTTTTTTATCCTCTGCTGCTTTACAGTGAACTATTTTCTCTGAAATATGGTTTAATTCCCAGCCCAGGACTATTACTACTTTTTTTTGGTTAAGTACTGGCTTGGAAGTAATATGCTTCATTGATTTTGTGAACTCACCATTTTCATGTAATATTGAGGACAGGCTAGACATGCTTTTTGCAACATTGATTTGTTACTCTGAAAACCAATAGCAGATAATGAGAAAAAAATTCTCCAATTGAGTGACCTTTCTCTAAACCTATTACTGATGTGTTGAAAACAATTTTCAGTTCTGCCTGAGATTTTGTAAGCCAAACTCTAAGTCATTTTGTTGTGATTGTGGTTTCCTGGGGGTGCCACACCACTGTGGGATTGCTTCTGGATCTAGGCTAAGGGATCACTTCTGGCAGTGCTTGAGGAACCATATATGTAGCTATGCAAGTCATGAAAGATAATGATTCAAAAGAGGAACTATGAGGAAAGTTCTCCTTAAAGTTGTATATCTGTTAGATAGATGGATAGATAGATAGATAGATCAGTGCTAAAGTGCCATCAAAAATTAATGTAAATGCCATGTTCTACTTCTCATTGTAGATAGATTCCTATTATGTAGAATCCTGCATGGCTCTTCAAACTGCTCTCACCCAATTCAGAAATGAAATGGAAAGGCTGTTGTGTTGGGTATGTGGGAATCGATGTGGGTATAAAAAAAAAGAGACAGACAGACTCAGCCAGAAATCAAGGGAATCCATCATCCCTGCAGATAATTCCTCAGAGAATTGACCATAATAGAGAGAAGATCTTTGTGCTCAGTGTAGTAGTTTGAATTATACTCATCTCTTTGTAGGGTGTCTTTAGGCTAATTGTTTGACATTTCTGACATCTGTTTTATTTTCTCTAGACATTACAATTGCCTTATAAGGTTCTTTGTAAGAATTAAAACTTCATGCAAAGGACTAATAAATGGTGAGGAGTAAGAGCTCAGTGAGTGATTATTGATATGTGATATGCCTGAGAAGAATTACACTAATGAAGCCCAAATACTCCTGGGTAGTTAAGTTTTGAAAACTTTTTCAGAAAAACTTGAAAGCACTAGCATTGTGGATAATAAATGCTATGTAATACTGCACCTTCTCCCTCGTGTGATTTCCCCCTTCTCTACCCAAATCATATTATCTGTATCTTCTCCTAAGATACAGATATCTTAGTTCTATATGAGTAAGATCTTTGCTTGTTCACTAAATTATAGTGTCAGTATAGCCTGAAACAAACCTGGCATAAGATAGGCATTCAGTAACTGGAGGAATTAATTTGAAGTTTGGCTTTCTTATGCCCATTCAGGTGTAATGGCAACTAATGACTCAGGATTGACTAGAGTAATTAACAGCACTGGGCCAGGAGCCAGAACCTTCTGTCAGCTATTGTCAGTTCCGGGGTTAAGCATGCCACAGTTTTGGGGGCAAGTCACTTAGCAATTTAGCCCAAGCTTTGTAAGAAAAAACAAACAAAAATAATAACCTAAGTTAGCTATGCATATCTGTCATGACTCTCACATTATTCATGGTATTAGGTGAGATTATCTGATGAATTTTATATTTTCATTGGAGGTACAAGAACACCCGTTGGCTTTAGTTTTGGTAGGGACCAAAAAGTAAAAAGATGTAAGTGGGAAGTGGTGGCAAGAGCCTCTTGATGGAAGAGGGGCGTGGACCTGAATTAGTATTTCTGAATGAGAGCTCCTAAGAATGTGGTGGGAATTCTGGAAGAAGGAGTTCCACAAAGGCTCTGTATGTATGGCTCCAGGTGAACAATTGTCAAGAAAAAGTAGTCATCAGCTAGAGGCTATTCTTAGAAACTTCTGGACTACAACAGGTTTCTTTTTCTTCTTTCATTCCATCTCTTTAGGTCTTCTGTATTGCCATTTTCACCAGCCATTAGACTCTTCATTCATTGTAAAAGCATGCAATTTATATCTTAGTATAAATTGCAGTTTATAATATTTTATCTGTCTTATATTATTTATATATTTTATATTCTCTCCTCTCACATATTAGAAGAGTAATTGTTTCATAGGATTTGGGATTTACTTTAATTTCCTTCACAACTCAATAGTTTGAAATCATGTCTCAGTGGTTACTTCTAGGAAGAGTTCCTATATCTTGTGGGTTCCATTGTACATAAGTTGTTATTATTCAGATGCAGTCTGAGTCTACATTGAGGTAACATACTTGATCAATTTTTAGGAAATTTGGTCATTCACTCATGAGCGAAGTCCCACAGAACCCAGGTAAGGCGGAACTTTGTGATCTTGGACTCTGGGCTCAACGGGACGGGGAGCAGAGATCTTCTGCCTACTTCCCCCAGTCTCCAGCCACCCAGGGGTCACACCCATAAGCCACCTCCTGCCGGCACCACATAATCTCCTCATCTGCCACCCTCCTGAAATCATGGCTGCTTCTCCTGGAAGGGAGCATAAATTGAGGCTCCATAACCATGCCACCGGACTCCACGCCAGAGGCTATTTTCACTCGGGGCACCCCAGAGGGGGATGGGTGTGAGCCCCGCCAAGGGACCCAGCCCCGGCAGCCGACCTTCACTATCCAATCGCCACATTCCAGGTCTCTTTCCACATGCTCAGGTCAAGCCCCACACGTAAGTGTGAACATATTCCTGGGCCGTGCAGCCACTACCCATTTTCCATAAAATCATAGAGAGAAATATATAAATATATATACATATATATGCCTCTCAGAGAGCCCAGCAAACTACCAAGAGTATCCTGCCTGCACAGCAGAGCCTGGCAAGCTCCTCATGGCGTATTCATATGACAGAAACAGTAACAATAACAGGTCTCATTCCCCTGACCCTGAAAGAGCCTCCAATTGTTGGGAAAGATGAGCAAGGAGAGGCTGCTAAAATCTCAGGGCTGGGATGAATGGAGACGTTACTGGCGCCCACTCCAGTGAATCAATGAACAACGGGATGACAGTGATACAGTGATACAGTGATTTTAAGTTATAAAATGAGAAAATATAGGACCAGAGCAATAGTACCGTGGTAGGATGTTTGCCTTGCACACAGTCAATCTGGGTTCAATCTGGCACCCCATACTTATCCAGTTCCCCAAGCCCCACCAGGAGTGATCCCTGAGTTTGATGGTTGGACTAAGTCCTGAGCCAGGTATATCCCAAAAACAAGCAAAAAAACACCAAACTGAAGATTTTCAGGCTAGATTTGAGAATGTATTTTAATTATTTTTAAATAGCCTAAGAAGAACCAAATACAATTTAGTAGTCTTTAGTTTTTGCTTTTCTTGGTAGTCTGATTCAAAAGATAGATTTAAATAAATGCTTAGGATAATTAATTGCACCAATTACTAATCTGTTCTAGTTTTTTTTTTCTTTTCAAAGAAGTGGGTTTTTTTAAAATTTATTCTTTTATTGAATCACCATGTGGAAAGTTACAAAGGTTTCAGGTTTAAGTCTCAATTATACAATGCTCAAACACCCATCCCTTCACCAGTGCACATATTCCACCACCAAGAATCACAGTATACCTCCCCCCCCACCTTGCCAGCCCCCCCACCACATGTGTAACTGGTAAATTTCACTTTACTTTCACTTTACCCTGATTACATTCAATATTTCAACAAAAAAACTCACTATTATTGATTTGGAGTTTTTCCCCCCAAAAGTCGACCTGCTGAAAAGAAAGCATTTGATAATTTGTTTTCCATTGCTGAGAATGGAGAGATATGAGGTCTAGAGGCCGCACTAGCAGCCGCATGGTTTTGGCCCAAAAACAGATGACTGGTTAAAGAAACTGGTATATCTACACAGTGGAATACTATGTAGCTGTCAGAAAACATGAAGTCATGAAATTTGCATATAAGTGGATCAACATGGAAAGTATCATGCTGAGTGAAATGAGTCAGAAAGAAAGAGACAGACATAGAAAGATTGCACTCATATGTGGAATATAAAGTAGCTGAGAGGTACAAGCTTACAATGGTGTAATTTCTGGCAGATATTTCTCTGGACTTAGTTACTAAAATACAGAAATCTGTTCTAGTTTTAAAATAAAGTGAAAATATGATTTTTTATGAGACAAAATTCATTTTTATTGGAGCACATTAAAAACAAGCTTAGACTTCAATCAGTGGAGAAGAATACAGCTTAGACTTTAAAGCTTTCCTCTTCATAATTTATTATGAAATGTCACTGAATTTGTTCAAAATAAAGCAATTTAATTAAATAGCAAGTGCCACTTGTAACCTTTTCTGAGCTGTGTTTCAAAGGCTATTTAGGAGAAGGTGAATTGAGAGAACATCAGAATCCAGATCTTCGACAGAGATGCGCAGTCAGCCTGGTGATCTAAGAACTAAGTGCTCCCAGAACAGACCTTATTTCTAGGTTTCTCCTCAGCATCCTTATAGGCTTATTAATTAAAACAGGTTGTGTGGCCTGACTTTGTGGTCAAGATAATATGCTTGCCATTTTTATAGAGGAAGGAATCAGAGATACAAACTATTTTTTAGAAAAAGTGCCTGAGGAAGGCTAAGACTCAGAATTTAGAATTTAAGGCTAAATAAAGTTTTTTTTGGGTTTTCTTTGGAGGTGGAATGTTGGCAGAATATCTCATGATGTTATGTAACCTTGTGTACCTGGTGTTCCCAGGTCTTCTATATGCTTCTTCACAGCATACATATATGTACATATGTACATATATGTACATGACTCTCTTTTTTGATTTAATTAGTTATGCTCACACCCATTCTTCCTTCTTTACACTCTGAAAGAAAATTAAAAGACAAATGGCACTTTTTACTCCTCTGATACTCTGTAAAATGTCATAGTGAACTAGTTTGAAGATAATGTGCTAGATCAATACTACTTCTAAAAATGGAAAATTGAATTTTCTTCTCCTTGCCCCCTGAAGGCAGAACTTATATCCAAAAGGTCTTCATAGAAAGAAAGAGTATTTACCCAGAAGAGACTTCAGTTAAGAAACTTAAACTTTTTTTGAATGGCTGTCAAGTAATTACCTGTTGTAGGGAGTACCAGGAGGTCATCTTTGTATAACTCTGATTTGTTTTATTTCAGAGCACCAGCCCGTCCCCTCTATGGCTAACTCTAGTGCCCTCCCCTCAAGTTCAGCTGGGATCAGCAAGGAACTGATAGATCTACAGCCCCTCATCCAGTTCCCAGAGGAAGTTGCCAGCATCCTGATGGAGCAAGAACAGAATATTTACCGAAGAGTCTTACCTGTTGACTACCTTTGCTTTCTGACCCGGGACTTGAGATCTCCAGAATGCCAGAGGTCCCTGCCCTGCCTCAAAGCGTCCATCTCAGCGTCTATTCTTACCTCCCAGGATGGTGAACATAACGCCCTTGAGGATCTTGTCATGCGGTTTAATGAGGTAAGAAGCCAGTGAACAATGATTTTGTAACTGAAGGCTTCATCAAATGCTTTTGTTTTATTTTTAGAGGAAGTGGAGTTCACCCAGATTTGCTCAGGGTTTACTCTTGGCTCTGTGCTCAGGCATAGTTCTGAGTGGTTCTTGGGGGACCACATGCAGTGCTGGGATCAAACTGAGGCTAGCCACATGCATGGCAGGTGCCTTAATCTCTGTATACCTCTCCAGCCCAGTAAATGGTTTTTGAAGCGTTATTTTCCTTTTAGCTGTATTCATTGCTGATATTTTATCTGCCTGTATCACCTCTTCTGTCATGGCTGTTTCATTTCCAGAGCACGACCTAGTACTGAACCATTCATTGTCATTCATTGTCATTCATTGTCATTCTCCTTCTCTTCATCTGAAAATCCCTTTATGCTTAGCCTAACTGAATGTCTCAATCCCTTATCACTATTGTCCTTATCCTTCTGGATAAAATATCTGCAAAAATCATTCTCTCTGTCTGAACTGCATTTTTAAATATTCCCCATCATTTATTACAGGTCTTTTTAGACATTATGTCTCAGTTTGGAACTTGAGAGCATGATCCCAGACCATGAACCCCAACTAGATTACCCCTCTTCTTCTTTGAGTCCTCCAGGATCTTTTCCAGACTAGTAATAGAAAGAACAGCGCTGACCAGAGTTCGGGATCACTTAGGGGAGATCTGTAACAGGTCTAGAGAATTTGGGAGGGAAAGAAGCGAAGGATACAATTCCGTGGCCATGGGGCAAGGGCAATGGGCAGGAAAGCAACCAGGCATTCAAGCAGTGCTTGCAGGCCAGGGAGCATTTTCTCTTCATAGTACAACCTCATGCCATAAGTTTTGGAGTCTACATGGTTTCTTTTATGCTTACTTTATTTTACTACTAATGTTAAAAAACAAAATTTCAATCTATGTGCTTGTTGGTATAACTCTACAAATACAACAGTCTCCCCTTTTTAAAAAATCATTTAGTAAATTACTTAGATGTGAAGAAAGTGTTTTGAGTCCCAGTCATATTTCTCTCTGATTAAAAGAGAATTAATTTGTAACAATCAACTTGTTATTTAAACACTTTCTGTTTCTAGTTTTTTACCTTGAAACCTCCATAGTCTGCCAGCAATGACCCTGATGATGGCAATATGCATGAGTGACCGTGATAAGGCCAAATAGATGCAGAGCGTGTTAGAGGCTGAGTTCTGTATCCAGACATGCCCTGCACAGTATTCCTCAAAGAGAGATTCATTGTTTACAGGAATCACTATTGTCCATCAAATACTGCCAGGCCAGTCATTTAAAATATGCCAATTTTTGGCTCCCTACAGCGTTAGAAATAGACCATCAATAGCCATAAATTGGAAAATCAAAAACATAAGAACAGGCCACTATTTTTCCAAGCTTACAAAGGCTGCAGTAGTGAGGTTTAAGTCCCTATAGTCAGGTCCTAGAACTGAACTTGGATGCTACAGCTACAGCACCCTGTCTTTTACCTGTGTCATCCTCTTGCTAAAACTGACATCTACTAATAATGAAGATTCCTGTCCAACTCCAAACTGAATGGTTAGATTCTCTAAGAGTCTACATGAGAGCTTGTGAACCATATTTCCCCATATTTATTTTAAAAGTAAATCTGATGTTCTTACTTTGCTTAGTGATAAAAATGTAGTATAATGTCAATTATACTTCAGTTTTAAGAAACACACTGAAGGAGGGGTTTTAATAAGGCTCTTTGAGTTTAAGACCTTGAAGAAAGAAAGAGAGAAAGAGAGAAAGAAAAGGAGAGAAAGAGAGAGAGAAAGAGAGAAAGAAGAGAGAAACAGAGAGAAAGAAAGAACGAGAGAAAGAGAGAGAAAGAAAGAAAGAAAGAAAGAAAGAAAGAAAGAAAGAAAGGAAGGAAGGAAGGAAGGAAGGAAGGAAGGAAGGAAGGAAGGAAGGAAGGAAGGAAGGAAGGAAGGAAGGAAGGAAGGAGAAAGATAAAGAGGGGGCAGGAAAGGAGGGAGGGAGAGAGAAAGAGTAAAAAATGTTGGAAAATGAAAGCACCAATAAATTGAGTTATTTTTAATTTGGAGGGTGGATTTTACTGTTTCTCATGTATCACTTTAAACTCCTAGATCTCCACACTCAGATATCTATAGGCTCCTCTCTTTATTTTTGTCCTTTATTTAGCCTTGTCTATTATAGTTGTTAAAATTTTTACCTAAACTTAAGAGTGAAGATTTAAAATCAAGTTTAAAATTAATTATGTAGAAACAAATTTAGGTTTCTTCCATTCACTATTATAACCTTGGGAATCAAAGATAATTATAGTAATGATATGAACCACAGTTGGGTTAAGACATGCTGTGGATTATCACTGAAAATAGTTTATCTAAGCAACTTCAGAACATAAACAAAATTTCTGGGAAAATGCTTAAAGTACTTAAGAAAACAAACTGTTTTCAAGTATTCTCAAAGATCTATTTTCATACAAATTATGAGTAAGATAATTAAAAATTAGTCTTATATAGTCTTTACAGGAAGATTCCAAATGAACTCTGCTAAATATCACTGAGATAGCTAAATTTTTTTTTTCTTAAAGAAATATTTCACCACCGTGAAAACAAAAAAAATACAAAGCTTTCAGGTTTAAGTCACAGTCAAATACTGATTAAACCACCATCCCTTCACCAGTGCACCCGTTCCACCACCAAGAACCACAATACACCCCCCTCCCACCCCACCCCCCATCTAAGTAGCTAATGATATTCCCATTATTCTCTATATATATTGAGTACATTTCATATTTCCATACAGAACTCACTATTATTGATTGGAAATTTTCCCCAATAATCAGGCCTGCTGAATAGGCATCATCTAATAATTTCTCTTCATTGGTAAGAGTGAAGACTTTGAGTCCGCGCGGCTGCTATCGCGACCGCACGGTTTTGGGTTTCTAATATTTTAGCTCAGTTCACAGTCAAAATGGATGGCTGCAAGAATCCGCTCTGGTGCCAAAATGGGTTAGGAGACCTCAGGACCACAGTCAATAGGCGCGGAGGCTCTGCTTCTCGTGCCGTGGCTCTCGGTTCATCTTTGGGCGGAAGGTGTGCCGGGAACGCCCCCCCTCCCAGGACCACCTACAGGCTACGTCACTAAAGAAAGTCCTACCTCCTGGTGGAGGGGTCTTAGAGGGTGGCTCTCACCACGTGGCTGGAGATAGCTAAATTTTAGTTGCTTTGTGTACCGGAGGCTAGAAGAGCTATATTAAATTAAATTGAAATTCTTAAATTTAGATTTTTTTCCTAATTGTAATTACTTTGCCTCTAATTAGCCTGACTTTATTTTATATTTAAAACACTTTATGATTTGTTGCCTACTGTCTGAACTCCATCAAATATGGTGTCATCCCATTGTTCATTGATTTGCTCGAGCTGGCACCAGTAACATCTCCATTAGTCCTAGCCCAGAGATTTTATCAGCCTCTCTTTACTCGTCCTTCCCAACAGTTCCGCATTGGAAGCTCTTTCAGGGTTAGGGGAGTGAGACCCATCATTGTTACTGTTTTTGACATAGCAAATACATCACAGGGAGCTTGCCAGGCTCTGCCATGCAAACAGAATACTCTCAGTAGCTTGCTGGGTTCTCTGAGAGGGAGAACTAGATAAGAAGAGGTCACGCTTCCAGGAGCTTTGTCTTATAGTCTCTGGATCTTGGCTGTTGATGGGATTACACTACCACAGGGGGCAGTTTGTGGGTGTGACGGCCTAACTACTAGAAAATGGGGGATCTGGGTGCAGGAGGCCCAGTCCCGATCTGAGCAGGTTTGGAGATCTCGGCCCCAGGTCCCGCACACCTGAGTTCCTCTGCTGGTTCCTTCATGCGTGAGGCTTGTCTGAGCACGTGGAGAGTGACCTTGAGCATGGTTGTGGCTGGATACTGGAGGTCTTCAGCTGCCAGGGCTCTGCTTGGGGCGGGGAGGGAAACTCAACCTGCTCCGCTCCAAGGAGCCCCGGTAAAGACAGCCAGGCTCGGGGGCAGGAGACTCTGTCCTAAGGACAAATAAGACACTAAAAAGAAAGAAAGAAAAGAAGAATCTGAGGAACTGTCAAAGACTAAAGAAAAATTGAAAAAAGTAACCACTAAATGCAGTGTTGGATTTGTTTGATCTTGTATTAAAAGTGGATATGGGGCCAGAGGGACAGCTCAGTAAGCTGCACACAGGCTCTGCATTCAGGAAGCCCTGGATCAAGCCCTGGCCCCAGGTTGCACAGTTCAGGGAATAGCCCCTAAGAACAAGAGAGAAGAGGTATGGGGGTGGTGGGAGAAGGAGGGAGAGAGGGAGAGACAGAGAGGGAGGGAGGCAATTTTCTAAAACTGCTAAACCTTTAACAAGGCATGTAGTTTAATAGCATTGTTTATTTCCTCCTTTTGATCATGTTTGTGAAAGATCTTATCACTAAGAGACCTGAGTAAAGGATGTACAAGAACTCAGTACCATTTTTGCAATTTTTCTGTGAATCTAAAATTACCTTAAAATAGAAATTTGAAAAAAAAAGTTCAAGGAAATTGAGTCACTTGTCTAGTTCATAACAGTAACTGAGTAAAATATCAGAATCTAGATATCAAAATTTAATCCAGTCTCACCAAATTGCTTGCTTCCTACCTGTCAAATTACCAATTTGAAGATGAGAGGAAGACCAGAGTTGTTGATTAATAATTTTATTAGCCTTGGGCCTCTTTTCCCACTGTCTTCTCTCTTTATACTCTATTGCCTGTGCATCTGTTCTTTTTCTATTCTGACCCAATTTCCCAGACCTATGCCATTAATCATTTATTCATTCAAAACATTTATTGAGCATAATCTTTGTTAACGAATACCTCTTTTTTCTTCAAACTTTTATTTTATTAAATCACCATGAATTACAAAATTTTTCATAGTTTGGTTTTTGACATACAATATTCCCTCATTAATCCTACAACCAGTGTTAACTTCCCTCTACCAGTGTTCCCAGATTCCCTCTCCTACCCACCCCCACCACCCCAGCCCCGGCCTGCCATCTTTAAAAGCACCTTTTAAATTTGATTATTAAAATTTGTGTCTCGTGATTTCAGGGTTGTTAACTCTGTGATTTGAATATTTAGCTCTTTCATTCCTCAATACTTTCAATGTACCTGAGTCCCCTTGACCCCTGCTCCCGTTGCTTCTCATCTTTCTCTATTCCCCTTCACCTTCACTCTATTTGTTTCGTTTTCCTTCCTGTACTCTAAGGCCAAGAGCCATCTAGGCATCTTCCCTTTAATACATTGCATTATTTCATCCAGTTATTCTAAATACCACATATAAGTGATATCATCCTGTGTTTGTCCTTCTGGCTTATTTCATTAACTTATTTTCCAGTTTCATTCATGTTGCAGTAAATGGCATGATTTCATTGTTCGTTCACCTGCTTAGTATGTCATTGTGTATATATACCACATCTTCATGATTCACTGATATTGTTGGGTTCTAAATCTTAGCTATTGTACTGAATTCTGCAAAGAAAAGTGGTGTACATATGTCCTTTTAAATGGATGTTTTTCTGTCCTAGTGTAGATACTCAAAAGTGGAATTGCTGGGTCCTATGGTAGTTCATTTTAAGTTTACTGAGAACCCCTCTACACATAGAAGTTGAACCAGGCAACATTTCCCACAAGCAGTGAATGATAGTATCTTTTTCACCACATCCCTGCCAACACTTATTGTTGCCATTATTTTTTATATGTGCTATTGTCACTGGTGTAAGATGGTATCTCATTATAATCTCTAATTTGGATTTCTCTAATAAGTGATGGTAAGCATTTTCTCATGTGCCTGTTAGCTATATGTTTGCCTTCTTCAGAAAATTCTTCGTTAATTTCCTTTTTTGATGGGGTTTGGGGTTTTTGTTTTTGTTTATCTTTGTGGCCTGGAGCAATAGCACAGCTGTTAAGGCGGGTAGGGCATTTGCCTTGCACGTAGCCGACCCGGGTTCAATTCTTCCATCCCTCTCAGAGACCCGACAAGCTACCGAGAGTATCCCGCCCGCATGGCAGAGCCTGGCAAGCTACCCGTGGCGTATTCAATATGCCAAAAACAGTAAAAACAAGTCTCACAATGGAGATGTTACTGGTGCACACTCGAGCAAATCAATGATAAGGGGAATGACAGTGCTACAGTGCTTTATCTTTGTGAGTACTTTATAGATCTTGGATATCAACCCTGTATCTAATGTGTTGACTGAAAATATTTTATTCTTATTCAGCTAGCTGGCTTTTAGATTTTAGCCCATGTTTCTTTTGCCATTAATAAACTCTTTGATTTGATGTAGTCCCATGTGTTTATTTATTTAGTTTTTAATCTTTGCCAGTGTATTGTATCATTGAAGACACCTTTGAAGTTCAGATCTTGCAATGTTCTGTCTATATTTTTCTCGATGTATTTTATAGATTCTGGTCTAATCTCAAGATCTTTGATTCTCTTTGGATTGGCTTTTTGTGCAAGGTGTGAGATATGGATCCAGTTTTGTTGTTGTTGTTTTACACGTGGTTATCCACTTTTGCCAGCACTGTTTGTTAAAGAGACTTTCTTTACTCCATTTCATGCTGTCAGCACCTTTGTCAAAAATTAGCTGACCATATATATGGGGATTTATTCTTGAATATTCTATTCTGACCCATTGGTCAGAGTGTCTGTCCTTACAGATACCACCACTATGCTGTTCTAATCACTGGGGTTTTATAGTATAGTTTCAAGTTAGGTAATAAGATACCCCCAGTTTCTTATTTTTTCAATACTGTTTTGGCTATTTGAGGACGTTTATGATTTCATACAAACTTTAATATGGACTGTTCTAAGTCCTTGAAAAATGTTGTCTAAACTTGGATAGGGATTGCATTGAATCTATATAGTAGTTTAAGTAAGATAGTCATTTTGACAATATTGATTTTTTCCAATTCAAGAGCATAGAATATTTTTCCATTTTCTAAGGTCTTCTAGTTCTTTTTTAAGTTTGTTGACGTTTTCATGGCATAGGTTTCTCATCTCTTTTTTTAAATTGATTCCTAGGTATTTGACATTAGATACTATTTTGAATAGGATAGATTCTTTGTTCTCTCCTCTGACTCATTATCTGTGTATAAGCATGTGACCTATCCCTTCTCGACCTTTTGGCTAAGATCAAGTGTAAGAATATGACCAATTTTTGTGTATTGTAAATACCTATTTTTTCACTGCTATCTCAGAATTTCCTTTTATTTAAGGAATTAGCAATATATAATGAAATTTTATAACATAGTTAAATTAATCCTATGTTAACAAAAGTGTTATACAACAGAGAATCGATCACCAACTACATTGTAGTCGAAGGCCATGTGGGGGAAGGGAGTTGCGGGCTGAATGAGGGCTAGAGACTGAGCACAGCGGCCACTCAACACCTTTATTGCAAACCACAACAGCTAATTAGAGAGAGAAAACAGAAGGGAATGCCTTGCCACAGTGGCAGGGTGGGGTGGGGGGGAGATGGGATTGGGGAGGGTGGGAGGGACACTGGGTTTACAGGTGGGGGAGAATGGGCACTGGTGAAGGGATGGGTTCCCAAACTTTGTATGAGGGAAGAGGGAAGTATAAGCACAAAAGTGTATAAATCTGTAACTGTACCCTCACGGTGATTCTCTAATTAAAAATAAATAAATTTAAAATTAAAAAAAAAAAAAAGTGTTATACAAAATAAATGCACTTTACTCAACAGAAGAGATGCATATTTCTTGGGTCACTAGAGGATCTGAGCTAAGTACTCCATTCTAGGGAAGCTCATTTAGGGGAGAAAATAACACTTTAATTTCTTTATTCAGTTATTATTTAACATTAATTGAGCACTTCTCAGAAATAGAGCACCATAGAAATTTTGCCCTAAGGAAAGTGAGTAATAGAGACTACCAGAGTTACTGTTTTTTTCCTTTTAGGGTTACACCCAGTGATGCTCAGGGGTTACTGCTGGCTCTGCACTCAGGAATTACTCCTGGTGGTGCTTGGGGACCATATGGGATGCTGGGAATCGAACCTGGGTCAGTCGCATGCAAGACAAATGCTGTACTCACTGTATTATCTCTCTGGCCCAGAAGTTACCATCCTTGACATGTTGACTTATTCACTCCTGTGCCACAATTGTTTTTTGTGTTGATTAAACCAAATCAACCAGTTCTTTCCACAAGCAAGATTCATGGTGTAGACAACAAGTTAGCAACAATGGTCTAAAGGCAACATAATAATAAAACTGATCTACACCACTGAATTAGGGTGGGGAGTTAGAAGGGAAGAGTATTGGGATCCTTGAGGGAAAGAGGTGGGTATACTGATGTTTGGTGTGGTGTTGGAATTATGTGCATGAGAAACCATAATAAACAGTATTTTAAACCACAGTATCTCAATCAAGAAAAATTAAAAAGGTTCTTGGAGAGGCAGCTGCTTCCTCATTGTACATGACTATGAGATTGAAGCTCTCAAATTCTAACACTTTTAACAATGACTTCACTATAACATGGGGAGAAGGAATAGCATCCCTGATTCTTCTTAGGCAGTGATACATAATATTCATTCTTGGGAAAAATGTGATTTAAATGCAATCCAAAATACAATCATAAAAATAACTGGAAGAATAACTGGAAAAAAAGACTAATATTAAGTAGGACTAGAGATAATCATTTAAAATCTGTTTGAGGGATCTGAGCAATAGTACAGCAGGTAGTGTCCTTGCCTTGCATGCGACCAACCTGGGTTCAATTTCCAGCATACCACAGGGTCCCCTCAAGCATTGCCAGGAGTGACCTCTGAGTGAAGAACCAGGAGTAAGTGCTGAGCACCGCTGGATGTGAGCCAAAACCCAAAACCTTAAAATAAAATCAATTTTAATTGTGACTTATAGCAGTGTTTCTCCCCATTCTCAGTTTTCTTGCTGCAAATCAAGAATGGTGCATATCATAGTTCTTAAAGGTTGTTAACTCTCTGTCTTTGCAAATAATCAGATTCATGAACAGTCGCTGAAATTAAGGTCTGTGTTTCAGGGTACACTAAGTCCTTCTCTGCTGATTTGAGAGGCATATCTCTTAGACACTTAGCATCTGAGCGCCTCTCTTAAGTCACATTCTTGGTTTTAAGCACTAAGAAACCAGTGTTTACTCTCTCTTCTTTAGCTTGAGCAACATCACTTCCTGACCACCCACTAAGTCTCTTGCTTTGACTATCTCAAATCATGTTGTTCTTCCCTTCCTCCTTTCTTCCTCTATTAGCTGATTCCTCTACTCTACCATTCTTTTGACTTCATTCTGCTTTCATTTCTCTTTGAGACACTTCTCTTTTCTAGAGAAGATGGGTATTTTTTGGTAAATAGCCAAAGAGATCACATATCTCACTATATGCATTTGAGAAAAAGATAAGTACTGGCAAGATTAAAGTACAGTTTACCCTTCACTTCCATGTCCTCTTCTTGCAAAAGACCGGTGGAACATGAAGGAGTTGATGAATTTCTTAACACTAATCCTCAAACTTCCTCTATATGGCCTGTTTTTACCTAATTGTTTATTCATTGATGATCTTTGGGCCTAGGACTCTTCATAAACTGCATCAATAGCTGGTCCTCAGGATCTTTCAACAGAGTGAATATTTAGCTCCATGATCTACCACTGTCCACCCCACTGCCAACCATGTTTTTGTGTAATGTTTGGTTTCTTTGACTAAGTCTAGTTTCAGCTTCAAGAGCCCATTAACAGGTTCACTTTTTCATAAGCCCTAAGAGAGCCATTTTCACTTTCTGGGCTCCTCGTTTATTTATTTATTTATTTATTTATTTATTTATTTATTTATTTGATCACTTTGCTCTTCAGTTACAAAGCTCTCATGATTGAGTTTCAGTTATACAATGATCAAACACCCTTTCCTTCCACCAATGCACATTTTCCACCATCCAGTATCCCCAGTATCACTCCCGCCAGCCCCAACCCATACCACCCCTTGCTCTGTGACAGGCACCTTCCTTCTTACTCTCTCTCTCTCTACTTTGGGGCATCATGGTTTGCAGTACAGATACTGAGAGGACAGCATGTTTGGTCCTTAGTCTACTTTCAGCACACATCTCCCATCCCAAGTGGTCGCTCCAACGATCATTGACTTAGTGGTCCCTTCTCCATCCCTTCTTCCCCAGCTCATGAGACAGGCTTCCAAACTGTGGAGCAATCCTCCTGCAGGCTCCTCTTTTAGACTAGCTAGTCCCAGGATAGCTGACAAGCCTAAGATTCAGCCTAGACTTGTACCAAGACCCCAGAAGATTCTGGAGGGATTCCATCTGGCCCGTTGCCCCAAGTGACCTTCCCACCCTCCTTTGTTTTTGTCAGACTCAGCAGTCATCAATCCACTTTTCTAGCTACATAAACAATGACATTTGCAAATATCATGCTCAGTTGCTGCTTGTTCCTTCCACCTGCTAGATTTCACCAGTTGTTAATTCATGACTAATCCTCTTTATTGCTTTTTCTATTTTGGGAGGTCCTCAAGGAATTCAGGGAGCACTTTGGGTAGTACTCAGTCATGTGAGTTGGATAGTTAGACACCCAGGGAAGCAGCACAGTTCTTCTCAGGCCTAATGGTATTGGGGCTCACCAGGGTCATCCCAAACAGTGCTTAGGAACCTCCTGGGATATCCCCAGTGGTAATTAGAATGCAATACTCTCCTTTAAAGAAAACTGTGGTGCAGCCTACTTCCCTGGGAAAGAATGGTAAGAATAAATTAACTCTCTGGTCTTGGAAGGGCTATCTGAGCCTGGGTTTTTTCAGCCGGTCCTTTCTATGTTTCCTGAGTGATGGTGATCACCCGGGATGATCCCAGTAAGTGAAAGATCATCTGGTTAGAGCCACAGAAAGACCACTTCAGCACAATAAGAAAAAGCATGGCATTGCGACAACAGAGGGTTAGGAATATAAGGGAGTGTCCACCTTCTCTTGAAATGCTTTAGGACAAAAAATGCTTTTACATGTTTTCCCACTTTCCACCACTGTTTTTTTTTTCCACCACTGTTTTTGAGTTGTACTTGCAGCCGTGCAACCATGTTAGATTTAGATGTGTTATAATTTTCTGTCAAAAATTTTTTACACTTTTTAGGGTTATTGGGTTATTTTTTTAAATTTTATTTAGTCACAGTGAAATTACAAAGTTATTTGTGATTGGGTTTCAGGTATACAATGTTTCAACACCGATATTTCACTAATGTCTACTTTTCTCCACCACTGCACCCCTCAGGCTTTGCTATCCATTCACCAGTCTGCCTCTATGAAAAGAGCTTTGTTTTTTGTAAGTTTTGCACTGTGGTTTACAGTACTGTTACAGATAGGGTTTTGTGTGTAATACTTTACTGGCTTTTTATGTACACAGTCAGGCAAATCGGCTGCTTGGGGCTGCTGTACAAACCCGTGGGGAAAATTATAAATAACCTCCCCCTCCCAGGAATAATAGAAATTTTAGCTAATTTGGAACCTAAATTTCTCTTTGGCAAAGCACATTTCTCCCAAGGCTCATCTCTGTGATCGGTTTATTCATTTTCTCAAAAAATTCACCAATATCATAGGATAAATCAAATTTTAGTTCATAAGTTTGTGAATTGAACTGTATGGTAAGCAAGTCTCAGATGCTCAGGGCTGTATTCTAAGATCAGTTATTTGCTGGAACATTTCATGGAACTGGTGGATGGCAAATTGTGCTTGGTGATTCTTGGCAATCATTACCCTAAGGATTATACTGTCTCAGAGTAATACTCTGGAAGCATCTGTCTCAGAAATGAGGAAGGAGGTCACACAGTCTCACTCACTGTGCATCTCTAGAGGTGGATTCTAACCTACCATTCCCAGCAGAGTAATACTGAGCCAACCCTAATCCCTCATCTTTAGATGGGAATCACACTAATCCAATCACAAATGGTTTATGTGCATTCGGGGCACTTAGTGAAGATCCAAGACAGTCATTGTTCAGTGTTGATCACAAAGAAAAGGAACAATTAGATAACTAATAATAATGAAATCCCATTTTTGTATTATTATCCCTCCACTTAACAGATGAGAAATCAGAGGGCAGAGAAGCTAAGAAAATGATGTATGGTTTCAGAACAGGGATTGAACCCAGGTACTTTGGCTTCCAGAGCCACATTTTTGGCTCATCTTGCTACTGCCATTAAGTCAAAAGTTGGAGGGACTCTTTTCTCTCTCACAGATCTTAGTTCTCATACTCGATATAAAGCCATTTTCTTTATATGGAATTTAAAATATTCTTTATTATTTAAATTTGTATAACACAAACATTGACCTCCGGTTGCCTTTAATACAGGTACTCAGTTTCTAATCTAAAAGCATTCATCTCTTTGGAATGGACTAATGTGGTTTTTGAAATGGGGAAGATGGTGCTTCTCCAGATGAATGAAAAAATTATCTCCAAAGAGCGTTTTTATGCCACCAGACAGAGGGCTGTTGAAGATGTTTGGCCTTTAGTGCTCCCTTTTTGCCTTGCGATTTTCATAAATACTGCATGCCTAAATACGTAGAAAGTCTTTTGTAAAAGTCTAAATGTTACTTTTGTACAGTTCTTTATCTTCATTTTTTAACCACATCATCTGTTATATTTTTCTTTTTTTCAATTTCTGTTTTGCATGGAACCTACACACACACACACACACACACACACACACACACACACACACACACACCAATAAGGATGGCTTTTGAAATTTATACTCTGAAATCTCATCCATGGGACTGGATTGAAGGAAAAAGAGTCTATGCTTAAAGTTGAGGTAGCAGAAAAGGAGAAATGGGAAATGGTTTCCAGCTACTTTGTGAATCAGGGCCTCCCTGTGGTATGTATTTCTTAACTGCCAGATGTAATTTTCTTTAACAGTAGTTCTCACTGGTATGCAGAATGAAGGTAATGGGCATCAGATTTTTTTCTAAATATACACTGTAGAGTACAGTCCCAGAATTATTGCTCTGAAGGTATCTGGGGGTGGGAGTGGGGAGGGGCTGCAAGGGTAGGCATTTTTTTTAAATCTCAAAAAATAATTCTGACATCACCAATGGTTGAAAATTGCTGCTCTACATCAACTTCACATCAGAGCTGAATCCCAAAGCAAATCAGGGGGAGGTGACTCTTGTCATTAGGGTCCTCATTAGTGCATATGGTTGAAGTTGTCCAAAGTAAATATAAGTAATTGTAATGTTATCTCTCTTTCTCTCTTCTTTCACCTCTCTCTCTCCTCTTTCTCTCTTCTCTCTTTTCTCTGAACTTGTTTGTTTGGGGGCCACATCTGGCAGTACTCAGAACTTGCTCCTGGCTCTTCATTCAGGAATCACTCCTGACAGGGTTCAGGAGATCATATGAGGTTCCAGCGTTCGAACCTGGATCTGCCACATGCAAGGAAAGTGTGCTACCCATTGCACTATCTCTGGTCCATTCTCCTTTCGAGTTTTTAAAAATTCTTTGGTCTTGTGCTAAGTGGAAAAAATTGGTTTTAAAATCTTAAATTTTGTTATGGTGACAAAAATATTTTACAATTGTGGTACCAGGGTTATAACAGTGTTAAATGTTTATGGCTTTGATGTACAAAGTCACTGATTCCTAACACCACCAAAATACCCAAGACCCTCTACCCCCATTCTAATGGCATGCCTAATCCCCCTTATCTCCCCACCCCCAAGCTACCTCCTGCCATTGCTTGATAATCAATTCGGTAGTCAAACATCAAAGGTTTGTCATCATTAGATACTATTTCCTTTGTTTGTTTCTTTATAAACCACATTTAAGTGAGATCATCTGGTATTTGTATGACAGAATATTTTTATCCTTATACCCTTCTTAAAGTTCATGCCATGTATCTAGGCTTTAACAAACCCCAAAAGAGTACTACAAAAGCTGTTAGGCTATTGGAGACTTGTTTCATTTTGTTTGGGCTATACCCACCAATGCTTAGGTTTTACTCCTGGATCTGTGCTCACGGATCACTTCTGGCAGGACTCAGGTTACCATAGTCTGCCCTTTGTACTATCTCTCTGGCCCTGGAACTGAGATTTTGAGCCTCACCCCTGAATGGCATTAACTGACCCTATTAGGATGTTTAATTCCACTCTCTAAAGAGACACTCTGTTAGAGATCTTTACTGTACATGTAGAAGTCGAAAGGAATGTATTTATGCTTTGCCAAGAATCTACATTTGCCCAAGGGATTTAAACATTCATAAATTCAAATGCTTTCTCAATGCCTCCTCTTGGCTTTTTATTTTTTCATTCAACAAGGTTTTATTGAATACCAGCTTACATACTAGGTGCTATTGTGAACTAATGATATAACAGACCAAAGATTGACAGAACCTCTGCCTCTTATGAGCTCATATTCTAATTATAGTTTAATTTTATTCTAATACAATCTAAAAGGCATGTGAAATATGGAGAAAGAGAAATATTTCTCTCATTAACTTATCATCTGGTATTTTACCAATTTCCCCTATGCCATCCTCTACCTCTTGGCTTACTCTCTTTCCCCAAGCCTTCAACATACAAACCATCAATAGCTCCCTTGTTTCCTTCCTGTGGACCCCTTCTTTCTTGTTGGACTCCCAGTCTTATGCTGTGGTCACCCATTTATGCAAGTTTTATTTATGGCCCCCTTGGAATAATTCTAGTGGCTCATAGGGGGTCGTATGGTCTCCAGTTGAGAAACTCTGGACATAATACATATTGCCACATGACTCCTTAAGTCATTTACATTGCAATAGCGCACTGGGATTTCTCAGAATGCATCATCTCACAAATACACTTGGCTATTGAGGTGTCTGTAGATCCAGTACCTCTTAAAGAATATGTTTGGGGAAACTGTCATATAGGGGAACTAAGTGGTCTTCCACAGAGAGAAGAAAGTCTTAATGCTTCAGTCTCCCTTAGGAGCTTGGTTACAGATTCCCTCAAGAGCTATAGAAGGAACAGAGAAGGAAGTGAGAGTCTCCCTCTAGAACAAAGCAGACACTTGCAAATGATGAGGTCTAGGCCCTCTCTTCCTGCACTTCAATGGATCTAGACTACATGTGTTTAGAAGGTGATATTTAAACCTCACATGAGTTAACTTCTTTACCATTACACCTCTTAACTTTGCAATTGTACAGACACTAAAATTGTGTATAAAACATTATAGACAAACAGAAAATAGAAAACAGAAAACTGACCTAAGACAAAAAAACTGCAACCAAAAAGGTTTTTGGTATTTCCAGCTTCTGTACCCATATTGGCTATTCTTCTTTCCCTTCTCCCTGTTCGTAAGTCCCCACCGCTATCTTGAGCATCCCAGGTTCCCCCCAGCAACTCCAACTCATGCTAAAATTATCTTATTCTGAGTAATTTTTTTAAATTTCTGTAATGTTCTTTTCAATGAAAAGCTATCACATTTGTGGGACAGATCTTTTTTGGATTGTTAAACATATCAATGAGTAGTATATTATCCCTTAAATTAGAGAAAGTAAAATTAGGTATATTTATAGTTCATCAATTTAATAATTTCTAAACTCTCTAATACTATATCAACTATGGTGTCCTCAACTTTAGCTGGCAAAGCCAGCAGCTGTTGCAGGACAAAATGTCTATGGTTTGTTTGATTAAACCCCTTAATCAACTAATGCATATATTTAACCTTACTTTTACACTTCTGTAGAGAGCTTTACAGGCATCCTCTCTTTCATACTTTCTGGGACTACTTTGATTTTTGGATCTGGGACTCCAGTCTGTCATTACTCCAAGTTCAATGCTCCTTCTTTTACATCACAGCTGCCTTCACTCCTTCCAGATACCTTAGAGCTGCTCTATCTAAAAATTATTCACAGAGACCTCATTTCTCTATTTGATAGTTCCAAAGCACATTAGTGAATTCAGCAATAAAGATGTTTAATTCACCAACATTTCTTAAGTGTGTTTCACCTGGAATTTTATTTTCACAGTCTCTAGTTTTACAGAATACACTACTCTTAGAACTACTAAAGACAAAAATTATTAGGAAATAAAAGAAACCCCTGTGAGATCAAATACATCTCGAAGCCTTCTTCCCTCTTAGAATGAGGACCTTGGGTTAGGTAGGGCTGGATCATTTCAGGGTAGTGAAATGGATGCATGGCAAAGAAATAGACGAGGTATTATTTAAGTTACAAAAGCCAGAACAAACATGTTCTGGGCAGGAGAGTGATGGATTGGAGACAGAACCTGGGGGCAGAAACCCTCAGGTGCAATAAGTGACGGGAGGAGAAGGCTCTGCTGTAGGATTCTGGAGAGAGTGATAGGGGAGAATTATTTCTAATTATTTCACTGTATCACTGTCATCCTGTTGTTCAGCAATTTATTCGAGCGGGTGCCAGTATTTGTCCCAGCCCTGAGATTGTAGCATCCTCTCCTTACTCACAATACAACATAACTCACCTTTCCCCCAAATCAGACTTCTAAATTATTGCATTTTAAGCTATATTTTTGGAAAGATTTATATAAATAAAGCAGAGAGGACTCTAAAATATCAAGCAGTAGTTAAAGATACCTTTTTTTTCCAAATTGGAGTCTTCTAAGGTAGTCAAGATAAGTCAATATTTTCAGGGATATAATAAAGATGTAATTAAACTATTCTTGGATACTAGTTATGGAGTTACTCATCTAGTTGTTACATTTAGCTTTGTCATTACATCTTAGCCTCAGAACAGTCTGAGGCAGTGAGCATTTTATAATTGAACAATATTTTGTGATTAATGAAAACTCAGTGAAATTAAAAATTCGGTGTTCATAAATAAAATTGAATTGAACAATAGTTATGTTCATTCATTCCCATAGTGATCTACGGCTTCATTCACTACACAATGGTAGGACTGAGTAGCTGAAACAAAGATTTGAATACTTCACACAGCCCACAGTGTTATCACCTGGTCCTTTACTGGAAAAAGTTGCCAAAAATATTCAGAGCATCAGGTGGCCTAATTGGAAGATACTGTGAGGGAGAATGTTGCCTTAGATTTGAATAGGAGGTCGTGGTTCACTTGGAAACTACCATTGCAAATACACGTAGTGATGGAAAACCAGGGTACACTATAGTGGCAGAAATGTGTAGATAATGAATTAGCAATACTTGTTCAAGAAATCCGAAAGAAAGCAAAGGTGGAAACCTAGATGACAATTTATCGGACCAGCACAGTACGGGATATTGGCCGGGAATTGGGGTAAGGCATAGGTGGAGTGAGAAAACATACAAGTTCAGTCAAAAGAGAATTCTAAAATCTTTTCCTGTGTTTGATGAACCCCATGGTATTCTTAGTATCTGTTTTATTTTATAGCACAGTTAAATAAATCTGTTGTCATATCTCTCAACAAGAGGGGATTTTCTAAATGTTCTTGTTTATAAATGTGCAGAAATTTTTTGCACAGAGAGTCATGCTTTTGTTGGCCAAAGAAAGTGAGCACTTGCTGGTTTTCTGGCAATGCTAACAAAAATACTAAAGTGTATTTATACTCTGGGGGCCAAAATGAATTTCAAAATGACAGAGCTCAGATACTTAATCAGACTAGCTTTCCTCTTCTGCCTTCACTGGTTTAACAACTTTGTCAAATCTCTTCCTCTGAAATCCACTTCTATAACTGGGTTGAAACTAATTCTCTCTGCTCCCACATAAACAAATAACAGGCTTCCCTGCTGGGGTTTTCAATAGCTTGGTCCTCAGTCAGTGAGTAAGATAAGCAGTCTAAATGCACTGAAAGTATGGGATGAAATTGTCTTTGTTTAAAAAGCACCCCTTTTATTGCTTCTTAAAGTGGGATTTCCTTAACATGTAACCAACACAAAATTGTTACTTCGCACTGTTTTGAAGCATAATTGTATTCAAGTTAAATGTCATGCTAGATATTGGAACATTATGTTCTTATTCCAAATAAGGCAAAATACCTGTTTTGTAACCCAATGTAAGTAACTCTTCGTCTGTGCCAATGAGGGAACAAAATATTCTGCTAATAAAAATCCACACAAAACCTAATATCCTACTTTGGCTAATAGCTTTGCAATTATTTCCCAGGGGAATAATGATTACTATTCACAGGCAGATTCTCTCAGCATTTGGTTTTTACATTTATTTCTTGTTTCTGTTTGCAGTGCCAAGAGATAGCTCACTACTTATTCTTTAGTAGTTCCTTATTACCAGCCAGTGTTTGGGCATTTCAGCCGCATTTCAGGGGTCTCTACAATATGCCCATCCAGTTTTCTCCCCTATTAATTCATTTGTTGTTCCCCTTTCATGCCTGTCAGCCAGGATGTCTCACCCTTGCATTCTGTGGGCATGGCAACTTCTGCACAATCCCAGAGGGCACCATAGTATATAAAATAGTGGCTTTGAAATTTTTAATAAAATCATAGTTCCATCACTAACTCACTCTGCATCTCCAGGCAAGTTTCTTTTTTAAATCAAATTTTATTGATTTACTACTGGTTTACGTTTCTCTGAAATTTTGTAAGTATCTTGACACCTCTTTATATACATATAAAATATATACATAAATTTATAAATATACATGTGATGTATATTTATAATTTATATATATTTATATACACTATGTATATTTATGTTTTATATAAATTTTATATATAATATAAATATATATTTATATACAGGTATATTATAATTTATATACATATAATGAAATGTCAGGCTGTAACCCCATATCCACCATCAAAGTTCAGGCAAATTTCTAAACTATCCTGTACCATTGTCTGATTATCTACTGACATTCTTTTAATACATGTAACAAGAATTGAAAGAGATAACTGGGGGAGGGGAGAGAGCAAGACTGCAACTGAACTTAATCCAAAAACTCAAGAACTTAATAATCCACAAATGATGAAGATAATGATTCTGAAAATTATTTTCTGCGTTACATACTTTTAGAATAGGAAACAAATTTTTCTTGATTCCCTTACTGTGACATATTAAGATCACCATGTGTAAGCTATCATGAGATTTGGAGAAATGGAAACCACCACTTTGAACAGCTCATCACACCTATGCAGACTCTTTGAAGGGTTACAGTGACAATAGATTGTGGTTCTGATATTAGAGCTGGTTCTGCCATCTCTATCTTGATCAGGTAATAGAAGAACTAGTTCCAAAGTTTTCTGACATTTTGCCCCTTGTTTTCTTTCAAAAACATACAGTCCCCAGCTTACTGTGATGGGGAACTTCTTAGGCTAAGAGGGCAGGATGTATAAGCTACCTTTTATGTAAGATATTTAGGGGAGAGAGAGCCCCATTGGGGAGTAATGAGTAAGACTTTCCAGCTCAGAATGACTGATATCTCTCACTTTAAAAAAAATTGTTGAATCACCGTGAGATATAGTTACACGCTTTCATGTTTGAGATTACAATCATACAATGTTCAAACACCCATCCCTCCACCAGTGCACATTCCCCACCACCAATCTCTCCAGTATACCCCTCCTTTCCTGCCCTCCCACTGCCTCCATGGCAGACAATTTCCCACATACTCTCTCTCTCTCTACTTTTGGGCATTATGGTTTGCAATACAGATACTGAGAGGTTATCATATTTGGTCCTTTACTACGTTCAGCACCACATCTCCCATCCTGACCGATCCCTACAACCTTCATTTTCTTAGTGATCCCTTCTCTATCCCAACTGCCTTCTCCTGCTCATGAAGCAGGCTTCCAACTATAGAGCAATCTTCCTGGCCCTTGTGTCTGCTGTCCTTGGGTGTCAGTCTCATGTTATGTCATTTCATATTCCACACATGAGTGCAGTCCTTCTATATCTGTCCCTCTCTTTCTGACTCATTTCATTTAGCATGATACCCTCCATGTCCATCCACTTATAAGCAAATTCCATGATGTCATTTCTCCTAACAGCTGCATAGTATTCCATTGTGTAGATGTATCAAGGTTTCTTTAACCAGTCATTTGTTCTTAGGCACTCAGGTTGTTTCCAGATTTTGGCTATTGTGAACATAGCTCCAATGAACATATAGGTACAGATGTCATTTCTCCTGTGCTTTTTTGCACCCTTGGGATATATTCCCAGAAGTGGTATTGAGGGATGACCAATCTCTTTACCCATGTGCTTTCTCTGCTGCAGACAGCACTTTTTTTATTGTTTCAGTTTGACTTTTATAATCACTTCACTGAGTATAATTCGTATGTAATAAAATGTTCACATTTATAACACACAGTTGAATGATTTTTAGCATATTGATAGAGTTGCACAACAGTCACTGCAACTATTTTAGAGCATGTTTATCACTTCAAACCCACTAGTAGTCATTCCCTGTTCCTCCCGAACTCCAGCATCTAGAAACCATTAACTGTTTGCCACGTGTATTTTCCTATTCTGAACATTTTACACAGATAGTCTCATACAATATGTGATATTTTGTGTGTGACCTCTTTTACTTAGCATGATGTTTTTGAAGGCTTGTCCACTTTTAGTATGTGTATGTACTTTATTATTTTTTGTTGCCAAATGATATTCCATTGCATCAATATACTTATTTTGTTGATCATTCATTAGTTGATGGACATTTGTATTCTTTCCACTTTGAGGCTATTTAAATACTGCTATTAATAGTCATGTATAAATTTATGTGTGGATATATGGTTTTATCTCTTGCATACCTAGGAGTAGTATTGCTACATTAGAAGAAATTTGCTGTTTAACATTTTATTTATGTATTTATTTATTTTTAAGTAAAACACATTTTATTTGGAGGTTTTGAAGGGAAGGAGGAAGAAAAAGTGGGAAAGAGTGGAGAATAATGCACTCAAGAGAGAAACAGGCTTCTCCAAGGGTGTGGAGATCCCCTACACACATCTCAGCATTAGACTTGAGTCTAAAAAGCATAAAAGTACGTATCTCAAGAGGGGAGATGTTGGCAACACATGTTCTCAGGTGCCACATGTGTTCAGCCACATGGGAGCAAGCAGCACTTGGGCTTGGGCAGCATATGCGCCTCTTTATTTTTGATGTAGTAATTACTGCTCTTTATTCAGACACTGATTAAACTGACTGAAGTGGGCATGAACTCCACATTACTTTATTCTTATTCTTCTTATTAGATGCATAAGCAATATGGTTATTGCTTATGGACTGGAGCAATAGCACACGGGTAAGGTGTTTGCCTTGCACACAGCTGACCTGGGTCCAATTCCTCCATCCCTCTTGGCAAACTATTGAGAATATCCTGCCCACATGGCAGAGCCTGGCAAGCTACCCGTGGCATATTTGATATGCCAAAAAGTCTCACAATGGAGATGCCACTGGTGCCCACTCGAGCAAGTTAATGAACAACGTGATGACAATGCTACAATGACAATACTACAATGCATTATTATTATTATTATTATTATTATTATTATTATCATTATTATTGAATATCCATGAGATAGACCAATACAAAGCTGTTTGTGATCAGGTTTCAGTCATACAATGATCCAATACCCATTCCTCCACCAGTGTACATTTCCCACCATCAATGTCCCCCATTTCCCTCCCACCATCCCCCAACAAGCCCCCTTCACTCCCAACCTGCCACTATGGCAGTTACTTTTCTTCCTTCTCACTCCCTCTCTCCCTCTACCTCCTTTCCTCACTCTCTCCCTCCCTTCCTTCTTCCCTCCCTCCCTCCCTCCCTCCCTCTCTCTCTCTTTCTCACTCTCTCTCTCTCTCTCCTTTTCCTTTTGTACATTATGATTTGCAGTACAGGTACTAGAAGGTCATTGTGTTTGTTCAGGGCGTTTGGTATTTTCTTCTGGAAGATAAGGCTGAAGTGGTTTTTTAACTGGGGTGGCAGCTTTGGGGTATGGACGTGACTGCTGAGGCTTCAGAAGTACAGAGAGGTGGGGGAAGGTAGCCCATTCTGACCCCAAGAAAGCCAGGAGATTTCGGTCACAAAACCCAAACACCCAAATTTTCAGCAGATTATATCTTGGTGAACTCTGTCATGAGACAGTGGAGTCCAGCCAGGGGCATGGAGAAGCTTTTGAATTATAGAAGCAAGTGGCTTCCAGGGGCTCTGCTTGGTGGGGGGCGCAGGGCAGACCAGGCTAACCTGCCCCCCTCCAGTTTACGCCACTCTGTTCAGCCTTACCTGGATCTGAGATTAACTCTGGTTTTTGATCCCTTTCGAGATTTATTTATGGGTCTCTGAATCAAGATCAGTAAAAGAGCTTACATAGTGGTGCTGGACTTGGTTCATGGGGGTGACTGCTGGTGCTTCCAGGAGCATAAGGAAGTCAGGGGAGGTAGCCCACACACAACTCTGAGAAAGCCTGGAGATTTCTCTTTTGAAATTTATTTATAGGCTTCTGAAGCAAGACTGATAATAAGCTTGTATAGCCTAGTTGGAGGTGGTTTGTGGGCATGGCTCCCACATACCTAACTTTTGACAGTTTAATTTCTCAGCAAACTTGGTCCTGAATTATTTGGGTCCTGCCAGAGGCAAAGCAACAATTTTGGAGTATCAGGAAACCTAAAGGTACCATCAGGCTGCTGATGCAGTGCACTCACCTCACGTCAGGTTGACGTGCTGTTGGTATCGCACCCCCTGGTGTTTAGCACTTTAGAAAAAGTGTTAGAGATGTACAGAGTGCCTATACCAGTTTGTATTCCCACCATCAAGATATGTGTATTCTGATTTCTCTACATCCTTGTGAAGATTTCTACTCTGCCCGTTCTATTATTGTCATTCTACTTGATGCAAAGTATTCACAGACTATAACTTTTACTTGATTTCTCTACATAACTGATATTATATTTTAAAAAGCTTACATTTATATATGTTCTTTAGAGAAATCTTCACTGAAACTCTTTTTTGCTGTATTTCTGACAATGAAGCATGGTGTTATGATATAGTTGTAACATTCATAGATTGGCTATTGTCATTCTGAGTCCTTGAGTATGAATGTGTGCTCTAAGTAGAAAAAGTAAGAACTCTACTTCTAAGTGTGAACAAGAAGGAAGAAGTCTGTGTTCAGGAATTAGCCACCCTAAGTGGAATTATGGCTGTAATCAGGAAAGACAAGTAAATCAGTTGTCTTCTCAGTGTCTTGTCATAGCACTGTAGCACTGTCATCCAATTGTTCATTGACTTGCTCGAGCGGACACCAGTAACATCTCCATTGCGAGACTTGTTGTTACTGTTTTTGGCATATTGAACATGCCACGGGTAGCTTGCCAGACTCTGCTGTGCAGATGGGATACTCTTGATAGCTTGCCGGGCTCTCCAAGAGGAACGGAGGAATCGGACCCAGGCCGGCCACATGCAAGACAAATGCCCTACCCGTTGTGCTATTGCTCCAGCCCATTTCTTGTCATAAAAAAAAATAACTGGGCTTGATACAAACTTGGGTTCATTTCCATGTTCTGCCTGCTGTCTGTGAGCAAGTTGCTTGCTAGGTAAATATGCATATTTAAATCTTACCTCTCCCTCTTCTCCTTTTCAACTGTGTACTTTCCTTTCTTATTAAAATTCCCTCTGATGTATGATTTGAGTTTTGACAAATGCTTACAGTTGTTAAGAAAAATAGATTATTTTCCATCATGTCAAAAACTTCCCCTGGTCCCTCTGCAATCAGTCTCCTTCCCTCACAGCAAATCTTTGGGAATTACTGATTTGATTCCTCTATCCTTTTGCTCTTTTTCCATAATGTATTGCAGTTTCTCAATAGATAACCTTTTGAACCCGACTTTTTCATTTAGCATAATTGTTAATAATGATTCGAGCTCTTGCACATATAATTACTTTTTTCTGAATAACATTCTATTATAGGGCTCTGAGTTGAAGGACACTTGCATTAATTGTGGGTTTTTTTCTGTTATGAATTTAACCACTAAAAAACATTATCAAATTGGTCTGTGTGTTTGTTTTTCTTGGGTTGCTCTAAACCATTTTGTAAATCTTAATGCAAAGTTGTCGGATCATTTGGCATTTCCAACAACAAGTGGGAACACCAGTTGTTCACATCCTAACTAGCTCCTGTTGTCATGAACCTAGGTTACTCCATCTGCAAGTGGAACAGCAGTTCCTGCCTACTCCTGTCTCAGGACCCTTAGATAGAAACAAAAGTGAAACAGCATCAGTAAAAGTACTTTGTAAACTGTAAAGTGCTATTTTCAAGTAAGAAATGCTGCCACTTATGATTCTGATGACGCCCACTTATCAGTGAGACTTGTTTCCCACATAAACTGTTTCATTCCCCCACCCCCACCCTACCCACATCTTGGCAGACAAAGTGAGTTACAAGACTAAAGCAACAAGAGATTTTGCCTAAGATCCATTCTGGAGTTTTCTTTGGCTCTAGTTTTTGAACTTTTCACAGAAGCAGATGAATGTCCAAGATTTAAATCATCATGGCTGAGTCAGTTTTGTAAAGAAAAATGACCCTATGTGATGGCAGTCAGCAAAAGTGGAGTCAGTAGGACAGACAGACTGTGACATGCTGTGGGAGAAATAACTTCCGGCTAACTGGGCAAGTCCCCCAGAGGGAAGACATGCTGGACTACTGCAGCATGAGGAGGACCACCATCAGATGCCTCCTTCTGTGATGCGCAGGAAAACTGGCAATAAAAGTAATAATTTCCTTCTTTCAAATGTAATGTTTACTTTCCCAGCCATGGTAGAAACAGAAAGACACAAGCAAAAGGTTTTGTCCTTGACACCCATACAAATGCTGAGTGGAAAATACACATGGCTGCATGTAGTAATACACATAGACATGTAATGTCTCCTGGCCAGTATCATTGTCACTGTCACTGTCATCCCATTGCTCATCGATTTGCTCGAGTTGGCACCAGTAACATCTCCATCTTGAGACTTGTTGTTACTGTTTTTGGCATATTGAATATGCCATGGGTAGCTTGCCAGGCTCTGCCGTGTGGGCGGAATACTCTTGGTAACTTGCTGGGCTCTCCGAGAGGGGCGGAGGAATCGAACCTGGGTTGGCTGCGTGCAAGGCAAATGCCCTACCCGCTGTGCTATCACTCCAGCCCCTGGCCAATATACAGGTGTATATTTCCTTGCTCTGTGATTAAAAGAGGTTTTAGAAACATCCAACCCTCTAAGAACAAGGAACCTAGTTCTTGCTCAGACGTCGGGATCCATTACAGCTCTTCAGTAAAAGGATGAATTAGGTAGAAACTGAGAAAAAGTAACTGAGGTATGAAATTTACAATAATAAATAAAATTGTTTGATACATAGTTACAAATGTTTCATGTTAACTTAAGACATAAATAAAAGGGAAAATTAGATGCCAGGTATATGGGCACTTTGAAATATATCTTTGCTATTTTTCTATAAATCTAAAATATTTCAGATAGAAATAATACCCACTTGAAATTTAAAACAAGATCTATTTTTTAAGATTATATGACATGAATTATGTGTGCTCAATGGAAACATTTATTATGATTTTTAAAAATAATTGCCTATTAAGATAACCAAAAGAAAAAGATGGACATAGTTTTAGAGGACATTTTTAGAGGAGAAGACTTTTTTTTCCAAGGGAAAAATAAAGATTTTGTACAATTTTTATATAAAATGACACCTTACTATGATTTTTACAGTTACAAAAGCACTTCCGCAATAAGTTCAATTTATTACATGATGATTCTTTTCCACCTCAGACATTCTTTCTTTTTTAAATTTTTTTATTGGTGAATCACTGTGAGGTACAGTTACAGATTTACATATTTTCGTGCTTGTGTTTCAGTCATACAATGCTTGAGTACCCATCCCTCCACCAGTGCCCATTATCCACCACTGATGATCCCAGTATCCCTCCCACCCACCACCCACGCCATCCTCCCACCCCACCCCACCTCTGTAGCAGGGCATTCCCTTTTGTTCTCTCTCTCCTTTTGGGTATTGTGATTTGCAATAGAGGTGTTGAGTGGCCATTGTGTTCGATCTATAGTCTACTTTCAGCACGCATCTCCCATCCCGAGCAGGTCCTCCAACCACACTTTACTTGGTGTTCCCTTCTCTATCTGAGTTACCTTCTCCCCAGAATGTGAAGCCATCTTCCAAGCCATGGAGTCAGCCTCCTGGTACTTATTTCTACTATTCTTGGGTATTAGTCTCCTACTCTGTTATTCTATATTCCACAGATGAGTGCAATCTTTCTATGTCTGTCTCTCTTTTTCTGACTCATTTCACTTAGCATGATGCACTCCATGCTGATCCATTTATATGCAAAGTTCATGACCTCATTTTTTCTAACAGCTGCATAGTATTCCATTGTGTAGATGTACCAAAGTTTCTTTAACCAGTCATCTGTTCTTGGACACTCGGGTGTTTTCCAGATTCTGGCTATTCTAAAAAGTGCTGCGATGAACAGACAAGTGCGGATGTCATTTCAACTATACTTTTTTGCCTCTTATCCAGGACATTTCCTTTCTGAAACTGAAATATGAAGAAGTAATTGGCTTTAAAAAAAGAATCAAAATTAAATCAGAATCTCAAGCACAAAATCGATGGCAAGCTAATAATAAAATCCGACTTGGTTTTAGTTCCCTAAAAAGTTAATTCGGTTTTGCTTTTAAAATTAACAAATAAAAACAACTTATGAATGAAATAAAACTCATTATTTACATAGTATGATACTACCACTTTTACTTATCTATGTACAATATCTGGACCTTCTAGTGTAGTCAATCAAGATGTTTTATACCAAGGGAAACTCCCATATTGCATTTATCAAAGTAATTTTTTTCTGTCCACAAGTACCCTTTCTCCCTCCCTAAGATAATAATGATGCCTTTAAAGGCTCTGTAGTAATTAAATCTGTCTTGCTTTCTAATGAGCTTCCTGTAATAGAAAGTTTCTGACAAGACATTTTTACATTAAGATACAAATTTCCATCTGTAGTGAATCTGAGCCAGGAATTTTACCACCACCACCTCCCATGAAAGCTCAAGTTCTCCAACAGCAGCAACCCCCACCCCCCCCTGCCCCCACCACCAGGCTCAGCCAGCCAGCCATTCTATATGGAAGGCTTTCTTCTCCTTAGGCCCTCCACACCCATTTCGACTCTCCAGGGCCTACTTTGGCTCATTTTACACTCAGTTGGCATTTATTGCTTGAGGACAATGCAAAGAAATCTTAGCCCCTTGGTAACAAGCTATGGAAGCTCGCATAGTAAGAGAGTTATTAGGTATTGAGTGCAGGCTTTGATTTCATATATCCCACCCTAAGTCTGGCTCATCACAGTTAACATCTGAAAGCTGTTATCTGTGTGTCTATCTCCACCTCAGGTTGTTAATTCTACCCTCAGCTAAGTGTGCCCAGCTTGTCTTCAGTATATTCTGTGGCTCCTATATCATATCACACTTTTCTTCATAAGTGGTTAAGTTAAATGATGACTGAGTATTTAAATACATCAGCTCTATGCTCAGCTTGAAATATGTATTTTTAAAAATGGTTTCTAAACCCTTTGCAGAATAGCTAGGGTATAGCTATTCTTATTCCCATTTTATACAGCGGGGCTGGGAACGTAAACTCATTGATCAAGCTCATGGGTGTATATAGCCTGAGTTTCAACATCCCCCAAGATAAGGAAAGAAAAAAAGATGAAATTTCATTTTATAGAAGGGAACACTTAAGCTCAGAAGACCTAGAAACCACAACAGAAGTCACACAACAGAGACCCAGGAGAGCTGGGTACCAAATAATCCATTGCTTCCCAAACCCTTCCAGGTGGCATCACTCAGACTAGGGCTCCATCACATCTCTACTCCCTGCAGAGTGAGCCCCTTCCTCCACAGCACTTATGAGCACATGTCTGTATACACTGAATATATCTAAATTGGTACTCTTTCACCACCTTTTACTCACCATACTTTTCCATAAAGGAAACACAACCTACAAGTAAGAATTACTATTTATTGTTAATGTTTGAGGAAGATATTATTACTTTCAAGCCAATTAAAAATAAGTAAGTCCAAGGGTTGGAGTGAGAATACATCAGGCAGAGCACTTGCCTAGCACATGCCTGACCCAGGTTCAATCCCTAGTATATCCCATATGTCCCCTGACCACCACCAGGTAATCCCCAAGCGCAGAGCCAGGAGAAAGTTCTAAGCATTGCAGGGTGTGGCCCAACACACACACAATAAATAAATAATTCTGGTCACACACATATCCTTTACGAGTATAAACTCGCACATTCTAAACTTTTAACTGACTGTTCTTTAGTTTGTCTGAAACCTGTTGAATCCTCCTGTCCTTCTCATGATCTCACATACTCCCTTACAAAATCATAACACTTGAAAACACTTTAATTCCTAGAGATATTTTGTCCATGTCCCATTGTTGAAGATCTAAATGGATTTGGTAAGTTCTTAGAGGTGGGCTTCCTCTGCAGAAAGTTAAGATGTGACAAGCTCTCTCCCTCCCACCTTAACCTGTCCATCTAGTTCACAAATGGTGGTGAGTGGAGAGATGATCATACAACCCACAGCCTTGGCCTCTCTCCGCAGTGGAGAATGTAAAGGAACTCCAGATGGGTGACTATCCACAATGTTTGAGAACAGAAGAAATATTAATCTTTCATTTTAAACGTGATATGGTAGTAGAAGAGATGAAAGCCCTCACATTATAGTGAAAGCTTCTACATACCAGTGCATGTCTCTCTTAGCAAAAGAAAACTTTCTAGGTTTTATTTTCCATACTTGTGAATAGAAAAATGTCAGATTTTGATTATTTATTAATGTGTTATTTAAGAGGGTGCAAGGAAGGAAGGAAGGAAGGAAGGAAGGAAGGAAGGAAGGAAGGAAGGAAGGAAGGAAGGAAGGAAGGAAGGAAGGAAGGAAGGAAGGGAGGGAGGGAGGAAGGAAGGAAGGAAGGAGGGAGGGAGGGAGGGAGGGAAGGAGGAGGGAACGAAGGAAGGAGGGAAGAAGGAGGGAAGGAAGGAGAGAAGGAAGGAAGGAAGGAAGGAAGGAAGGAAGGAAGGAAGGAAGGAAGGAAGGAAGGAAGGAAGGAAGGAAGGAAGGAAGGAAGGAAGGAGGGAGGGAGGGAGGGAGGAAGGGAGGGAGGGAAGGAAGGAAGGGGAGAGGGAAGGAAGGAGGGAACGAAGGAAGGAGGGAAGAAAGGAGGGAAGGAAGGAGAGAAGGAAGGAAGGAGGGAGGGAGGGAGGGAGGGAAGGAAGGAGAAAGGGAAGGAAGGAGGGAACGAAGGAGGGAACGAGGGAAGGAGGGAAGAAAGGAGGGAAGGAAGGAGGGAAGGAAGGAAGGAAGGAAGGAAGGAAGGAAGGAAGGAAGGAAGGAAGGAAGGAAGGAAGGAAGGAAGGAAGGAAGGAAGGAATATTTCAAGATAATTTTTAAGTAAAAAATTTCAGAATCTTGAAAGAATTTTGAATGTTATAAGATAGAATGCCAAAACAAAAGGAAATAGTGGTGTGATTCAAAAGTTGGTCAGAGTTTGCTGGCAATTTAGGAAAAAAGGACAAGAGAACGTGGGTTATTCTCATCTGAAGAAGAAGTGCATAGAGAAGGAGGAAGAAGAAGATGAAGAGAAAGGAGGCACAGAAGCAACAACTGGTGGTAATTTTTTTATTAGTCCCCTAAAGAGTGGATAGTTTTCAAGAGCAGTTTTTTTTTAATTTTTAAAATTTTATTGAATCTTCGTGAGATATAGTCACACGCTTTCATGTTTGGGTTACAATCTCACAATGATCAAATACGCATCCTTCCACCAGTGCACATTCCCTACCACCAATATCCTGAGTATACCCCCCCTTTCCCACCCTCCCCCTCCCTGTAAGACAGACAATATTCCCCTTACTCTCTCTCTACTTTTGGGCATTATAGCTTGCAACACAGACACTGAGAGGTCATCATGATCGGTCCATTATCTACTTTTGGCATGCATCTCCCATCCCAACTGGTTCCTCCAGCCATCATTTTCTTAGTGATCGCTTCTCTATTCCAGCTGCCTTCTCCCCTCCGCTCATGAAGCAGTCTTACAGCTATGGGGCAATCCCCCTGGCCTTTGTATCTACTGTCTCAAGAGCAGTTTTAAGGACAAAAACACTGGTATAAATAGTCTCCCTTCTGTTTAAAATATTGCTTAAAATATTTTATATTCACCCTCAACGAAAGAACATAAATTAGCAGCATTGCTCTCAAAGGATGTGCTTGTGGAGATCTTAAGATAATCTAGTCCAGGTGTATGACAGTGCTAGTTGGCAAAGGAACAATATTTATACAATTTAAGAAATGAATGCCTGGTATGATACTAAGGTTGTCTTTCTGTAATGCCATTTGTCTCAGCCAAGCTTTTGACAGTGTAACATGCTACATACAATTGAAAACAAGAGCAAATCCCTTTATATATAAAAATATTGCACTTTGTGCTCCTTCCTCTTCCTGCACTATTTTTCTACTCTCCAGAACTCTTTTGCTTCTCTACCCGCAGAGAAAGCAAATATGTTTTTCACATGATGATTCAGAATGAAGGAAGGTGGGAGGGAATTTCATTTTCCTCTGTACAGAATGGTATACCATTGAAGTTTCTGTCTACAACATGTATTGCTTAAAATAATGAAGATAAAACTGTCATTTGGTGAGGAGGAGAAAGAGAGGGAATGAATATAAGTAAATTTGTGTGCAAATAAACTTAAATGGTCTGATTACCAAAAAGAATTAAGTTATGTATATGAAGCCAGGTTTAGTCCTTCCACCAGATATTGCTCTACAAATATTTGATGAGTGAGTCAGTAAGTGGAACATGGAGGAGAGGACCGTTCAGCAAGGGAGACAACACAAAGTGGCACATTGGCCATCTCAGTGAAGAAACAAATATGGTTTTCAAACCCTTTATTGTCAGAAGGGCAGCATCTTGACACCCTTTCTAGGATAAGCATCCCTCAAAATGCGACCCCCAGATTCCTAAATGGGTTCATCTGTCAACCGCAGTTATATTTCAGAGGCAGACTGCCAAAAATGACTCGTCTGGTCCAGAGTAGTTGGAAATGAGTTCTTCCTCCTGTCATCAGTCCTCTAGCACTTTGCTTCTTGAGGTCGTTCTTGGATTATCAAACATTTGTTCATGCAGTTACTCATTCAGAAATATTTTTTGAGTGAATATTATGAGGTAGGGCACTGCTCTAGGCTCTGAAGAGGCCCGGGTGAAAAGATAGAAAGAAAGAAATCTCTCCCCACAGTTAACCTTGAGAAAGACTGTCTTCCCCTGGTTTAGAGTTTGAGGCATTTAACCAAGCAGGTACTACTGAAATTGAGATTCTGCACCATTCATTCCCTATTCTCTCTCTGCTCAGAACAGCTTAAACACTTCTGTATCCCAGACATCCCCATATTGCCCTAGGATTCCCAAATTTGAAACTGTTTTGCCAAATGATCTTTAAACACCTTACAGTTTAAAGCACACACACACACGCACACACTTTAAAATATAGTAACAATAAAATAATAAGAAGAACATTCAGCATACAGGTAATAGAATTTTAAATACTTTTCTTCACTAGCGGAACTTCTTGGAAAAATTAATGGAAAACCTCAGGATAGTGACAGGGAAAATTAAAGATATAGGTATATGTGAAACATCTTGTTAATATGACAACATAGGTAAATGCTCAAATGGTAGTGGAGGCACATCTAAGGACCCAGGAGTCTATTTTGGACAATTGGAGCTTCGTTACGATAGTAATGGATCTGGATTGCAGTTTAAAGGAGGGAAAATCCCTACTGTAATCTAAATAAATTAGTTAATATACAATTCAACAGGAACAGGGAAATCTATTTCTTACAAAATAATGAAGCTAAGAACTGTAAAAAGTAGTGGAGGAAATACAGATCACCATTTGTAGCTATCACAGAGGGAAGTAGTCTTCTAGCTAGTGCTCATCAGTGGAAAACAGGTAGAGAGAGGATGGATGAGGCATGGTGCTTCCGTGTAATCTTCAGGTTATCTCACCATAAAACAATAACATATCGGGGGCAAATAGTGACTGTGTGTTGGAGAAACAAGGCAACAACCAACCTGACCACATGATCAAGATTCATATGGTCAGTATACAAATTGTTAATATCCTGTGCCTTCTAATGGGATGTACCAAGCTATGCCCAGCTTTGTTCTGGGGCATTCTGGCCAAAACATCTCGTGCCAGGTCTGGTCATAAGGAAATAGTCACTAGAAAGTTGAGGAAGTCTCAGACAGATCCTAGGAGAGCGTCATGCCAAGACTGTGAGATCCGCAACCTTTGAGATTACTCCAATTCTTACTCCAACTGAGACAGGAAAGTCAGAGAAATATGGAGGAACTATTCCAGATCAGAAGACTCTAAAAAGACCTGAGGTCAAGCTGCAGTGTGTACTTCCCAGCTAAACACCATTAGCATTACTCAAGAGGGAGTTTGGAAACACATTTTCTGCCTTCCTTATGTCCAGACCTACTAAGTTAGACCTACGTTATAGAAAAATGATCCCAAATGATTCCTATGCACATTTGTTTGAAAACGGCCATAGGTTATATCAGCAGTTTCCAAATTTAAGGCTTTACCAGAATCACTTAGGAAAACTTTTAAAGGATGGATTCCAACCTACCCTACACCCAATATCAAAATTCAATACTAAATGCTGATGCCTGCAATTTGTTATTTTTAAGAAACTTTGACAGGTGATTCTGATACATTTAGGAACCACAAATTCTGCATATATGGCTGTAAGCAGGAGTGAGCACATGGGGGGTTGATGGCACCTGGGCCTCAACACACAAATTGGAGAATTATCACAACTCTTACTCCAACTGAGATGTGACTCCAAACTAACTAACTCTGATGTGAGGTGGAATGTAAATAAATATTACTGGTTCACATTCACTTTTCCAGAAAATGTAAGTGCATTTGAAAAGCACTTTTTAAAAGATTGTTTGTAGATATTTTAAAACATCATACTCTTTCCAATCCTTGTTTGGCAGAGAACTTAATCAGATTTAAAATGGTGAGTGTTCTTTGTAAGGTTGGATGTTTCTTTTCTTCCAGGGCATGTAAAGCAACACATCTGGATTTTATCATTAAAATGCTAAAACATGTTCAGCATTTTTTTAAGAAATATGGATCCAAGTTTATATGTTACAGGTGTTGGGTGTACTTGATAGAAAACTGTATTTTGTTTAGAATTAAAAGAAATAGATGTGCATATATATATGTACACATATACCAGTTTGTTTCAGAAATGAATTTAACTAATTGCTTAAGCTTTTTACTAGAATATAAAAAATACTTAATCTGTTTTATTTGAAAATAAATAGTTCTCAGGCATTCTAACTCATCAACTCACAGCAAAATTTGCTTTTGCTTTCTTAGAATCATCTATTAATTTATCTGTAGTGTCACTGGCACAAAATTATTTTCTCTATTAATTTCTTCCCAACTACAAAAAGAGTGTAAAATGCGAGCCTTAAAGATTCAGATTGGTATCACATGGACATACTCTAAGCATGAATGTGAGCTCACCATGGAGCATGGAGGTCAGAAAGGGTTGTAGAATGGAACAAGGAAGGAAACAATACCTAATTTTAATTTCTGAATTTGAAGGAATACTCTGTTTGTGTGTGTGTGTGTGTATGTGTGTGTGTGTGTGTGGTGCTGGGAATGGAATCCAGGGTCTCACATATGCAAGTCTCTCCCACCTAAGTAGCTGGCCCCCTTTTCCAGTTAATGAACGTTAGTCCTGAAGCTTGATCTAGACCCTCTGACTTCAAAACTGGATATTTCCCCCTCCCGGGCTCCCCAGATCATTTAGTATAAAATATTTGCCCAGTCAACATGCCAAAACATGGTCTTGGTTTTCTTTGCTTTACTTGAGGCTGTGGTGCTTTGGATTTGGGTTTGGTTTCATTTCGGGGGGTGGAGAGGGGAGGGAGAAAGGGACATGGCATATAGTGTGTCATGTCTATGATTTTAAATGGTGGTTTTAACTTTTGCTTTTTCATCATCTACACCATAAGCACCTTCCAAGTACATATTTCTCTTAAGAGTTTTCTAAGCCAGATGGAACACATCTCTTCTCGCCAGCATGAAAAATGCTTCTCTCTCTCAACCAGAGAAGCTGGACTGGTATTTGCCCCACCCTTTCTTGCCAAGATTCTTTGTAATTTCCAGGCCCTTCCCCCCACCAGTCTTCATACAGGTCTATCACTTTCACAGCACTGTCAACACACTCTTAGAAACTATCAATACCCCAAAATTTCCAAAACTGCTGGCTGAAAACAAGCAGGCTTTAATTTAACTTCAGCCCTGTCAGCAAGGGCTCCAGGCTCCAAAACACTTTCTCTCCTCCTTTGTCCTGAAGCCCTCTTCAGCCAGCTCGCGGCTAGAGGTTTGCGTTTCTGCGGCTCCTAACTTTGGAGGTCACTTGCAATAATGCTGGGGGACTCTGCAGTGCCTGACTTAGGAATTCACCATTTATTTTTACGAGTCAGGTAGCTGCCGAGACACACCAAGCAAGGTTGTACTGTGAGGAAATTCCTCGAATTTTTTCCTTTCCTGTATAGTTCATTTGGTTTTTACTCGGCCCTAAAATCTGTTCTTTCCCCAGGGAAGATGATCTCCTTTTTACAAAGTGAGGAAGATGTTGCAACAGACAGGCCAAGGCACAGGCTGTCCTTTAGTCCCACTGACACAAATGTAATTGAAGTCTAATGTTTCCTGCACAGAGAACCCTGGGTTCTCAAGGAAGCTGCCTTTTTTCAGCTATTTGAGCCACACCTGGCAGTGGTCAAGGTTTATTCCTGTTTTTTGGTTTTTGGTGTTTTTTTTTTTTTTTGCACAGGGATTACTTCTGGCAGTGCTTGGGAAACCCTGATTCCATCCCCAGCACCCCATATGGTCCCCCAAGCCAGCTAGGAGTGAACCCTGAGCACAGTGCCAGGAGTAAGTCCTGAGCACATCTGGGTGTGGCCCCTCCCCCCAAAAGGATGCTTACTCTTGAATATTTTTTAATAATTGATTACAGAAGAAGAGATCCATACAACTGAGTAGGTAAGATAGGGAAGGAGAGCACCTCTAGCATAGCTATTGTCACTTGTCTTGTCACTTGTCATCCCGTTGATCTTCGATTTGCTCGAGCAGGTGCCAGTAACGTCTCCATTCGTTCCTGTCACATGCTAGTGTAGCCCAATGGTATCTGCTCACTCCAGGAACAGGAAGAGCCTCAAACCGTTCATTCAGGGTTTTGATGAAGAAGTCTGACCATTTCGTAGGTGTTTGGCCACACGGTCTTTTGACATTCCATGGAATCCAGTCGGTAACAGCTCTAGTCCACAGCTATTAGCAATTCCAAACAGCCCATTTGTCTAGAAATTGCATTTGCATATCTAAGTGAAAATATTGCCCCTATTTGACTTTAAAACTGTAAGTAATTCTAATAAGTTCAGAGCCTAACTTTGTGTATTTAGAGGATTTTCAGTCCAGTTGAATGAACTAATCATTTACAACTGTCTTTTGCAACAATAGCAAGATCACCTATATATATGGTCTGTAACCTAAAGAAGTTGATAATCGATAAAAATGACATACAAGTGACAATTGCAAGAAAGAGAGTGCTATTTTATGTTCTTATACTTGCTCCATGCCTACCGTAGCTCCTGGCAGACTCACAGGCATGCCCTGTTTGTGGGAAGAATAAACACTGTTGCAGAGATATAAATAAAATGCTTTGAATCAAGGCGTATCAGAAAGTCCAAAACTTCCAAAGATAGTAGCACATAAATGAGTTAAGTTGGCCTTGTATCTACTAAATCATAATAACAACCATACCACTATTTCATTACTTGCTTATATATTTTTTTTCCTTGCAAAGCTCCAAACTCCCAAGGGCACCTACCTTGTCTGTATTTTTCTTTGTGTTCAGCATGGTGTAGGATGTTAATAGATATTTAGTGTTTACTAAAAGAAAAGAACTCATCATATATATCTGGCAATATTGTTTTGTTGTTGTTGTTGTTGGGTTTTTTAAATTTTATATTATTATTATATTTGGGGGCCACACCTGACTGTGCTCAGGATTTACTTTTGGCTCTACACTCCAGGCTGGCTCAAGGGACCACATGGGATGCAGGGAATTGAAGCTGGGTCAGACCCATGCAATGTGTGACTTAGCTATTGTGCTATCTCTCCAGCCCATTTTTAGATTTAATTTAATAACAACTCAACTCATATCTGCTTGAAATGAGGGACCTTTTTGTTTTATGTATATGAAGTTTCCTGAGGGTTTTGATGCTGATAAGGTCCTGAGCAGGGGAAATCTAGGACACTGAATCTTACTGCTTGAAGGAAACAAAAATCATCCTAGACCTTACCCAGGCCTCTTGGGTTCCTGCCATGCCCCCACAGAAAAGAATTTCCAGAGGAGACAAGCAGTGAAGTATAACAGATTTGAGAAGAGGGGGGTGGGGTGGAGAGAGACATTCAAAAGAGAACACGGGCTTCTCCTAAGTGGAAAGAGCCCCAATATACATCCCAGCATTAAAGTATGAAGATATAAAAGTACACATCTAAGGATGGGAGATGTGTGCGACTCATGTGTTTGGGTCGCATGCCAGCAACACATGAGCACAGGTAGCACATGGGGTCAGATAGTTTATATGCATGCTTTCATTGTTTAAGTCGGCCTATATAGGGTTTCTCCCAAGCTGCCCCAACTGGGGCTTTCTATCTAGGTAAGAGTCGGTTGCTAGGGTGGTTGCCAAGGGAGTAGAGTTGGGAGTAGTTGATGGTCTTATTTGATATTCCTTTACTGTTCCTGTTCCTGTTGGAGCTTCTCTCAGAGGAGGGTCCAGCCTTTTATGAGTCTGTGCTGGCTACAACGACTTATCAGGCCTAAGTTTCAGTCCACATCGTAGGTCCTGACAGCATTAGGGCTAGTTAGCTATACTACTTCCCAGATTTATTGCCACAGAGGGTCCTTCCCTATTTACCTCTCTGCTTCTTCAGTTTCAAGTACGACTATATTTAGGAATATGAACTACTCTTTTCCCAACTGTTTTACGTGAACTTCAGCCTCAGGCAGGCTCTCTTGACATTGAGGCAAAAACATCGCCAGTGGTTCCAGGACCTGATCTTTAGAAACAAGAAACTTGTATCTCTTTTTTTGGTAGTCTCAGCAAAATACTGAAGGCAGACTGTGATTGAGCTGGATTGAATTATACATTCACTCATCTTTTAACTAATCACTAAAGCCAGGTCTGAGGCACGGGAAGCACATCTCCTGTATTTAATCTGCATAGATTAAGAAGGAGGGAAGGCCATTTAACTAAGTTAATCACCCAGAGCAGAGGCAAAAAAGCAAACAAAATCCCCTATAACATTTGCAACACAGGAAACAGACTGAATAATATCATAATGATAATAAATAGAGAATGGGAAATAATACTCAATTTAGTAGAACCATACTGTCAGACAGATGAGTGGTGGGCAACAGACAAATTTAATGCAGCAGATATAAACTTGAATCAGAAAGTGCCAAACTTGAAGACCCCTAAAGAACGAAGTTTAGTTTGTTTACTATGCAAGGAGGGAACAAAAGGATTTTTTTTTAATTTTTAAAAAATTTTTTTTCTTTGGGGCCGAAGCAATAGCACGGCGGGTAGGGCGTTTGCCTTGCACGCGGCCGACCCGGGTTCGATCCTCGGCATCCCATATGGTCCTCCAAGCACCGCCAGGAGTAATTCCTAAGTGCAAAGCCAGGAGTAACCCCTGAGCATTGCTGGGTGTGACCCAAAAAGCAAAAAAAAAAAAAAATTTTTTTTCTTTTATTGAATCACCATGTGGAACATTACAAAGGTTTCAGGTTCAAGTCTCAGTTATACAATGCTCAAACACCCATACCTTCACCAGTGCACATATTCCACCACCAAGAATCACAGTATAGCTCCACCCCGCCCCCCCACATCCCCAGCCCCCCACCCCGCCTGTGTAACTGATAAATTTCACTTTACTTTCTCTTTACTTTGATTACATTCAATATTTCAACACAAAACTCACTATTATTGTTTCGAGTTTCTCCCCCTTAAAATCGGACCTGCTGAGAAGGAAGCATTTGATAATTTGTTTTCCATTGCTGAGAATGAAGCGATATGAGGTTGAGTGGTCGCACTAGAGGCCACACGGTTTTGGATTTCTGTATTTTAGTATTTTAGTAACTAGGTCCAGAGAAATATCTGCCAGAAATTGCATCATTGCAAACTTCTCAGCTATATTATATTTCACATATGAGTGCAATCTTTCTATGTCTGTCTCTTTCTTTCTGACTCATTTCACTAAGCATGATACTTTCCATGTTGATCCACTTTTATGCAAATTTCATGACTTCATGTTTTCTGACAGCTACATAGTATCCCATTGTGTAGATGTACCAGAGTTTCTTTAGCCAGTCATCTGTTTTTGGGCACTCTGTTTTTTTCCAGATTGTGGCTATTGTAAACAGTGCGGCAATGAACATAGAAATGCAGATGTCATCTCTACTATACCTTTTTGCCTCTCTGGGATATATTCCTAGGAGTGGCATTGCTGGGTCAAATGGAAGCTCAATTTCTAATTTTTTGAGAATCGTCCATATTGTTTTCCAAAAGGGCTGAACCAGTCGGCATTCCCACTAGCAGTGAAGGAGAGTCCCTTTCTCCCCACATCCACGCCAACACCAGTTGCTTTTGTTTTTTGGGATGTGTGCCAGTCTCTGTGGTGTGAGATGATATCTCATTGTTGTTTTGATCTGCATCTCCCTGATGATTAGTGATGTTGAACATTTTCTCATGTGCCTCTCAGCCATTCGAATTTCTTCTTCGGGAAAGTTTCTGTTCATTTCATCACCCCATTTTTTGATTGGGTTGGCAGTTTTCTTCTTGTGGAGTTCACCCAGTGCATTGTATATCCTTGATATCAACCCTTTATCAGATGGGTACTGCGTAAATATCCTTTCCCATTCTGTAGATTGTCTTTGTACTTTGGTCACTGTTTCTCTTGAGGTGCAGAAGCTTCTTAATTTGAGATAGTCCCATTTATTTATCTCTGTTTTCACTTGCTTGGCCAGTGGTGTGTCATCTTTGAAGATACCATTGGCTTCAATGTCGTGGAGGGTTTTGCCAACCTTGTCTTCAATGTGCCTTAGGGATTCTGATCTGATGTTGAGGTCTTTAATCCATTTTGATCTGACTTTTGTACATGGTGATAGGTGGAGGTCTAAGCCCATTTTTTTGCATGTAGCTGTCCAGTTTTGCCAGCACAATTTGTTAGACATGCTTTCCTTGCTCCACTTCACATTTCTTGCTCCCTTATCAAAGATTAGATGATCATATATTTGGGGAGATGTGTCAGAGTATTCAACCCTGAGAATGGAAGGATTTTTAAATTTTTTTTTTATTTTATTGAATCACCATGTGGAAAATTACAATGCTCTCAGGTTTAAGTCTCAGTTATACAATGCTGAAACAACCATCCCTTCACCAGTGCCCATATTCCACCACCCAAGGGAAAAAAAAAAAACACCAAAAACACAGTATACCTCTCATTCCATCCCCCTCTCCCTTCCGAACTGATAAGTTTCACTTTACTTTCTCTTTACTTTGGTTACATTCAATATTTCAACAAAAACCTCACTATTATTGTTAGGAGTTACCCACTAGAGTCAGACCTGTTGTGAAGAGATATGAGGTCAAGCGGCCGCGTGGTTTGGGATTTCTGTATTTTAGCAACTAAGTCCAGGGACATTTTTTCCAGATATTGGATCATTGAAAGCTTATAACTCTTATCTGTGGTCCTCATAATATGGCTGTCGCCACGCCCTTCACCCCTGGCAAGGAAAAAGGCGAGAGAGAGAAATACCTTTCCCCTCCTGGGCAGGCATGGGGCTGCGGCCTAGTTCTCGGTCTGGAGACATTCTACAAGGAGCTGCCCATACTAAAAGCAGTTTAGTTGGCCTCTGGAGTCATGCTTGTGCAGCTGCGGAGAGGCCGCACACATGCGGCCCCCAGGATCACATCTCGGTAGCTGAGAACGGAAGGATTTTAATCCAAGATGTGGTTAAGTCTTTTCCCTTAAGCACCTATAGGTGTGACCCTTTCCCCCTTCGTACCCCTCCTGACTGGCCATCAATGAGACCAGGCCAGGACCAGCCAGAGTTGAGGAGACCCCTGTGCTCCTACTTCATGCTCAAGACCATGCCTGTGTGTGGTAACTCATATTTCACATCTGTACCTCACATCATAATTGTTGCAGTTATGCACCCTGCTTTTTTTTAGCTCAAAAATTCATCTACAACCTTTTAAAGCTTAAAAAAATAGCTTCACTCACATGTTTTTTGCAAAAAATAAATAACAATAATAACATAAAACACAAGATGATTGTGAAATAAACTATTGAAGTTGGTGAGCCCCCACGGGTGGCTTATGTGAGGCAGAAAGGAAGAGTGTCACTTTCTCACAATCCACCTTTGCCACCCCGGGATTGGCTGGGAAGGTTAGGCCAGGTAAGTCTTTGATGAACCCCTGCACGCCATGCGCCAGAGTCTCACTAGCACCACCAGGTGGCTGTCGATTTCTTGGGAAGCCGTGGACTCACTCTAGAGCAAGGAATTGCTTTTTGCAGAAAAGGAGAGCCAGTCCTAGGCCTTGCCAGGGTTTCCAGGTCTTTGCCCTATCTCACAGAAAAGATTTTCAGGAGGAGGCAAGTAATGAAGGAAAAAAACAGATTTATTTAGAGGCTTTTAGGAAGGGTCAGAAGGGAGATCAAAGAGAGTAAAGCACTCAAGAGAGAACGTAGGCTTACTCCAGAGTTGGAGAGAACCCTAGTACACATCTCGAGGGGAGATGCAGGCAACACATGTGCTCGGACACTTGTACATAAGCAACACATGGACTCGGGCAGCATATACAGGTGCTTTCTTTGTTCAAGGTGGCTCTTATAGGCTTTTCCCAAGCTAAGAGTCCATTGCTAGGGTGATTGCCAGGAGATAAAGTTAGGAGTGATCAACGGTCCTCTCTGAAATTTCTTTCTTTGGCCTTTGTTACTACTGGAGCTTCTCTCAGAGGGTGGTCCAGCCTTCTCTGGGTCTACTGGTGTCAGGTGAAGTTTTGTCAGGCTCCTGAGCTCACAAGGTGGGCTCTTTGCCTCATGGGTTATCGGTTTATTATTTCCCAGGAATTCTATTGCCATGGCGGGGTGGAGGAGGCTGGGTGGGTGGGTGAGTATTCCTATCAGCCTGCCTGTCTCAATATAATGTCATGGTTTCTACTTTCCTTTTATTTATTTATTATTTATTTATTTTTGTTTGGGGGGTCACACCCAGCAATGCTCAGAGGTTACTCCTGGCTCTGCAGTCAGGAGTTATTCCTGGCAGTTCTCAGGGGACCAGTTGGGATGCTGAGGATCAAACCCAGATAAGCTGTGTGCAAGGCAAGTGATCCACCCAGTGTACTGTCTCTCCTGCTCCATCCTTCTACGTTTAAGGCACCTGCAGCTGAGGGAAATTGACCTAAGACCAGGCACTAAATAAAATAACCTAGATATTCTTATGCATGAATATGTACATGTATATATGCATATTTATGAAATATGAAAGTGGCTCATTTAAATATAAAGAGGGGAAGGGTTTTTTTTTCCTAATGATGGATCATGAGAGGCTTTAGAGAGAAATAGAGGTGTGAGTGACCCTTATGTCAGGAAAGACTTGTGTTCAGGCCACAAATCCTAAGGCAATCACTGACTCTACAGGTCTGGCCTTCAGCTACTTCCTTCCCTTCAGTTAGCCAGGGCATCTCAGAGATCACTTCCTTCTGGATCTCCTTATTGCTTCCTGAAAATACAGCTTCTTTACATCCCAAGTGGTCGTGGCAGCAGGGACAGCAGTTTTGGGTCCTTAGCTGTATATACAATGTGGAAAGATCTCAGATACAATCTCTGGCTTCACCCCAGGATTATTTTTATGAAGTTATTATTATTATTACATTTTAGTGAAAAGGTTGTTGAGGCTTAGAGAGACTAGGTTACATTTATGAGGAAATCGTGGAGGTGGGATAAACTGGGTTCAGCTGGACTCAGGCTAAGCCCCACTACCCCTTCTCTCCTCTGCTCTTCTGTACTGCCTCTCTCTGGATTCTCCGAGTTCCAGCCCAGGACAGCCAGTCTCAGGTACACTTAGTTTGAAAAAGGTCAAAGGGTTGACGTACAGGATTGGGCTGGCACCATAGACATGATGATTTTGTAAACTTAAGACTCACATGTGAAAAATATTGCTAACCCCTGAATAAGATCCATCAGTTGGGGCTGGAGCAATAGTACAACAGAGAAGAAATTTGCATTGTACTTGGCTGACCTGCATTGGGTTTCCTGAGTTTGCCAGGCATAATTTCTGGAGCCAAAAGTAAGTCCTGAGCACAGCCAAGTGTGGCAGAAAGAAAGGGAAGAAAGAAAAAAGGGAAGAAAAAGAAAGCAAGAAAGAAAGCAAGCAAGAAAGAAAGAAAGAAAGAAGGAAGGAAAGAAAGAAAGAAAGGAAGGAAGGAAGGAAGGAAGGAAGGAAGGAAGGAAGGAAGGAAGGAAGGAAGGAAGGAAGGAAGGAAGGAAGGAAGGAGGAAAGAAGGAAAGAAAGAAGGAAAGAAAGAAAGAAAGAAAGAAAGAAAGAAAGAAAGAAAGAAAGAAAGAAAGAAAGAAAGAAAGAAAGAAAGAAAGAAAGAAAGAAAGAAAGAAAGAAAGAAAGAGGGAGGGAAGAGAGAAAGCAAGAGAGAAAGAGAGAGAAGGAAGGAAGGAAGGAAGGAAGGAAGGAAGGAAGGAAGGAAGGAAGGAAGGAAGGAAGGAAGGAAGGAAGGAAGGAAGGAAGGAAGGAAGGAAGGAAGAAAAAAAGGCTATCAGTTACCTAAAATGCAGAGTCCGAGTCTCATTCTTACAGTCTGGGTCTTTGTCACACTATATTTCATGCTCCACATTTAGAGAAGAGGTGTGTGTGTGTGTGTGTGTGTGTGTGTGTGTGTGTGTGTGTGTGTGTGTGTTGTCCAAGCGTGCATTCCCACAGGTTTCATTGAGAGTTGTTTTAGAACGCTCAGATGTGCACTGTATATAAACTACTTCCCAGTGGCCTGATCTAACTCCCATTGGCTTCTGTAAATTTACCATTTGAACCCAGACTTTACTATTAGGGTGACCCATTACCAAAAAAAAAAATCATTTTTCTATAAAAACAGCGTATTATAAAAAAAAAACATTTTGGCAAAACTCATTTGTTCCTTTTTTCTGGACCTGGGAACAGCAGTGGGAAGTGTTTTGGGCCTATCCCCAAATATAATCCTTGATGATTTGAAGGCTGGGAATCCTGTCTGCCCACGGCCTCCTGGGACTTTGGGTGACCTGCCTGTCGGCCAGAGGCACCGAGCATCCCCTCACCAGAGATGTGGGAAAGATGGTCTCTGTCCTTAAGGACTTGAGGTCTGTTGGGGGAGACAGAACAGATGCATGTGAAAGAGTCAAACCCACAAGTACAACAAAAATAAGACAGATGGAAATCCAAGCAGCAGTGAGAATTGAAGTGCAGATGTAACTCTGAGCTAAACGTCTAGTGAAGTCAGAGAAGAACAGGAAGAACTTGGGTGTGAGGGGTGAGGTGAGCTACCAGAAATGTCTTCCCAGGGGAGGCCGGTCCACATGACTCTCATGAAGCTCCCACTGTGTGCACTGCCCTGAGGGAGCACAGCACACCCATTGTCTTCCTTCTGGGGAGCCCTGTGCTAACTGTAAGGACTTAATTTGGGGTTGAGGAAGCATGAGGGCACCGTATTATTCATACACTACACATTGACTCAGTCCAAGCCTCAAGAGCATGGTTTTCATCACAATCCTGAAGCAGCCCTGCTCACACTTCCTCTTTTTATCCTTCAGGTTTCAAGTTACCCTACCCTGGGGCTGCAGTGATAGTACAGTGGGTAGGGCATTTCCCCTGCATGTGACTTACTTGGATTCGATCCCTGGCATCACATATGGTCGCCCCAGCACTACCAGGAGTAATTCCTAAGTGCAGAGCCAGTGGTAATGCCTGAGCATCACCAAGTGTGACCCAAAAAGCCAAAAAATAAAGTAAAAAGTTACCCTACTCTAAGGAGCCTGATCCAAACAAAAGGCCCTTGCACGCCCAGAAGTAGGCTGTGGTTATCTGACAGGGGATTTGGAGTTAGGGGTCAACAAGATCTGGAAGTGAAGATTTAGCCTGTGAGCAGACATGCTGTGTCCCCTAAATATGGCAGCCAGGGATCCTGACTGCAGAGTCTAAAGAGTCTGTTGAAAGTTTTGCCTAAGGAAGAGTAGGAATTAGCAAAATAAAAGGTGTGTGTGTGGGGGGGGGGAAATAAAATAATAAAATAAAAGCTGTGGGGCCAGGGGTGGGGAGAAAGGAAGCCTTTTTTTTTTTTTTATTGAATCACCATGTGGAAAGTTACAAAGCTTTCAGGCTTAAGTCTCAGTTACACAATGCTTGAACACCCATCCCTTCACCAGTGCACATATTTCACCACCAAGAACCACAGTAAACCTTCCCCCCACCCCCGCAGCCCTCCAGCCCCCCACCCTGCCTGTGTAGCTGATAAATTTCACTTTACTTTCTCTTTACTTTGATTACATTCAATATTTCAACAAAAAATTCACTATTATTGTTTGGAGTTCCCTCTCCCAAAGTTGGATCTGCTGGAACTGGCAAAAATTTCTCTGGACTTAGTTACTAAAATACTAAAATACAGAAATCCAAAACCTCGCGGCCACTATTGTGGCCACACGACCTCATATCTCTTCATTCCCAGCAAAGGAAGCCTTCCTTTGAAGGGACAAACAGTGCAGGAGCAAGTGTGCTGAGAAGGATAGAACCCTCCTCTAATGCAGTTGTGTCCAGGAGAAGCAAGGTGATTCTGGAAAGCAGAGGCCTTCTGGGCCAAGGTAACGATTTGACATTACAAAGGACAAGGGAAAGGCGTAGTTGACCAGGGAGAGGTTGTTTTGAATAGAGCGAGAACATTCCTTCCCAATCAAGCTTGTGTGATGCCTGTAAGATATTGCATGTGAGAAGCAAACTATTCCTGTTGGGTAGTGCTGAGAAGGGCAGAAGGAGGAAAACAATTTGGAGAAGGAGCAACTAGAGCAACAGCAGACATTCCCCAAGGGGCAAGTGTATACCAGAACCCAGGGGTCCGTTACTAGTCTCTGTATTCTGTGCTAACTGTTGAAGTGAAGCAAACTTATTGGCCACTTTGAATACTTCTGCTCTAGGAAGGTGTAGGTCTTGGGAGTTTGGGAAGCAGGGAGTAGGATGGTAAGAATAGTGGGGAGGTTCCTAGGCTTGGTATCTGTTATTTTATAGGTACTATTTTTGTCATTTTCTGTGTGATTTCCATGTCCTAAAATACTTTGTGTATTGGCAGCCCATCCCATTTTCCACTTAGTAAATATGACCTTGTTTATGCTTTGGACACCATTTTAACAATCTTCACCAAGTCCTTATTCCCTTTTTGTATCATTAATTTTTTTATAATAATGAGTGAAGACACACTCATCAGTTAACATCTATGAAATTATTAATAGGCTATAATTGTTTCTGAAATCTTTTAAGCAGCAGAAGTTGGTGTGTTGGGTGTGTGTGTGTGTGTGTGTGTGTTTATGATAACAGTGCTTACATAATCTCAACAACCAGACCCTAGGGACTCACACTTGGAGATGGAACAGTTGGTTTAAATTAAGTTTCCATGTGAAATGTGGCATCGCTATTTTTTTTCCTAGCTTTGTGGGAAAGTATATGGAAAATTATTTGACTGATACAAAATAAATCTGGATACATAATCAAAATTGAAGCACAAACCAAGAGGTGGTTTGTACCTGTTCTGTGAAGTAGACCTTTCCAAAGGGAGTTGAGTTAACTCTTTCATGCCACAGGACTAATAAATCTTTGCTATTACCAGAATAACCTAGGGTTGTGGATCTTCAAGAAACTGATTTTTCAGTGTCCTGATTTAAGGACTAATCTCAACAGAAAAGGAAATAAAGCCTTAGGAAGAATATATCTTAACATTTAATTAGGGGGTGTTTGCAGAAACATTTTAATTTTTCAAGGTCTCATTCTTTGTCAGAAGGTTTTGAACTTCCAGTCCAGAGAGTTGATGATTCTGTGATTTTGAGTGTTTACTGATGAATTTCCACAGTGGGATAGGCCTTATGAGAGTAAATAAAGAATTAAACAGAAATGCCAGTGGCACTGTCTCTACTGGCAAAATAATTCCTTTCCACGGTTTCACAGAGATGATTATTAACCTGGTGACTAAGAGGTCAGGAATGGAAAGAGAGAGCAAAGCATTGCTCAGAGCTGCAGGAGAGGGACTGGGTATTTTGCCCAGAATGAGCCCCAGGAGATCTGTATGAATGATCTCTGCTTCCCAAGACGACCTAAATTTCTTACAGGATGATATGGGCCAGGATTTATCCTGAACATGTGATTCCCAGTCAGTTCTGGTGCTGCCTGAGCACCCAGCATAGTCCCGAGCAGGGAGAAGGAGGAAGTGTATGTTTGTGCACAGTGCCATGAGCTGGACTTGAGGTGGCTGGTGGCTTTTGCTTCTGCTGATTTCAAAAGGGAAGAGACATATGAGTATTTAAGTGTTCCTGCTTGATATCAGAGCATAACCTATTTTACTACTAAAATAGAGCAAATTCATACACACACACACACACACAAATAAACACCTGAGTGTTAGAACAACTACCCAGTGACAACTTTAGAGAACCCTTAACCCTGCATCAGACAAAAGAGCACCAGACCATGAATCTCAGTTTTGACATCAACAAGAATTGACCTCACTAAGTCACTTCTCCCAGGGCCGCAGATTCTGAATCTGGAAGAGTGGGTCGGACTGCCCTCTGTGGTTGCTGCCAGCACTACATGTTTTTCATTCCTTCATTTTAGCATTTATTTATGGTGTACATCTTGAACTCTTTTTTTCCCCCTGATGTTATCGTGATTCTCATTGAACTTTTCCTCTCACGGGGGCCAGGAGGATGAGCAGCTTTCCAGGTTTCAGCTCTGTTGCTGGACCAGATGCAGTAAATAGACCATATGGGGACAAGAGCAAGACTTTGGTTTGTTAACAACTCAGTTTAGCAGCCCAGATGTTAGCCAGGATGGAGATGGAGAAGGTGTCTTAAATAAACAGTGTCTAAGCACAAAATTTAGATAGTAACAAAATAATCTTAGAGACCATGACTGGAATGATAGTACAGCGATAGTACAGCATTTGCCTTGCTGGCCAACCTGGGTTCAATTCCCAGCATACCATATGATCCTCCAAGCACATTGATCTCAAATGCCAGGAGTAATTCTTGAGTGCAGAGCCAGAAGTAACCCCTGAGCATTGCTGTGTTACCCAAAAAGAAAAAAAAAGACTAAGTACAGACATTTGAGAATGAATAGCCAAACCATCTGGGAACCTAGTTGTGAATTTTTATTAAATATTACCCCCTCTAATCTGTGTAATAGAAAAAAACTAATCACAGTACAATCTATTTAAGCCCAGATCTGGAGAATATTGGGTTATGTGTCCACATGAGGCATACCTTTAAGTTCAGAGTAAGGCCTACCACCTTTTGGAAGAGGTAGAGGATCTTTAACAAATGCCATACACCCGTTGTCTCAGGCTATCTTCTTCTATAATATGTGAATAATGGACAGTGTTTAAATGCAAATGGTATAACCTAGCATATGTGAGACCCTGAGTTCAGTAACACACTCATATCACTTGCCCCGCCCCACCCTGCATTGCCAGGTCTGACTCTTTTTAATGCAAATCATGATAGTCCCTGACTCTTAGGATTGTTGTGGGAGTTAAATCAGTTAGCATGTATAAAACACTTACAAACTTTCTTGGCATATAGTAAATGGTATGTGAGTAGTTCTTCACATTATGTAGTCATTTGAGGAGCATAATAGATAATACAATTATAAAAATTAGCTTAATGTGTAAGAAAGAGCCTCCAATCATTGAGAAAGACGAGTAAGGAGAGGCTGCTAAAATCTCAGGGCTGAGTGTAATAGAGACGTTACTGGTGCCCACTCGAGTAAATCGATGAACAACAGGATGACAGTGACAGTGACATTTTAATGTGTGTGTGTATGTGTGTATACACTGGCCATTAGTCAAGTGTATTTTGTATCAATATTATCCTGAGACGTTATTTCTTATTGTCTGGTAGAATCAAGACATGGGACTTTATGAGTTATCTTCAGACTCTTTGTTTTTTGTTTCGATTCCGGAGAGGTGAAGTTTTGGCTTGGGGAATATACCAGCAATGTTTAGGGGCTAGTCCCAGTAATGCCTGAAGGCTTCTCCCAGCTTTGTGCTTGGAGTTGTCTTTGAAATGCTCTGGAGACATTGTGCCAAGGTTTGAACCCATGTCTCCCACATGAAAAGCAGTGGTTAATTGAGCTTTCTCTGACCCCCAGTCTCCCTCCTGCTCTACTGATGAATTAATGAATAGATTTTAAACATTTTATTTGTGCTTGGTATACAATACTGCAAAATTCTGAGATTACAGCCTTATACACCTCTGTAAGAATATAAAACTCACCATATCTGGCACCAACGTTCCAGTTCCATCAAAATACCCCCAGGCCCCCATTCCTCCACCCCTCACCCTTTCCTCTTGTATCCACCACATTGCTCACAGAATCTCAGAGTTATTATTGCTGTGTTTTGCCAGCCTGTTTGCAGCTTCCTTATTTTGAAGATGAGGGTGAACACTATAGAGGTTAAGTGGCTGTCCCAGAATCCCATAGCAAAGGGGTGGCCGAGCTGCACATGCACTCCAGCTGTCTCCACTGGGCCTTTCAATTTTCTAGTATAAACTGATTTTTCTCGTGAAAAAACAATTTTCTTCTGCAACAATATTTATCAGGCTTCCAGAGTTTCAGTGAATATCCCCTTTGTGTTTTCTAGGTGAGTTCCTGGGTTACATGGCTGATCCTCACTGCGGGCTCCATGGAGGAAAAGAGGGAAGTTTTCTCATATCTGGTGCATGTGGCCAAATGCTGCTGGAATATGGGAAACTATAATGCTGTCATGGAGTTCTTGGCTGGCCTCAGGTATGAACAATGCAGGTATCTTTATCTCAGCAGTTTCCTCCTGTTGCTGAATTCAGTGACCAAGTTAGCCAATTGGTAGTGATTATTTGGAGGAATATTGGCCTCTTCCTGTCCCTCAAAGATACTACAGAATTCAGTACCATTTCCGTGCCTTGAGCAAGCTGAATAAATTACCATTTTACAAAACTCCATCAACCCCATCACCCATTCTTGTCCTCCATTTTTTATCCTATAAGCCCTCTAATTTTCCTCTTCCCAGATCTGTTTTATAGATTACTCTAATTCTATAAGTTCCCAACTACCAGTCCCAAATCAACAATAGTGGCTTGTGTGGTTTATTTTTATTTTTATTTTACTACATTTTGTTTTATTAATTATGTGGCATTCCATCATTAGTGCTCTCTCTCCCTCTCTCTCTCCCTCCCTCCCCCCCCCCTCTCTCTCTCTCTCTCTCTGTGCGTGCATGCATGAGCACTAGCACATGTGCCATACCTGCCAATGCTCAGGGATTACCCTTGCTCTTTGCTCAGGGATCATTCCTAGAAATGTTCTGGTTACCTCATATGCAGTGCTAGGAATCAAAACGGAGTCAACCACACTCAAAGCAATCACCTTAACCTCAGCCCTAAGCTTTCGTTTTTATTGAAAGCTTTTCCTGCATTAGTTATTGGGTCAAACTTGTTCTTATGCTAACTATTTTAGATATTGTATTCTAAAATTAAATAAAAGAAGAAACTAATGTTAGGAGAAGTTGGGACCGAAGCAATAGTACAGCAGGTAGGGTGCCTTGCACGCAGCCAACCCGGGTTCATTCTCTGGCATCCCATATGGTTCCCTGAGCACCGCCAGGAGTAATTCCTGAGTGCAGAGCCAGGACTAACCCCCTGCTCATTCTCCAAATAAATAAATAAATAAATTTTTTTTTAAAAAATTAAATTAAAATTAAAACCTCCAGAAAAAGAGAAGTCAAAACATTCACCCAAGTTCATCTGACATGAATGGGATCAAAATGCAGACAACCTTGATTAAGAGCCCATGTCTTAGCTTCTGTGGTATTGCGCTCTTGCAGTGTCTCCATCAACAGCAAGATCACTTGTTGTCTTGCTGCCTCGGTTACCTGGCATAGGACTGCCCTTCCCTCTGTGGCAGCACCTGAGTATCTGAGAAAGAAAACTGAGAGGGCAAGTTGCTGGATCTCCTTAAGCCTCTGCTTCTTCATCTAAAATAGGCATAATTAACTTGTTAGCACCTACTTTTAACATAGGATTTACAAAAATATAATATAAGTGACATTGCATTTAGCATGTACATCTGGCTTATGGTATTTAAATAAGGCTTTATCCAAAGAACTCATCTGGTAATTTTTACCTGAAATTTGCCTTCCCAGTCAGGATTCTTACTGTAAACTGGTTTTGGTTCATGATATTATTGAGATTTTTTTTTCGATTTTCTAGATCCCGACATAGGAATTCAAGGTTGCGGGAAGAGAAGGAAATTCTCAGAGTTGAAAAGATTTTGTCCTTTTGAACTTCCTTAATTAAGAATAAATTTAAGTGATCATGTCATTGGCATTTAAAATAGACGCAGAAATGCAGCAGATATGGTTCAAAGAAGGAAAAAAGTAGAAAAAAATATGATAGTTGGAGAACAGGAAGCTATATCCAGACTTGGCTCTCTTTGTGATATTTTTTGTTTAAAAAAAACACCTTGTTACTTTCTTTTTTTTAACGGCTGTAAGAATGTTAGAATGTCTATTATCAAGAAGACATGAACTCAGAAATGTTGGCAGGGTTGTGGAGGGAAAAAAAAACCCTTGTACAGAGTGCGGAATGTTTACTTACTGTAAACTATTTTATTTCTCCTGCAGTCTAAAAAATATCCTTTGCTCACAACAGGTCTCGAAAAGTTTTAAAAATGTGGCAGTTTATGGACCAGTCCGACCTGGAGACCATGAGGAGTCTGAAGGACGCCATGGCCCAGCATGAATCCTCCTGCGAGTACAGGAAGGTGGTGACCCGGGCGCTGCACATCCCCGGGTGTAAGGTGGTTCCATTCTGTGGTGTGTTTCTGAAGGAGCTCTGTGAGGTACTTGACGGAGCCTCTGGCCTCATGAAGCTTTGCCCACGGTACAATTCCCAAGAGGAAGCACTAGAGGTGAGACCTTTGAAAATCCTCATGATCTGGGGCCCCATTGCTGCTGCCTGGATCATCACTAAGTTATTCAGAAATCACTTACACCAATTATAGGCTGTTACTCTGTTGATTTACAGTGAGATGCTTGAGGCATTCTCACCCTGGATTCACCAGCATCTCAATCTGAGATTTGTACTCTAAGCTCTTCCCTCTGAAGAAGCTCATGTTCTCTCTTGAACACATGTCTCTCTCCCCCGCCTCCTTCCTCATATTTTCCCAAATCCTTTTACTTGGGAACAAACTATTTTACTCTTTTTTTAATGAGGTGCTTGAAAGTTCCAGAAAAAAAAGGCCACTTTTTTTTTTTTTATTAATGAGGTGCTTGAAAATTCCAGTGAAAAAGAAGGCCACTTTTTTTTTTTAACTAATCTCACACTTAGCACTGTGAGATTCAATCTTAAATCAGGGTTAATGACAGTGTATTAATGACAACATGTGGAAATAGTGCCATTTTGGGTTTAGTTTGTAATGACTGACAGACTTCTCTCGTATTGGTTGGGAATGTCTGAATACAAGGGATAAGAGAACTCAGAAGAGAAGATTTTTTTTTTAATTTTATTGAATCACCATGTGGAGGGTTACATAGTTCTCAGGATTATGTCAGTTATACAATTCTCAAACACCCTTCCCTTCACCCGTGCCCATCTCCCATCACCAACCCCCCCAGTATACCTGCCGCCCCCTCCCACCTCCCCAGTCCCCACGCTTGTACATGATAAGTTTCACTTCGTTTATGCCTTATCTCGATTACATTCCATGTTTCAACACACAACTCACTACCGTTGTTGGGGTTTCCCCCAAAAAGGAAAGCAGTCCTATTGCCATGGAGGCATTTGATAGTTCTCCACTGCTAAGAATATAAAGATATTAAGTCCCGCTGTTTGTTACATAACTTTTCTTTTTCCCCCTTGCCCCGCGCCACCGAGTTCACGCATGTTTAGTAATCGCCACGCTGCCTGACAAGGGAAAAAAAAACGAAAAGGATGGTTATTTCCCGTCATCGGCAGGCGTCGGGCTCTGGCTTAGTTGATAGTCTAGTAGAGTGTCTGCAAGCAGTTTCTGGAACCGAAGGGCTTGCGCTGGTATCGGCTCCGGCTCGAGATTCCACCAGCGTCCCACTGGTCCATGTGCATAATTTTCCCCCTTATATCCCATTCCCACGCCACCAGGTCTGTTTGCTTAATGGACATCACACTGTAGTTGATGACACGCCGCGTTTCTTCCCGAGAAAGAAGAAAATTTATTCTCAGCCGGCGTGGGGATATAGCTTAGTTCAGTCTAGAGAGATGGCTACCACTTTGATTGCCTTCAATATTTCAGCAACAGACTTACTATTCAGAAGAGAAGATTGACTTGGAATGAAGGATGGAGGGGAGACAGGGCGGGCCTTCCTTACTTCCTTGGTGGAAATCACTGGGAAAACCAGGGTCTCCAGTAAAGCCAAGCACCAGGCTCTCACCAGAACAGCCTGACTCCTCCAACATCCATTGACTTATGTTCCTGACTCCTGGATGGAAAACACTGAGTGAGCTCTGACTCAGGAGTTTGGGGATTGAGAAGCAGACACTGAGAAACCTAGAGGAGACCGTCTCCCCTTTAAAAGAAATGATAAAAAAAAAATAAAAAAAAATAAAAGAAATGAGGCCCTTTAATGGAAGATTTTGAGGAGTACCAAATGTGGAAGTCCCAAGTACAAATCTCGGACTTTCTCACTCTGGTTGAGTACCCACAACTCACTGTACATGCGTGTATGCACACACACACACACACTCACACTCAAACACAGAGGGGCACCTGGCTTATCTTGGTGGCATTGGGAAGTCTCTCCTTGTAGGTTAGCCTCTTCTGTGTCAAAGGGAACAAAGGCATCATAAGTAATATCAGAGAGACTTGACAGCCCCTGATGGCGTGATGACCACTAACATCTCCCTGACTTATTTAGAGGGATGGAAATGTAAGCTTATAAATACAGGCCCCAAGCTGCACCTACATAAACTCTTTCCTGTCTGTGACCCCTTCTGGGAGAAGCTTCCTGATCAATACATAATACTCCTGAAGACAAAATACAAATAATAAGAGCATAGCAACTACCAGAAAGCTTCTGTGTTACCATAGCTTTAGCAGATAAAAAACAAAATGTCTACTTTCCCTGATATTTTCCTTGAGGCACATTTTTGTCAATTCTCCCTACAAGAATAAAACGAATGGTACCATTCCTCTATAAAGTGGCTAATCTTCTCCTTAGGGAACTTTGGAATAATATTGCTTTTTGCATTTTAAATTCAAAGTGGAGTGTAGATTCCTGGAAGGACTAAAGTTCTCTTAGTGGAAACAAGAGTGAGTTTTGATATTTCACATGGTGAAATAGAAAAAATGTTTTTCCTGGAGGTTCTTTTTCTTCCCAGTGGGGGAAGGAAAAAAAGCATATTTTCTCTCCCTAGTCAAGTAGGTTACTTAGACATAGTCTATAAAGTTGCAAAAAATAGATTCTTGATATATTTTTCATAGTTTGTCGCCGATTATAGTGGACAAGATAATTTCTTACAACGAGTGGGACAAAATGGCTTGAAGAATTCAGAGAAGGAGTCGACCGTCAACAGCATCTTCCAGATCATCCGGAGCTGCAGTCGGAGTCTGGAGTCAGAGGAAGAAGACAGCCCCGGGGAGGGCAGCAGCTCTAGAAAGAATTCCTTAAAGGAAAAAGCGCGCTGGCAGTAAGTTTGACATTTTGTTTGTTTTGTTTTGTTTTTTTGTTTTTGCTTTTTGGGTCATACCTGGCAATGCACAGGGGTTACTCCTGGCTCTGCACTCAGGAATCACCCCTGGCGGTGCTCAGAGGACCATATGGGATGCTGGGAATCAACCCAAGTCGTCCTCGTGCAAGGCTAATGCCCTATCCGCTGTGCTATTGCTCCAGCCCCAAGTTTGACATTTTAAGACGAGGATGCTCATTTCTTCTTTTTCCTGTTTCACTTTGGGAATGAGTAAATCCTAATCAAAACGCATCACCTTTATAATTAAACAAGCCAGGCTTTAAAAAACCAAAAAATTCTCAAATTTTACCAATTATGAATTAGGATCTGGCTTCTTTGTCCTAATTTTTCTGCTCATATTTTCAAGTTTTACCATCTGTTATCTCTATAAATATAATAAAAATAGAGCTGTCTTGCCATTTCTAAAAATTCAACAAATTTTATTTAAATTTTTATTTTATCTAATTTAAACTTATTTTATCTATTAAATTTATTTTAAAATTATTTATTATAAATTATTGTATAAATTATATTATTATATAAATATAATTATAGAGTGATAACACAGTGGTAGGGCATTTACCTTGCATGCAGCCAACCTAGATTCGATTCCTCTGCCTTCTCAGAGACCTGGCAAGCTACCAAGAGTATCTCTCCTGCATGGCAGAGCCTGGCAAGCTACCTGTCTCGTATTTGATATGCCAAAAACAGTAACAAGTCTTACAATGGAAATGTTACTGGTGCCCGCTCATGCAAATCAATGAGCAACGGGATGACAGTGACAGTGACAGTATAGTGCATGCTGTACTATTACTCTGGCCCATATATATGTTATTATCTTATATACATATATATTATCTTATATATCTCTCCAGCCCCCTAAATATTATATTTTATCAAGCTGACCAATATCTTGGGTATATAAGACTCCAATAAGATAAATGCTTAATAATATATAGGGTATTTTCAAGACCTAGAACTTGCTTAGTAGAAAAATCTTGCTTTTAGAGTAAGAGTCCTAATTAAAATCTCTATTTGCTTTGTGAGCCCCCCCAAGCGTGATATAACTTTGTTTCCATTTCTTTATTAAGCATTTTATTCCTACCTTGCAAAATTCTTGTCGTGATTAATAAAGATATTTTATGATGCTATTAAATGACATAGTATTTAATTATATGCCATGCATTTCATATAGTAAGCCCTGGACTGATACTAATTTTATTGTTTATTTGTTTGCTTTTGGTTTGGGGCTCCACCTGGGAATGCTCAGGGCTTACTGCTAACTATGCTCAGGACTCACTCATGGTGATGCTCAAAGATCAAAGTACCGGGGATAGAACTAGGGTTGACACCTGCCAGGCAAGCACCTTACCTCCCCTCTTACTTTCTCTTTGGCTCCTAGTTATGCTAATGCTTAGGTATTTTACTTCTTATTTCTTGTTTATTATACCACACCTCGCAATACTCAAGGGTTACTCCTGGCTCTGTACTCAGGAATCACTCTCCTAGTGGTGCTCGGGGGACCATATCAGATACCTGGAATCGAACCAGTCGGCCGCATGTCTGGCAAGTGCCCTATCTGCTGTACTTTCACTCCCTGTTTAGATATTTCAAACCATTTATTCATTTATTTTTTAAAAAGCCACCATTTTTTGTTTGGGGGCCACACCCAGCAGATGTGGAATAAAAGCCTGGCAAACAAACAGACTAGAAAACCAAAGGGACAACCAGGCTTCTATCAGTCTAAAAGGAGGTCGTGATAAAGAAGGTAATAAGAGATACTGATGCACTTTACATATTGATTAAAGGAATTAATACAGCAAGAGGGGCTGAAGCGATAACACAGCGGGTAGGGCGTTTGCCTTGCTCAAGCCGATTGGGGTTCAATTCCTCTACCTCTCACAGAGAGCCCAGCAAGCTACTGAGAGTATCCCACCCTTACGCCATGATGTATTCGATATGCCAAAAACAGTAACAAGAAGTCTCACAATGGAGACGTTACTGGTGCCTGCTCAAGCAAATCGATGAGCAACGGGATGACAGTGATACAGTGATAATATATCATTACACAAAATTATTTATTATAAATTATTAAATGATCATTTATTTATTAAACTTTATTTTATTTACATTTAAATTTTATTTAATTTAAATTTTATAATTTAAAACATGATCTCTTATTTATTTGGTGGCTTCTATTAAAATAGTTTTACTACAATGCTCAAAAGGGGGGAGAGAGAGAGAGAGAGAGAGAGAGAGAGAGAGAGAGAGAGAGAGAGAGAGTGAGAAAGAGCCTAACATAGAGGCAGGCAGGGGGTGGAGGGTGATGAGAGGGAACCTGGGGACACTGGTGCTGGGAAACACACACTGGTGGCGGGATGGTGTTGGAATACTGTGTGACTCAAAGCCAATCACAAACAGCTTTGTAAGGATCTATCTCACAGTGAGTGATTCAATAAAAAAATTTTAAAAAGTAAAAATTAAAATAGTTTTAATTTCTCACCAAAGAGGTGCAACAGTTATTATTAACCTATTTTATAATCCATGCACTAATTTGATAGGTCCAGAAAGACATACAGAAATAAGAACATGTGAAACCTTCCCAAGTCTCTGTTTGCTTTTATGTCAGGCTTTCAGAAATCTCACTTCCAAAAATACTGCTTGGGAAAATGTGGTTTAGCATTGTAAGCACCTATACCTTTGTAATTATTCTGTTTTCCCAAATGCTGTTCATTGGTATGCATTTAGATTAAGCAGACATGCCTACCCACAACCAAATGAAAAATACATATTGAAACATCTCTTCAAGGTCGTTTCCTCAAGGTCGAGGGTAACTCGAATGGAAGAACCTGACTTAACGGGGAGTTCTTTGGCACCACCTAAAACTATTAGTTCAACTGGCTTTGATCTTTGCCCTGAAAGGTTTTGATTCATGAGTCACACCTTGCAGTTGTCTTGGAGTCTGTATACATGTAGATAAGTGTTTATAAGATATTGCTCTTTTTCTTGCAAAGTCCTACCTGGCTGCTTCTTTATGTAAAGTAACGCTGTTTCAAGTAATTTTCTTTGAAATTTTAACAATCCTTAGAATTTGGTTGTAAACATAGAACACTGGTAGGTGTAGCCCCTGTTTTTAAAAGAATGAGTGACTGTCTTGCCTCTGAATCCCTAATGCCACTATGTTTTAAGAAAATGAATCTATATATTCAAGAATTTTTCGAAGACTTTCAGTCTTTTTTTTCCAAATCCCACTTCTTCTTCCATATAAATGACCCAGATATTTAAAACTGAATTGTGCCTTCCTTTCCCTACTATATCTACGTCCTAAAGCTCAAATGTCTCACAAGTCTCCCTACCCAGTCTTTACTTCAAAAGTTTATATCAAATCAGGGATAATTTGTAAGTTTTCTTGCTAAGGTTTTTCTGAGTCATAGTAATCACAGTAATGTTATTTGGGGGCCATCTTCAAATAAATGCACAGGAGCATCTCACAGCTACTGAAGTTCTCTATATATCTCCTCTCTGCTCTCCATGTGTCTATTTTTATCTATGACTTTCCCTAAAAAATGTGGTAAATGCTTTTATAACTATACATAATATAATACACATAATTTAGAATATTAAAAATAGGATGGGGTAAAAAGTACTGTACACTCTGTAATCTGTATAGTGACTAAATTTTGTTCTAAACTTCTCAACAGCCAAAAGGAAGAGGGGAAATCACAATTCATTGTAAGTTTCATAATATTTGTTAGGAAAATAAGCCAGATGTTTGGGATATGAAAGCCTTTTCTTTCTCTTGAGATCTGGCAACCTTTCTTCCTTAAATCCTAATATGAAGGATACTGAATAGGTAAAATAACAAATTCCATATGGATCTTTTTCATAGCAGCCTTCACTTTGTGTGTGTGTTTGTGTTATGCCTGTGTTGTCTCTCAATGTATGTGTTACTTAAAAATGTCAGTGTCTGTGCTGCAAGCTATAATGCCCAAAAGGAGAGAGAGAGTATGGGGAATATTGTCTGCCATAGAGGCGGGGGAGGGTGGAAAAGGGGGGGTATACTCGAGATATTGGTGGTGGGGAATGTGCACTGGTGGAGGGATGGGTATTTGATCATTGTGAGATTATAACCCAAACATGAAAGCCTTTTCTTTTCACAGTGATTCAATAAAATTTTAAAATTTTTTTTAAAATATCAATTTTAAAATACTTTTAGGAATACTTCCTTCAGCTGACCCCAGAAAACTAGTCTCATAACTACCCTTTTGTCTTAGGATTCTTTCAAGTGAGGTAGGGGAAATTGACACCAGCAGTGGAATTGGTGTTGAAATATTATATGCCTAAAATGAAACTATCAATTGCTTTGTAAATCACAGTTCTTTAATTAAATTTTTTAACTTTAAAGATTTTTTAAGTAATAGCTTTCTTGCCTCATCCCTTCACCTCTATGAAATTTCAGTTTCCCGTTTTCTGCTTATTCCCTTGTCCCTTTCCTAATAATTTTATCGTCTATAGGCTAAAAGCATTTCTCTTCCTATTTCCAGACCATGCTTATAAGGACTCCTAGGAGGAAAAAATATAATGATGCAAATATTTCTTTAATAAGCTCATGAAGTCATATTGAAATATCACACTGAAATATTTGTAGCAATAGAATTAGCAGTCTTTATACTCAGGTTACTGCTACTTTAAAAATAACCTCTGAGAAAGGGACTCTCTTTCACTGCTGGTGGGAATATCGACTGGTTTAGCCCTTTTGGAAAACAGTATGGACAATTCTCAAAAAATTAGAAATTGAGCTCCCATTTGACCCAGCAATACCACTTCTGGGAATATATCCCAGTGAGGCAAAAAAAGTGTAGTAGAAATGACATCTGCACTTATATGTTCATTGCAGCACTGTTTAAAATAGCCAGAATCTGGAAAAATGCTGAGTGCCAGAGAACAGACTACTGGTTAAAGGAACTTTGGCATATCTACACAATGGAATACTATGCAGCTGTTAGAAAAGATGAAGTCATGATCTTTGCATATAAGTGGATCAACATGGAAAGTATCATACTAAGTGAAACAAGTTAGAAAGATTGCACTTATCTGTGGAATATAAAGTAACAAAATGGGAGACTAATACTCAAGAACAGTAGTGATATGTACCAGGAAGATTACTCCACAGCTTAGAAGCCAGCCTTACATGCTGGGGGAAAAGGCAGCTCAAATAGAGAAGGAACCACCAAGTAAAGGGTGCTTGGAGGGCCTGCTCAGGATGGGAGATGCGGGCTGAAAGTAGATTAAAGACCAAACATTATGGCCATTTAATACCTCTATTGCTAACCACAACACACAAAAGGAGAGAGAGAGGAATGCCCTGCCACAGAGGCGGGGTGGGGTGGAGGGGGCAGGGTGGGGGTGGTGGGAGAGATGCTGGGACCATTGGTGGTGGAAAATGGGCACTGGTGGAGGGATGGGTACTTGATCATTGTATGACTGAAACACAAGTATGAAAGGTTGTAAGTCTGTAACTGTACCTCATGGTGATTCACTAATAAAAATTTTTTTAAATAAATAAATAACCTCTGAACATGCAAGTTAGAGTTGGATATACTTTATGAAACTCACCTGAAACCAGATCAGTAAGTCTGTTGTAGGACCATCTTCTGGAACTTGGAGATCCATGACTAATCCAGAGATCACATTAAAATATCTATAGATATTTTTATACCCTCAGGTCCATCAGATCTATGCTTTTTAATTTGGTTTAACCCAAGACTCTAAACAGTCATCTTCATCCTTTTTCATGTAGCAGCCACCAGTCGGGTTTTAAAAAATTGCATCAAAATGAGAAGCTCCTTTGGTTCACTCATCCTACAGGAAGGATGCTTTTCTATTTTTCTCAAACCCAGAAAATATGTATCATCTGTATCACTTGTCATCCCGTTGATCTTTGATTTGCTCGAGCAGGTGCCAGTAACGTTACTGGCGCCAGTATCATTACTGGCACCCGCTTGAGCAGAAAAATCTGTAGTTTTCTCAAAGCTATTCCTGCCAGAAAACCCACCAGAAGCACTCATAGTAACTTTGAAAAAGTGGTTATTAAAAGTTCAAGACCTTACAGGACCAGAGCAATAGTAGAGCAGGTAGGGCATTGGCCTTGCACACAGCCAACCCAAGTTCAACCCTTGGTATTTCGTATGGTCCCCTGAGCACCACCAGCAATAATTTCTGAGGGCAGAGCCAGGAATAGCTCCTGAGTATTACCAGGTGTGGCCCAAAAACCAATAAAATAAAATAAAATTTTAAGACCCCAGTGTGAAAACATTAGCAGTGGAATCTTAAGAACAACTCATTCAAGTTCTCTTGTACTGATGAGATGATGTCCAGAGAAGCAGAGGTAGACAACAACCTGGCCGCAGGCTTATTTGTATGGTATGACATTCTGTCCTGCGGTATTTGAGGCATTTCTTTTTACTGGAAGAGGATAACTCTAAGTCCTTCTTTTCATTACTTTCATTAGGAACATCTGAATTCTAAAATCATCCCATTGTATTTCATGTGATCCATATAGGTGATTAATAATTTTTACAGTTTAACATTAAAAAAATTAATGTTGCATGTGTGAGTATGTCTAAGTTATGGAGGCATAAAAGTAGCACCATCATTGGAAAATGGAATATAAGATGTCTAGATAAGAGTGTTGGATTATAAGGAAGCTGTAACTTCTTATTTGCCCCGTTGGCTGTCTTTAATATCATTGACTTTCTTTTAAATGCTGAAGCTTAAGAAATCTATACATTTGTATAAATTGGACATTCTTAGATAGCAAGTTTAGATAGAAACTTGTGGGAATTATTTGAATCCATTAATGCCCACACCTTGGTGTCACATTGCCTGAGACTGAATCTTACCATCACCACTTATTATTTGTGTCCCCTGGATATGTGACAACTTCACTAAGCCTCAGTTTTTGTCATCTGTAAAATGGATATGATCATAACATTTTATAGGGCTCCTCTGGGTAGTATGTGACATGCTATATGTAAAATAATAAATTTTACTCATAAAAGACAAACAAAAGTTGCAATTAATATAGCATCACAGCCTCCAGTTGCTAAGCTGAAGGAATTGAGGCTCTTAATAATGGGCATCCTTGGCATCAAGTACCTCTTTCAGAGCAACCTTCAATCATAATGCTCCCTTTCATTACTTAAAAGAGATGTTTTCTGTGCACTGATACCCACCAACTACTTAGAAACTTGCCTGAAAGAGAATCTAACCCTACAGGGATAGATAATTTTAAAAGTTAAGCATTAGAAAATATAGAGGGTCTGGTGAGCGCAGCGGGTTTAATGTTCACCTTGGATGTAGTCTACCCACATTCAATCCCCAGCATCCCAAATAGTCCCCCAGGACCCACCAAGAATGATTCCTGAGCAGAGTCAGTAGTAAGCCCTGAGCACCACCAGGTGTGATTGAATAAAAACAAAAACAAAAAGTAGAATGTCTGAGAAAAGATAAAAGCTGCCAAGATTTTACACATGCATACACACACACACACACAGAAAGAGAGAGAGAGAGAGAGAGAGAGAGAGAGAGAGAGGAGAGAGAGAACATGAAGCATACACATGCAAAAATAAAACAACAAACAAGAAACCACTGAATTTGTCATCATAGGATGGTGCCTGCAAGTCCTGACTTCACCAACACACTCTTCATAACACCTTTTAGATATAGATGACTGTTTCAGCACAACTGAGGCCTTATCAAGACAGACCCAACCTCAGTTTTTGACCCTCTGCTTCTCTCCCTTCCTTTCTTTTTGGCCAGTATCTAAGAACTAGTCATGCTTTTGTGATCTGTAACAAAGAAAGTCATTTTCTGATTGGCTACACAATGTTCAGTAATATTTATTACTGGAATCTCAACTTCAACCTTGAACATGCAACATTTTCAAAGAGATGTACTTTGTAAATACATCTTTTTTAAAAAATTTATTGAATCACTGTGAGGTAGTTACAAGTTTCATGTTTGGGTTACAATCACACATGATCAATCACTTGTCCCTCCACCAGTGCACAATTCCCCCACCAATATCCCCAGTATCCCGGTATCCCTTTACCATCCTCCTCCTGCCTCCATGGCAGACAATAGTCCCCATAATCTCTCTCTACTTTTGAACATATGGCTTGCAACACAGACACCGAGAGGTCATCATGTTTGGTCCATTATTTACTTTCGGCACACATCTCCCATCCCAACTGATTCCTTCAGCCACCATTTTCTTAGTGATCCCTTCTCTATTCCACACAATCTAATACTAATAAAATCAGTAACATTTAACATGCCATCATTTTGGCAGCCCATTTTTAGCATTGTCTTAAATAATTTATTTATAGTCAATACTTTAATCCTCATAATTGATGCATTTTATTCAGTTAAACTCAAGATTTAACCTCTGGCTAGCTTGGAAATTCACTCTCTAAATATAATTGAGAAGAGAAGGAAGGAAGGAAGGAAGGAAGGAAGGAAGGAAGGAAGGAAGGAAGGAAGGAAGGAAGGAAGGAAGGAAGGAAGGAAGGAAGGAAGGAAGGAAGGAAGGAAGGAAGGGAGGGAGGGAGGCTGTTTTTCATTGGGCATCATTACAAAAATGTTTTGCTATCAATGTATAGTTTTTAAGGATGGTTAAAAAGCCTTTTCAAAAGCTAAATATAAATCTACCCTCCTTCTCTTTTCATTCCTTGGTTCTTTCCCTAAGGCATGTGACCCTAAGTTTGACAAGGTAGTTTCTTTGCTTATAAACCCATCTTTTTTTTAAATTGAATCACTGCGAGATACAGTTACAAGCTTTCACATTTGAGTTTCAATCATACAGTGATCAAACACCAATCCCTCCACCAGTGCACATTCTCCATCACAAATGTCCCTAATGTACCCCCTCGTTCCTGCCCTCCTCCTGCCTCCATAGAAGACAATTTCTCCCATACTCTCTCTCTACTTTTGGGCATTATGGTTTGCAATACAGATACTAAGAGGTTATCATACTTGGTCCTTTATCTACTTTCAGCCCAGTTTCCCATCCCAAACAATTCCTCCAACCAACATTGTCTTAGTGATCCCTTCTCTAATTCAGCTGCCTTCTCCCCCAGCTCATGAGACAGGCGTCCAGCTATGGGGCAATCTTCCTGGCCTTTGTGTCTACTGTCCTTGTGTATCAGTCTTATATTATGTTATTTTATATTCCACAAAATAGTGCAGTCCTCCAATGTCATCCCTCTCTTTCTGACTCATTTCACTTAGCATGATACTCTCTGTGTCCATCCACTTATAAGCAAATTTCATGACTTCATCTCTCCTAACAGCTGCATACTATTCCATTGTGTAGATGTACCAAAGTTTCTTTAACCAGTCATCTGTTCTTACACACTCAGGTTGTTTCCAGATTCTGGCTATTGTGAACAGAACTGCAATGAAAATCTTTTATCTTTGGTTAATGTCATTTGGTCTCTAAATAACCCTTTTAAGTTTCACATTATTCCTTCATGTAATACCTTAGAATTTCCTAAATTTTCTATTTTCCGAAGATAACCAGGGACAAAAGTCCACAAAATTCACTGTGTCATCTAAGACAAAACTACAAGTTCTCTTCTTGAAATATTTGTTTTCCTTTTTGAAGGGGTCAGGAATGAAAGAAGGGGCTTGGGAGACACTCCCAGAAGTGCTCAGGGCGAAGTGCTCAGGGCTTATTTCAGACTCTGTGCTCAGGGATCATATGTGGTGATCCCTGGCAGTGCTCAAGGGATGATATGTGGTGCTGGAGACTGAACCCATCTCTGCCATGTGTAAGGAAAGCTCTTTACCTGCTATACAAACTCTCCAGCCTCTTGAAATGAAATCTTTTCCTTATAAGTTATTTGATATTTGTGTTAATCTCTGTAAGAATGCTTTTTAATGTAACTACTAATGCCAAATACTAATGCTAAGGAACTAGCATAAGTTATTTTTCTCTTCTAGAATAGGAACTGATGCCAAGAAAGTCAGTGTCTCCCTGCTCCCAGCTTACATCATCTCTGAGTAAGAGAAACAAAATCCAGAGGTCTCATACTTTTTCTTTCAAGACTGTTTTACATAGTACCTGTAGTTTTTAACTGGAAAACACTTGCTCTAGCTCAGAACTCATATGAAATATGGGAAACATTCTTCTCTTGCTGAATTAAAATCAGAAGGTCTCTATCAAAATCCAAATTAGCAGATGTTGTATTTTATGACTACTAAGGCTCACCAAGTGAATGATTTGGGGGCTTAAAACTATCAGTAGAAGAATCTTGAAATTCTGGTAGAGGTATTGTTGTATCACTCTGCAATTATAAAATGACTTTGATACTATTATAAATTAGATAACTCAATAAATAATAAACTAAGAAAACTCAACAGTGTAGGGATAGTAGACATTTGCATCAATATAATTATTGTTGTATTCAACAAAACCATAGTTAACATCATACATGATGGTGGAAAACTGACTTTTCAAAAAAATTTATTAGTAAATAAACGTGAGGTGCAGTTACAGACTTACAACCTTTCATGCTCTTGTGTTTCAGTCATACCCATGTACCCATCCCTCCACCAGTGCCTATTATCTACCACTGATGATCCCAGTATCCCTCCCACCCCCCCACCCCATCCCCCCACCCCCCACCTCTGTAGCAGGGCATTCCCTTTTGTTCTCTCTCTCCTTTTGGGTGTTGTGGTTTGCAATAGAGGTGTTGAGTGGCCATCGTGTTCAATCTATAGTCTACTTTCAGCGCGCATTTCCCATCCCCAGAGGGTACTCGAACCACATTTTACTTGGTGTTCCCTTCTCTATCTGAGCTGCCTTTTCCCTCCAGCATGTGAGGCCAGCTTCCAAGCCGTGGAGCCAACCTCCTGGTACTTATCTCTACTATTCTTGGGTGCTAGTCTCCCTTTCTGTTACTTTATATTCCACAGATGAGTCCAATCTTTCTATGTCTGTCTCTCTCTTTTTGACTCATTTCACTTAGCATAATACTTTCTGTGTTGATCCACTTATATGCAAAGGTCATGACTTCATCTTTTCTAAGAGCTGCATAGTATTCCATTGTGTAGATGTACCAAAATTTCTTTAACCAATCATCTGTTCTCTGGCACTTGGGTTTTTTCCAGATTCTGGTTATTGTAAATAGTGAAAACTAATTTTTTATCTAGGATCAGGCACAAGAGTATGGAGTCTCACTACTATTATTAATTATATTTTTGGAAGTTCAATCCATAGTAATTAATCAAGAAGAAGAAAAGGAAATTTAAACTGGAAATGAAGAAAGCTATCACTGTTTTCAGGAATACATGATAATATACAGGAAAAAAAAAAAACAAAAACTCCCTGGAAAGAGCAAACCAATACAGTGAAGCAGCAGACTACAGAAATCAATATTTTAAAATTAGATAGTCAAACAATCAACTAAAATAGAAAGCGGGGGGAAACAATATCAGTAAGTGTTGCATGGAGAATATAGAAATGGTCCCAAGGAAAGAAAATAAGATAAAATGGCTTGAATGTAGTACTGAAGTCCTGCTAGAGGAATAACTGGATTAATTTAACCCAGAAAAAGTGAGGAAGGAAAAGTGGCAGGAATGAAATGACAGTCTTACATATTCAATTATCATGCACCAGATATACTGAGAACTCTACATCTGATTTTTATTCACCCTATGAAACAGGTGAGCCTTTTTGTAATTAATAGTAAGTATGGTGAAATTCTGGGAGGTTGATATCTTGACTAGGCCTCACCAACAAATTAGTAGTGAAACTAAGCATTAAACACTGGATACTCTATATGAAGCATACTCCTACTTACAATGCTACTTGTAATGACTGAGTATTGTAGAAGAGGAAACATACAAGTATTGGTTTGCAATTTTCTGAAAACAATTTCAGAAGGGTATACTTTAGTGGGATACAAAGGATTTCTTTTGGGGCCAGAGTGATAGTACAGTGGATAGGGCTTGCCTTTCACAGGGCCAACCCCAGTTCAGTCCCTGGCATCTCATATAGACCCAAGCACCACCAGGAGTAATTCCTGAGTGCAGAGCCAGGAGGAACCCCTGAGCATTGCCATGTGTGAACACCCCCCCCCCCCCGCCAAAGAAAAACCACAAAGGATTTCTTTTGCCTTCAGGTGAAAAATGACATTAAGAAAAATGAACAAAATAAAATGTATTGGCACCTAGCACCCAGATCTTGATTGCTAATAACATTCTTCAGCGGAAGAAAATAAAGTTCCTTGAAGAAATAACTGAGTCTAGAACTGGGCAGGAAATATACAAGATAATCTAGAGCACATTATTGAGCCAGAAGATTTTTTGGGTTTTGTTCATTTTGTTCTTTAAATGGGGTTAGATCAAAGGAACAAAAGAACAATTGATAGAGATTGATGACCAAATCTGGAGTAATTTGATTAACAAGCATACATAATATTGGAATATAGCTCACGACATTAAATATTCATGAGTCCATGTATACAAATGACAAATAAATGAGCGAGAAAAGACCTATCTTTCATGCAGAATTCCAATTAACTTAAGTAGTTGGTCAGGCCTCCAGAGGTGGAGATCATCCCACTCCTGAAATGTTAGCTGTGCTTAGGGACTTCCTTCTAAAGAAAATGGTATAGAACGGAGTTTTTTAAAAATCAAATCAGTAACATTACAGTAAAACATGACTGCTACTGCCCCCACCAAGTTTCTAACAATAGGGATAATCCCTTTTTTCCTGAGAACCTTCTGGCCCTAATATCCTTATTCCTGACTCAGGGAAAATAATATGCTAAGTTTTCTACGCAGACAAGTCCTTTATTATGCACACACGTAGACACACATGTGCATGCACACACACATACACACACATACATACATATATACTCAAGCACACACGGAAAATCTAAGAATGAGTTCAAAGAATGCTGTTTCTGCTCATTGGTCACTCTAATTATATTTTCTGTTGACTACCTTTAAATTAATTGTATTTTACTTTTAACAGCATTACTTCTTAGGCCAGCCTTTCTGAGCCAAAATTTGTGTTGGGTATTTTAGTCCGAATCCCTCTCAGAGAGCCCGGCAAGCTACCGAGAGTATCCTGCCTGCACAACAAAGCCTGGCAAGCTACCAGTATTCGATATGGCAAAAAACGGTAACAACAAGTCTCACAGTGGAGACATTACTGGTGCCCACTCGAGCAAATTGATGAGCAATGGCACGACAGTGCTACAGTATTCATATTGTGATATGATTAAACTGTTAACAAGTGGACCTAATAATGAAGACTCCAGTCTGGAGTCAGGCAGACTAGAATCCTGGGTCTCTTCTAACTAGGTAGCAAGGAGCAACTTATTGCCTGTGGATACATTTCCTTGTAGATTAAAAAATGAATGAAAGGAAAAGTTACTTTTCAAATTGGCCAAATTAGGGCAAAAAATATTTATTTAACACAGTTTCTAACACAAGGAAAAACTAATGCATAATGAAAACTACTATTGTTCTTTTTTTTTTAGGAATGTTTGTTGAAACAATGTGATTTACAATGTTGTTCATAATAGAGTTGTTTTAGGCAAACAACATTCTAACACTAATCCCACCAACAGTGGCCCCTTCCCTCCACCAATATCTCCAGGTTTCCTCCTACCATCTAGCCTGCCTCCTTGGTAGGCATATAAAAAATTTATTTCATATTACTTGGTCCAATAAAACTTAAAGGAATGGTAAATAGAATTATCTGAAAATCAATAAAAGTCAATTAGTGATAATTAGTTGCTGTATGTTTTTAACCTTTCTTAATCTAGTAGAGGACAACCATATGCACTGATGTTTAACAATATTCAATATTTCTGATCACAGGCAGAGAGGGAAACCTCACCTGGGATTGTGCAGCAACAGCAGAAGGTCAGCACTGTTGTTCATATTAAGAGCACAGTAATTATCTGCCTGTGATCAGAAATATTGAATATTGTTAAATATCAGTTTTAGAACAGAACTATTAAAAATCGCTGGGTGACTTTTAGCATGTTGTATATCCCATGTAAATTTGAATGCATTGTGGAATGAAAAATGAAATCCAGCATTCATAAAAAGCTTTGGATTGTTCTCGCTTGTGACTGATTATCAGACAGACTAAGGTTGCATTTCTTTCCATCAGATTTATCATTGGAGATTTGTTGGATCCTGAAAATGACATCTTTGATCAGCACAAAGAATGGGATCCTCATGGGTCAGAAGAGCCACAGAAAGCCTTCGACCATGGGACAGAGCTCATCCCATGGTATGTGCTGTCCATCCGTGCTGATGTGCACCAGTTCCTGCTACAGGGGGCCACGGTCATTCACTATGACCAGGACACACACCTCTCTGCCCGCTGCTTCCTCCAGCTTCAGCCTGACAACAGCACACTAACCTGGATAAAGCCTACCACTGCCTCCCCGTCCAGTGCTAAACCTAAACTTGGTGCCCTCAGTAATACATCTGAGCCTGGCAAATTCCCTTTACTGGGCAATGCTGGATTAAGCAGCCTCGCAGAAGGGGTCTTGGACCTGTTTTCGGTGAAGGCTGTGTACATGGGACACCCTAGCATTGATATACACACTGTGTGTGTTCAGAACAAACTGGGAAGCATGGTTCTCTCAGAGACTGGCGTCACACTGCTCTATGGGCTTCAGACCACAGACAACAGATTACTGCACTTCGTGGCACCAAAGCACACAGCTAAAATGCTCTTCAGTGGATTGTTGGAACTTACTAGAGCTGTGAGAAAGATGCGGAAGTTCCCCGACCAACGACAGCAGTGGCTGAGGAAACAGTATGTCAGCCTCTATCAGGTAAGGCTGCGGATTTCCCTCTTTTCAGAGTAGCATAATTGGTGATGCCTAACCTTAACAACCACATTTTCCAGGTTTTTCCTCCCAGCTTTGTCGCTTAGGATGTGATTGATAAAGGGGAAGGAGTTGTTTACTTTGCCTCTTTTTTGCTGCAGTTTCTTAGAAAATAGAAATAAATGAGGGCTGGAGATGTGACTCCAAGTTAGAGTACCTGCCTCGAATGTATGAGACCCTGTATTTGACTTCTGGCACAGCGTAATTCCCCAGACCATTCCCAGGAGTAACCCCCAGCACCACCAGGTGTGGCTCCAAAATAGACAAAAATCGGGGGCTGGAGAGGTATCACAGGATTTAAGACATTTGCCTTGCATGCAGCCAACCCTAGTTTGATCCCCAGCACTGTATATGGTTACTGAAGCACCTGTAAGAGTGACACTTGAACACAGAGCCAGGGGCAAGACTTGAGCACAGCCAGATGTAGTCCCCAAATCAAACAATAATACTAGTAGCTGTAAATAAAAATAAATGGAGCCAGAGGTGTGCTCAAGTGGTTAACAAACTTTCTTTATAGTGATGGTAAAATCATCATTTTTGTAAGTATCACAGAACAAATATAAAATAATGAGTTCAATTACTCAAATGGCTGTTTCTCCTACTTTTCACAGTTCTAACATGGTTTTATTACTAACAGGTTTTCCCCTAGGAAATTATTAAATGCCTATCATCTAATGGCCCTTCTTTCTTTTTTTCCATACTCATGTAATACTTATGAGCTGAGATCATATCTATCCCTAACTTAATTCATTAATTAATAAGAAAATAGACCTATATATACAACCTTCTAATTCTGCACAGCTTAAAGGCAGATTTAGTTAAATCATCTGAAATGAAACACAAAATACCTGCTTTCTGTCTGCTCCATGGGGAGCTTTCAATACAATCAGTTACTTGGAAAAAATGTCTTCAGGAGCTATTAGGAATATTGGTTAATTATAGTCATTCCTAAACTTTCTAGGACCGTAAAAGTACACCCAGCCTAACCTACACCAAAGTCTGAGCTCAGTTGCTATCACTGTTGCAGAGTCAGTGTTGTTTATTTGTTTCATTTCCTTCCCAAGCTCAGAACAGAGGTAACTGAGTTTATACCTAGTTGTACCTGGTTTCTCATTTACTCTTCAGTTTTTACTGAGGAGGACAGCAACATGAAAAAAACATGTTACTGGAGCAGAGCTGAAAGAAATTGCCTGGAGGGCCAAAGCAATGGCTCAAGAATCTGTAGTGTCTGTTCTGTGTCCAGAAGACCAAGGTTAGCACCTGTATGGTCATCGCAGCACTGTTCACAATAGCCAGAATCTGGAAATAACCTGAGTGCCCAAGAACAGATGACTGGTTAAAGAAACCTTGGTACTTCTGAACAATGGAATACTATGCAGCTGTTAGGAAAGATGAAGTCTTGAAATTTGCTTATAAATAGATGGTAATGGAGAGTATCATGCTAAGTGAAATGAGTCAGAAAGAGAGGGACAGATATAGAATAACTCCGCTCATTTGTGGAATGTAAAATAACATAATTGAGACTGGCACACAAGGACAGTAGAGACAGGGTCAGGAATATTGCTCCATGGTTGGTAGCCTGCCTCATGAGCTGGGGAGAAAGACAGCTGGAATAGAGAAGGGATCACTAAGTCAATGATGGTTTGAGGAATCGTTCGGGATGGGATATGTGTGCTGAAAGTAGATAAATGACCAAACGTGATAGCCTCTCGGTATCTATATTACAGACCAGAATGCCCAAAAGTAGAGAAAGAGTATGGGGGAAATTGTCTGCCATAGAGGGAGGGGGAGGGTTAGGAAGGGGGGTTGGATACTGGGAACATTGGTGATGGAGAATGTGCACTGGTGGAGGTATGGGTGTTCGATCATTGTATAACAAGCTTTGTTTCTCACTGTTATTAAATTTTTTAAAAAATGTAAAAAAAAGAAGAAGAAGAAGGAGACCCAGATTAGATCTCTGGTACTGCATGGCCCTTGAATACTGCCAGAAGTGACTCAATGCCACTGAAGCAGGAGTAACCTCTTAATTACACCAGGTGTGGCACCAAAACTAAACTATAAAACAAAACAAAACATAACCCAGAACAGTCTCAGTCTTACTGAGTAACAAACACAGCTACAATCCTATATTCCCTCAGCCCCTTCAGCAAATCACCCTGCCTCAAACCAAGCCATTGCTGGGTGAAGGCAGAACAGTTCCATTGACCTCAGTAATATTTGAAGCCTAAGTGATATTGTTCCGCAAAACCTGATTCCATATGAGCCAACTGGAAGATAGGTAACATATCTGAGAAACAAACATTAAAATTTCTCTGAGGGAAGAAAAAAAAGGTAAGAAAGATCAACAGATTGATCATTTTCCCATCTTATACAACAGTTCCTAAATTGTCTCTCAGAAAATCAAATAGTACTAATTTGGTACTTAAAGAACAAAAGGTCAAATAAGCATTATGCTAAATTACTAAATGCCTTTCTTGGAAACCTATAATAAATAGTATTAACACATTTTAGTGTCTGGGGGTCCTAAAGTACAAAAATACCTATTTATTTCAGTAAGTTAAAGAATTTTATGATAAGAGTTGGATTCTTCCAAACTTCCTTTTTTGATTATTTTTTTATTTTTTATAATAGTTAAGTTTTATTATTAAATTAAATACTTGCAGTGCTGTTACACTTTGCCCACCACGATAATGCCAGACTCCTCCACCATTCCCAGGATCCCTCCCCAACCCTCAGTCCTGGCATTCTTAGATCATTGTTCTATTGGCCTTATCTCATGGTTGATTCCACTTGGGATTATCAGACAAAGGGAAAGTTTACAAATTATTTAAAGTATTTCAAAGCTCAAACACAACAACTAACCTCATCCCCCCAAAATAAAATCACTATCACTGTCATCCTGTTGCTCATCGATTTGCTTGAGTGGGCACTAGTAACGTCTCCATTGTGAGACTTGTTACTGTTTTTGGCATATCAAATAGGCCACGGATAGCTTGCCAGGCTCTGCCGTGCGGGTGAGATACTCTAGGTAGCTTGCCGGGCTTTCTGAGAGAGGCGGAGGAATCGAACCCGGGTCTGCCTCGTGGAAGGCAAACACCCTACCCACTGCGTTATTGCTCCAGCCCAAAATAATGATAATAATCTAAAAGAATGATTAATGGCTGCTAGAGACACCACAAATGTTCTAAATTAGATAGAAGTTACAATTGTAAACCTTATGAATATAATAAATATCACTAGCTTGTACACTTTACATACTGGTTTATGATTACATGAACTTTATGATTATAATTATATCCCTATTTTTAAAAATCAATGCATATTAAAAAGTAAAATTAGGTGAACTGCCGGGCTAGGAAGATAATATAGGGCTTAAAGCGCTCGAAAGGCAGACTCTGTGGGGTTTGCCCTGGTCGGCCAAGAATCTCTGAGAGTTCTTATATTAATTATAAGAATGTGTACAATATTGTTCTTATATGTAACATAAAGCAAGTAAATGCCATTAACAAGACATTTACATGCTTTATAAATGTCTGCAGAGTAAATGTCCACAAAATTAATGAAATGGTATAGAGAATCAAACATATGACATAACTCTTGACAACTCTTTATGTCTATAAATGACATCTATCACTCACAAAAGCCACATACCAAAGAAACATTAAGGAGGTACAAAGTAAAAACTGTCCCTTCAAGGGCCTAGAACTCATTTACAAGAAAAGGAAATGAACAGACAGCTCCTAAAAGAATACACAGAAATGGACCATAGGCATGTGAGAAACTGTTTAGCATAACTAAATTTATCAGTGAAATGCAGACCAAAACAATAAGGTATCATCTCATACCAATGAGAACTCTCTTTGTTAAAAAGTATAAAAATAATCATTGCTGACAGGGATGTGGTGAAAAGGAAACTTATTCACTGCTGGTGAGACTGTTGCTTGGTTTACCCTCTTTACAAAATGGTTTGAGACTTCTCAAAAAAAAAAAAAGTAGGACTAGAGCTTCCATTTGACTCTATAGCTCCTCTACTCAACATCTCCCAAACTTCTTTGACCTCAGTTTAACTCATATAGATAAAAATTTTTCTGGCATCAGAATCCTCTAACACAGTGAATGTGTGTATTTCAATACTAGAAGTAGTTTAATACTCAGTGTAAACTGATCTAATGAAAATAGTTACAGGAGATAAAGTAGAAGACAAGAAGTAGTAACTTTTTTAAATTAAGACACGTAGTACAAGAAAATAAAAGAAAGTAAACTGCAAAGTAGTTGATGTATGGTTTGAATGAAAGACCAACAATATGAACTTGGCTCAAGGTTTTCATAGAGAAGGGTGTGTACCCAGTAATCCTGGATATCTGGAAGATCTCTAGGAAATAGTGAAGGTAAAATACAGAATTATAATGTAAACTTTTTCTTGTAAGCAATAGAAATAGATTCTGGCCATCTTCAAGGTGGCAGGGCATGGTTTATTCAAAGGATTAGATTAGTTCAACAGTCTCATTTACAAAGAAACATCAACGAGGTAAAAGTATGAGCTATTTTTTAAAAAAAGATCAATTTTATAATCCTCAACTTTCATATGAACTGTTTCTAAAACTCAGAATTAACCTTTGTTCCTCATAGTCCTTCAAATAAGATGAAAATATATCCTACACTACCCCAAGAGACTTATTGATTTGTAAAAATGGGGGAAAGATCCTAACTACAGTTTAATTTCCAGAAAGTTCCCTTTGGAGACATGCTTTACAGGTCTATTAATATTTCCTTTGGAGACAGGCTTTACAGGTCTATTAATATTTCTACTGGATAAAGTTTCAGGTCCAAGGAATGTGGCTTAAAGGTAGAGCATGAACCTTGTAGACATGAGGCCACAAATTCAATCCCTATCTCCACTCTGCATACTGACTGAGTTGGAACCAAGACCACCACAACAAAGTTCTTTGTATGAAAACTCTCACACACTGAAAACTAGTAACTTGTCCCCTACCCCAATTGCAGTTTTCAGATCACAAAAGCAAAGAAACAGGAATGTGGTGGGGAAGAAAAATTTAAGTTAACTTGGGCCCGTGTTGGGATGCTTTGAATTTAGAAAAACTTAAACAGTGTAGATTGATGATTGTTTATTCTTTCCTGTGTACAAGTCAATAGGCCTATTAATTTTTTATTAAAGATTTTATTTAGAACAATTTTAGTGTAAAATTGAGAAGAAGGTACAGAGACTTCCCCCAACCTACACTTGCATAGCCTTCTTTTTATCAGCAACACTTACCAGAATGAAGATGGTTTTATTAAGGATGAACCTACATTGACAATATAATATCCAAAGTTGACTGTTTACTTTAGTATTAATTCTTGGTTTTTAATAATATGTAAAGATTTTTCAAACGTATCATTACATACATCTGTGATTATAAATATCATGTGAAATATTTCATTGCCTTAAAAACTCTATGCTCTGCCTAGTTATTTCTTTCTCTCACTTCACAAATCCCCCAACCTGACTCCACTACAACTACTGATCTTTTATATAGTCTACATATAAGAGTTTAGCATTTTCCAGAATGTCATATAGTTTCTGTGTGCCCTTCTCAACATTCTTTCACTGATTCATAATCATTTAAGATCTCTCCATTTCTTCTTATGGCTTGATAGCTCATAATAGTCCATTTTATGGGTGTGCCACAGGCTTTATTCTTTGTTATTTAAAGAGGTAAAGAAATTTTATTAAAAGGGGAAAGATAAAAGCATTTATGAGATAATGCAGATTTTTCCAGAGGGAGGACAGAACCTGGTGTAATTTTAAAAATGAAAAGAAAGGAATAACACACACAAGGCTAGGATGTGGAAAATTCCAGAATTTAGTGCTCCAGTTTTTTTCTTTTTTATTTATTAGTAGTTACAGGGGGCACACCTAGCTGTGCCCTGGGACCACCACTGCTATACCAGGAGATATTTGGGGGACAAAAGACTACTCTCAGTGATACTGTGGTAGAGGGGTCAAACTTCAGGACTCTAGGGGCCGGAGCGATAGCACAGCGGGTAGGGTGTTTGCCTTGCATGCGGCCGACCCAGGTTCGATCCCCGGCATCCCATATGGTCCCCCAAGCACCGCCAGGAGTAATTCCTGAGTGCAGAGCCAGGAGTAACCCCTGAGCATCGCTGGGTGTGACCCAAAAAGCAAAAAAAAAAAAAAAAAAACTTCAGGACTCTAGAACACATGCAAAACTTTTATTCTACAACTTTGAGCTATATCTATAGCTTGTATTGAAGTTACTTTTATCCATTCACTAAATGACATCCTGGTTGCTTCCAAATTTTGGCAAATATGAATAAAGCTGCTGTAAACTTCATGTACAGATTTTTGCATAGCCATATGTTTTCATTTTCTTCAGGAAACTACCAAAGTTCCATTGCTGCTGATTGATTTTGTGAGAGTATGTTTCGTTTTGTAAAAAGTTGCCAGGCAAGCTGAATAATATATATTTCATGCTGAAGATCCAGAATTCGTCTTTGGCAACACATGGTTCCCTGGGCACTGCCAGATCTACATGCATGCATCATGCCAGGAGTAGCTCCTGAGCTCTGCTAGGTGTGCTCCCCCAAAACCAAACAACTGCCAAACTGCCTCCTGAGTATTTGTAGCAGTTTTCATTCCCATCCATAATGAATGAGAGAGTTGCTTCACATCCTCACTTATCATTTGCTGTTGTCATTAATCTGGACTTGGGCCATTCTAATGTGTGGTGTGATGTGTGGTGATAGTGCATTGTTTTAGTTTACAAATCCATGATGAGACATGATGTGAACATCTTTCATATGCTTATTTATTATTTTCATATGATTTTTATTTGGCCCACTTTTCAATTGGGCTGTTTTCCTATTGTTTAATATAAGAGTTCTTTGTATATTTTAGGCAGTCATCTATCATCAGATGTTTATTTTGCAGATATTTTCTTTTAGTCTGTGACTTGCCTTTCAATTTCCTGCAGAGAAGTTTCAAGTTTTAGTAAAATTCTTTACTGAATTTTAAGGATGTATTGATTATAATCCATAGATAAGATTTTTATAAAAATTCTTTAAAATTCAAAGTATGATATTTAATAAAGTACTTAAAACCAGTCTAAGGAACTGGGTCATGAATAACTTATTCTACTTTGAAGTCAATCTCAGTGACTTGTTAACACCAGCTTCCTTCAGTAAACATGCATAATGTAAAAATGTTCTTATTTTCTAGCTCACCTCACTCAAGATTCATTTCTGAGTGAAAGATTCTGATTGACTTATTTAGCTCTTGTGTCAGCTGTGGGTCAAGGAAGAATGTTCTCCCTTGATTTACTGACACAAGACTATGTCCAGTGCAAAAAAGATAAAGTGAAACTAGAGTGGTGTTAGAAAAGAGAGAAACAATCACTGGGCAGGAATAAATGACAGACTGACAGATATCTACTATAAAAGAGCAGAAACAGCTTTTACATATCAGTAAGTTTAATGTATAAAGAAATATATAAATTTTCAAGTTACTTAGTACCTAGTATCTAAAATAATGGAAGAAAGTGGGAGGGCACAACTCCAGTCATAAAATTAGTTGAAACCAGGAGTGAGTGTAGCAATTAGGACACATGTCTAGCACCCATCTGGCCTGGGTTCAATTCTCAGCATGACATAGTCCCTCCAAGCATTGCTGGATGCAGCTCTAGAGACCACCCAAGCACAACTGGTTGTGACCCTGGAGACCCCCCGCACTTGCGGAGTGACCTGGGTATCCCCAACACTGCGAAGCCTAAACAGCATCATATCCTCCGGCCTTTGTGCTGTATCAATGGCGTGTTCGGTTGAAAATCACCCATAGAACATCACTTGGAAATGATGTCCCCCCAAATAGAAATAAAATCAGTTAGGTATTGAACCCAGAGTGAAGGAGCAAAAGACACAGGTAAAGCCTCTAATATTTGCGTATTATTTACTACAAAGCAAAATCTACTTAGAAGCTTTTCCTTTAGAATTGCAGAAGAGGACTGGCCTTAAAATTTGCAGAAAGTATAGAGCAAATTAAACTCATTTAAAAGGAGACCTTTTGGGGCTAGAGCGATAGCAGAGCGGGCAGCGCATTTGCCTTGCACGTGACCGACCTGGGTTCAATTCCCAGCATCCCATATGGTCCCCCAAGCACCGCCAGGAGTAATTTCTGAGTGCATGAGCCAGGGGTAACCCCTGAGTAATGCCGGCTGTGACCCAAAAAGCAAAAAGCAAAAATAAAAATAAATTAAAAATAAAAGGAGACCTTTTTTACAACTTGTAAAACATTATCAATATTGCCTCTAATGCAGATATGACTTTCTGTGATTTTATTAGCTGAGTTTCCTAACTTAAAGAGAGATTTGTTGGCCAGTGCTGAATTAGTAAATTCCTGAGTCAACTCACTGCATGTTACATGGAGTTGCCTCATGAGAAGCAGCTGTTGTAAACCACCTCCTGCCCCTTGCAGCCCATAACATCTTAATTCCATGGAGTTCCAAAGCCCCTGGTTGATATCAGTCAACTATTCAGACTCTTTCAAAGTGAGTTACATGTATGTCATGTGCCTTATATTTCAAGTCAGACTTTTCCAAGCATCAAACTTGATGAGAAAACTATCTGTTATCTCTGCAGAGATGTAATAGCAAGTGGAACTTTATTTTACTTCAAAAGATTCAGAGAGAGAACGAGAGAAAGGAAGAGGAGAGGATAGAAAAGAGGAGAGAAGAGAAGAGAAGAGAGAAATCCTAAATCCTCAAAGCCCTTATTTGTGTGAACAGCCTAATTAATTTTCCTTCAGTGGTAATTCTAGAACACAACTTTGTGACTGGGAAGGGATTTTTTTCATCCCAGTTGAACGTGGCCCTATGAAAGCACATCACTGGAGCTCAGCAGGGATGTGACCAAGACCAAGGAGGACATGATGAAATCTTCAAAAAGAAGTTGTAACTTTCAGAAAGTAGAGCTACTTGGGTGGCCAGGACGTTATTCTTGTGTCATTGCCTGTGAAATTCTATCTCTGGGAATTTACTGGAAGCTATTAATATATTTACTTCCACACTGCTTGCTGTTTTCTTATGTGCTCAGCCATGTGGTTCTTTTACAGGAAGATGGACGATATGAAGGTCCAACTCTGGCTCATGCTGTGGAGTTATTTGGTGGCAGACGATGGAGTACTCGAAACCCCAGCCCTGGGACATCAGCAAAGAGTGCTGAGAAGCCAAACATGCAGAGAAACAACACCTTGGGCATAAGCACCACCAAGAAAAAAAAGAAAATGCTTATGAGGGTAGAGTGTTACTTGTTTATTAAGTATCAAACTCAATCATCCAGCACGATATTGTGATCTCATCACCATAAACTGTCTAGTGACTTGATGTTGGGACAAAATGAAGTTCCAAACAAATGTAATTTAAAGGCACACCAGGCATCTCCTGGGAATTAGATCAAGTACTAGGAAATGACTCAAACAGGAATATTTCTGGATCCACAGAGAGATCTATAAATGTTAGCCATCATGCAAGCCAGGCTACCTGAAAAGTGTCCTGGGAGCATAGAAAAGGAAAATATAGGGCTGAGAAAACTTCACCGGGAAAGTGGCAGATGGGTACTAGAGGATCTGTGAGTTTTCAATACAGACATCCTAAGAGAAAATATCCGGGAGAGGAAGCAGGAGTTAGGAATGAAGACTTGTTTGAGACAGTGCAAGTAGTTCTAGGATCATGCTACCAAGTAAAGAATGGAGTCAGTGGAGGGCAAAGAAGAGGAAAAAGGAAAAAGATCCAACTATGATGGTCTGAGAGGGGCAAAATGCGATGGGTAGCACATAATTTTAAATATATAATCATTATCAGTGTTCCAAATGTTGACTCAAGGGTAAAAAGGAAAGAAAATGTGGTATATACGTACAATAGAACAAGCATCACTAAGCATAACCTTTAAAAAATCTGCCATATGTATATGAATAATGGACCTTAATGATATATATGTATATATATATATTTGCTTTTTGGGTCACACCCGGCAATGCACGGAGGTTACTCCTGGCTCTGCACTCAGGAATCACCCCTGGCGGTGCTCAGGGGACCATATGGGATGCTGGGAATCGAACCCGGGTCAGCCGCATGCAAGGCAAACGCCCTACCCGCTGTGCTATTGCTCCAGCCCCTGGACTGTAATGATATTATCATAAGTGAAATAACCAGTCACCAAAAGGACACTTTTGATTACTGCTTGATTACACTTATAGTTGACATTCTTTATAACTACATTCTAACAGTACCTAGAAAGATCAAACTGTTAGAAAGTAGAATTGTAGTTGTTTAGAGGCTAAGAGAAGAAGAAATGGAAGTGAAAGAATTTCAGTGAATATAGAGTTTCTATTTTACAAGATGAAGTTTTAGAGACTTGTTGACAGCAAAGTACTTATAGTTAGCACTGCTGTATACAAAATGTACATTGTATAATTACCAATGTATGTGTTTTTAGAAAATAAGCATATAATTACTGTATATTAGATATGTTATTTATATATCTATAAATTATCAATATGATATATTTCCTTCATAGTTTTCTGAAAAAATAGCTATCCTACTCTTTGCTTGTGAGAGACTATTGATAGATACCAAAATTGAACTTAATCTGCTTCAACATTATGTCTTCATTTGAGGAACCAAGGGTAAAGAGCACTTATAGTGAAGAGTTAGTGGGGTCACGTAATACTAGAATACTTGGTCAGTCTCTGCGTAGGTCTTTGCTTGGTTCACCTAAGGTAGATAGTGCGTCCGGAGATAGACACCTGCTACACAAGCTAAAGCAATGATGGAAAGAAATGCAAGAAGAGAAGTAATGTTTGTTTTGTGTTCCCAGGGTGAGAGTGGAGAGGCAACTGATGATGAGACAGCCACCAGAAAGGTCAAAATGCAAAAAGAGAGTCGGAGCCGCAGTGGTTCTGACCCACAAGACAATAATGAACAAGAGGAATCAGGTAAATCATATATTCACATGAAAGAGAAGGAGTGTGTGTGTATATGCAAATAAGGCAGGCATTTAGTTTCAGTTGTAGTTTTTAAGGATTGTGGGCATTCTTAACAATAATTTTTATCTTGCTAAATCTATTTACCTTTATTTTGTTTTTTGAGTTTAATTTTTTTATTGAATCACCATGAGATACAGTCACAGAGCTTTCATGATCGAGTTTCAGTCATACAATGTTCCAACACCCATCCCTCCACCAGTGTGTCTTTCCCACAACTAATATTCCCCATATCCCTCCTGTCCCCCCACCCCCTGCCCCAGCCTGGCTCTATGCCAGGCACTTTTCTTCTTCTCTCTCTCTCTCTCTCTCTCTCTCTCTCTCTCTCTCTCTCTCTCTCTCTCTCTCTTTCTCTCTCTCTCTTTCTCTCCCCCCTCTCTCTCTCCTTTTGGACCATTTGAGTTTAATTTTTTTGCATGGTGTGTGATAGTGGTGTAATTTAATCATCCTGCCTGTGACAACTGTGACAGTGCAGTTTCCTCAGCACCATTTATTGAGGGTTCTTTCTTTAATTTATAATGTTTAATTATTTTTCATTTTATATTCTTGACCCCTTTGTTGTAAACTAGATGTTATATACCTAAGGTTTCATGTCTGGGTTCTCAAGTCTAGTCTATGATAGATTTTAGTGTTTGCCTTTATTACGTACCACAATCTTTTGAATATTATATATTTAAAAATTTTTTTTATTAGAGAATCACCATTAGGTACCATTAGGTACAGTTACAGATTTACAAACTTTCATGCTTTCGTTTCAGTCATGCAATGATTGAGTACCCATCCCTCCACTAGTGCCCATTCTCCAAAACCAATGATCCCAGTATCCCTCCCACCACCCCTCTCCATCCCCCCAACCCCACCCTGCCTCTGTGGAAGGGCACTCCCTTTTGTTCTCTCTCTCCTTTTGGATATTGTGGTTTGCTGTAGAGGTATTGTGTGGCCATCGTGTTCGGTCTATAGTCTGCTTTCAGCACACATCTCCCATCCCGAGCGGGTCCTCCAAACACCCTTTACTTGGTGTTCCCTTCTCTGTCTGAGCTTCCTTTCCCCACCCCCACATGTGAGGTTGACTTCCAAGCCATGGAGAAAACCTCCTGGTACGTATCTCTACTATTCTTGGGTGTTAGTCTCCTATTCTGTTATTTTATATTCCACAGATGAGTGGAATCTATCTATGCTATCCCTCTCTTTCTGACTCATTTCACTTAACATGATAACTTTCCATGTTGATTCACTTATATGCAAATTTCATGACTTCATCTTTTCTAACACCTGCATAGTATTCTATTGTATAGATGTACTAAAGATTCTTTAATCACACATCTGTTCTTGGGCACTCGGATTTTTTCCAGATTTTGGTTCTTGTAAACAATGCAGCAATGAACATACAAGTGCAGATGTCATTTCTACTATACTCTTTTGCATCTCCAGCATATATTCCCAGACGTGTATTTACCTTTTTATTTTTAACTGGAAAATAGGACCAAAAAAAAGTTTCATACAGAAACTCTATTGTTGGAGCTGGAGTGATAGCACAGCAGGTAGAGCATTTGCCTTGCACGCGGCAACCCGGTTTCGATTCCCAGCATCCCATATGGTCCCCTGAGCACTACCAGGAGTGATTCCTGAGTGCACGAGCCAGGAGTAACCCCTGTGCATCACCAGGTGTGACCAGGTTTGACCCAAAAAGCAGAAACTCTATCGTGAACAACTTTGTAACTGTATATCTCATGGTGATTCAATTAAAAAAAAATCATGCAAGTATATTATACTTGGAATAAAACTCCTATTAGTGAACTTGCCATTATTAATGGGGAATATTAACTCTGCAAGGGACAATTTGATGAATTAGTTTGGTGATTCTCAATACTGGCAAAATAATAGAGCTATACTCCAGACCACCTGATTCAGAAACATTCTGGTAGAGAACGCAACAAACTATTTTTATATAGACAGTTATCTCCAGATGAGTCTGATGTGTCTGTTGCCAGGCTTAAAATCCCACTAGATTCAGTGTAGCCATCTAAATATTTTAATGCTTCTTATATTGAAATCGCCTGCACAGGGAGATAGGCGTAGGTATTCGGGCATTTTGGTTTGTGTTGGTTTCCAAGGATAAGTATGATGGAAGTCATTGTGTCTTTTCTGTCTTTCACTCTCACAGAGGCAAATGCCATCACTGCCCCTCCCAACCCTCTCCCTTCCAGACGAGCACACTCTCTGACGACGGCTGGCTCCCCTAACGTGGCTACTGGGACATCATCTCCCATCAGGCCAGTGTCCTTCCCTGTGCTGTCTTCTTCAAACAAGAGTCCATCCAGGTGGGGCCTTAACATGATAAAAAGCAGCAGGAGCCTCTCATCATTCCAGTTGTGTAGAAAGGCTCTATGCAAAGGCTGTCCAGTTCTAGCAACCACACTGAAAACTGAAATCATGAAGTGCCGAAGTGCTTTGAATTTTGCTGATTTTAGGTCTTCCTTCTCAAATTACTAAACTGCTTCTTAGTATTTGACAGACCAAGCCTTCGAAAGTCAGTGGTGGTAACAAAACCCATGGTATAATTCTCGAAATCTGCACTGAGTGGCTATTTCAATTCTAATTTAAACAATTTTAATTTCAAATTTTATTTTAAAATTAGGGGACTATAGAGATGGTACAATAGTCAGGGTGCTTGCTTCTCATACACCCAATCTGGGTTCAATCCCAGGCACCCCTGATGGTCCCCCAAGCTCTCCAGGAGTAGTTCCTGAGTGCAAAGCCAGGATAACCCTGAGCACAGCTGGGTGTGGCTCCCCAAAAGAAACAAACAAAACAAACAAAACAAAAACTCAATTCCTGGTCACATTGGCAATATCTAGAGGTATTTCATAGACTCGGGTGGCTGGTGGCTATAGTACTAAACAGTGCGATTGTAAAATATTTCTATCATTTTCTGTCAAAAAACCCTACTGCATAAACTACTTTTAGTGAGGAATAAATTAAGTTTAATGTAAGCTGTTTAACCCTTTGTTAATAAGTTAAACATATCTAATAATAATCTTATAAATAAGCTTTGGAGGAAAGGCTTTATTAGAGGAGGATATAATTTTAAAGACAGTATTATAGTAAAATATTTTATAAGGTTCATAAAAATTACAGAAATGAAATATTTACCCTCTCTGAAAAAAAAAATACTAAAATGAGTGACCTCCAAAGGCACCAGAATGCCACAGTTCTTTCTCCCCAACAGCAAAATTCCAAACAGAACTAAGATCAAACAGGTACTCTCCACTTTCTCAGACAGAATGGGGAGAGGAAGAAGGTATGCAGACATTGACTAAGGAAATGTCTCTTCCTCTTCTCTCTTCCTTCCACCCTCGTCTCACTCTCATTAAGAAAAGCAACCCTATGGTAAAGCACATTTCAAAGGGAAGATTTCTTCCACAATGTGGATAATGAATATCATCCATACCTTCAGATTTCTGCACTGGGGCATTTTTGAACCATTCTTGCAATTTTTCTGTCAGTTTAGGTTTGTAGCAAAATTAAAAGTTACAAAATATCAAATTTTTTCCTTATATTTTCAGCTTACAGTATTCTAGGTAAATAAAATAGATCACTGTCAATGTCACTGTTATCCCGTTGCTCATCAATTTGCTGGAGTGGGCACCAGTAATGTCTCCATTGTGAAACTTTTTGTTACTGTTTTTGGCATATAGAATACACAAGTAGCTTGCCAGGCTCTGCCGTGCGGGCGAGATACTTTTGGTAGCTTGCCGGGCTCTCCGAGAGGGGCAGAAGAATTGACCCTGGGTTGACCGCATGCAAGGCTACCGCCCTACCCACTGTGCTATCGCTCCAACCCAAATAAAATAGATAGCTTTTATTATTACGTTCCCTTTATTTCAGCCATTCATAAAGAAGAAAAGATAGAACAGGGAGTGGAGCAATAGTACAACGAGTAGGGCGTTTGCCTTGCATGCAGCCCACTAGGGTTCAATTCCCAGCATCCCATATGTTCCCCTGAGCACCACCAGGGGTAATTCCTGAGTGCGAATCCAGGAATATCCCTGACCATAGTCAAGTGTGACCTAAAAAAACAAGGAAAAAAATTGTAATAATAAAAAAAGAAAAGATAGAACAAAGACAGTAATTTTTTTGTTTTTAAAGATGGTGGAAGTAAAGAATCTAAAATGCCAGATGCACGATGACAAGATCTCACCAGAGGAATTCAGGGATGAGTTCCCACAAAATATTTTAAAGCAGAAAGAAAAAACTATAGGACAAAACTAAAAAGCTATAGGAATAAAACAAGCCTAAATACTTTTCGGGTACAACACTAGATTAAGCTGAAAATAAGAAACCATGGTCAAAGTAGTTTCCTAAAATCAGAGGGAGCCAGTTGTCTTTAGATAAGAGTGAAAACTCTAAGTGGAAGACAGTAATGTACTGTGTAAAAGCAAATGATAAAGCCATTTTATCTGTTTCTTTTCCTCTTCTTGAACCCTCCATTTCCAAATCTCCACTGGGGATCAACAACCTATGCCTGCAAAAAACTATAAATCCAGTCTTCTGTAATACTCCTCCATTAACAAAGGTGACCTCAGATGTCAACACAGGATAATTTTCCATGAATAAACATTGTTACCAGGATGGAGGGTAAACTGACTATTCATTATAACATTTTGTAAAATTTTAGGCATTAAAATACTTGAGTGGTTAAAAAAAGAAATGAAAAATGTTATTTAAAACCATACTGTTCATAGATTTCATTAAAAACTATAATCAAAACACTTCTCATACTATCCTGTCAGGGAACTATAACAACTAAAAATATTGTGAAGCAAATAGACTAAGTTTGTAACCAAGTTGAGTTTTTTTTTTATATTGAATAGGTATAGCTTAGCTGGTAGCAAATATAATCCTATGCAGAGTTGACATCTTTCCATTCTCAGTATTTTTATGATTCACATTTTCCATTAATATTAAAAACCCTTCCCTGTTTTCATCAAAGAACTAGTTAAAAAGGAAAAAGAGAAACATTGATATGTTCAAGACTTTCATCTGAAATGTATTTCTATAATTGAAAATATAAGAGAAAATATACATAATTATTCAAACTTTATGACTAAGTAATTTGAGACTCCTTTTTGAAGTCACTTTTCTTGGAAACTCTGGACTCAATATGTTCTATAAAACCCAATGACCTTAGGATCTGCTATAGGGGCAGGCCTGGTTGAGGAAAATTGGAAAGAAAGAGGGATGGTTGGGAAAATTGGAAATAATGGTAGTGGGAAGGTGCAATGATGGTGGAATTGGTATTGGAATATTTAATGTAACAAATCATCATGAACAACTTTATAAAAAAAATAAAATAAAACATGCCCCCCAAAATGACCTGTAATGTCAAAGAACTATAATGATTAGCAGAGAACATCAACCTCAAATTAGTGCCCTCATTAAATAGAGTTCCAACACCACGGGGCTTTAATGTGTATTTCTATTTTCTGAGACCACACAAACTTGTTTGGAGAGAATTGGAAAAGGAGTCTGGAATATAGCCTCTATCTTAAGTAGTTTGCATCACTTTTTGCTCAGTTTGCTAATCAAAGATCTTATGTTGGGGCAGAAGGACAAAACTGGCTCCAGTCTTGCCTATTGAAGCCTGTCTTCATTGCAGTGCTTGGAGCAGTAGCAGCTGGCATGGGCGGATCAAAGGAGGAATGAAGGGCTTTCAGAGCTTCATGGTTTCAGACAGCAACATGAGTTTTGTTGAATTTGTTGAGCTGTTCAAATCATTCAGGTACAGCATCTTTCCTCTTACCCTGTCTCAGTCAGATATTTTTCTAACATTACTAAATTCCAATGTTTTTCACCCCGCATCAGTGTAAGAAGCCGCAAGGACCTGAAGGATCTCTTCGACCTCTATGCCGTGCCCTGCAACAGAGCCAGCCCTGAGTCAACCCCGCTCTACACAAACCTAACAATTGATGAAAATACCAGTGATCTCCAACCCGACCTCGGTTTGTATAGCAGTTAATATTTCCCTCTGAGACCTTTGAGACCTTTCTCTCTGAAAATCACACAGACCCTCACCATGTTCCTTGGGCATGTTATTATCTGGTACATGGTGAAAAACTTAGAGAATTATTTCCAAGTGTCTTAGAGACATACTATTAATATTAGGAACAACTTCTCTCTGCATTTTCATCATCATGAATTCCATTCACTGCTACTACCATTACCATCACCACCCAAACATTTTTTTTCTAGTCATCTGGGTTTTTTTTTGTTTTGTTTTTTGCTTGGGTTTTATTTTTTTTTTGTGGAGTGGGGGTTATTGAATCATCTTGAGATAGAACATTACACAGCTGTTCATGATTGGGTTTCAATCATACAATATTTCAACACCCATCCCTCCACCTGTATAATTTCCCCAGCACCTCCCAACTGTCCCCAGTTTCCCTCCCACCTCTGCAAGCCACCCCTTGCTCCTCTCTGCCTCTATCACAGGCACCTCTCTTCCTCTCTCTCTCTCTCTCTTTCTCTTTCTCTCTCTTTCGTTTAGGCATTATGGTGTGCCTAATACAGTTGCTGAAAAGTTGTCATGTATATCCCTTTTCCTACTTTCAACACTCAGTTCTTGCCCAAAGTGATCATTTCCAACTAATGTTGTAACGATGAACCCTCCTTTATCTTAACTCCCACCACCCCCACGCCCTTGTAATTTCCAGCCATTGACCAGTCTCCCAGCCTGTGTTAACCTAATGTTTTTGCCTCTTCTGTTCTTGCTAGAAACTATAAATATAAAAAAAACCTGCACATGTTGCTTCTTAACTATTTAAAATCAAATGCAGTCCTTAAGCTAAGAATATTAATCTTGTCCAATTTCATTCATAAGATGTGAATAACTATGGATTAGTTGAGTAAGTTGTTGCACCAAAAAGGGTGGGTGATATAGAAGAGAACCTGGGAATGTTTGTGGAAGGAAGTTGATACTGGTGGTGGGATCTGTGCTACAATATTGTTTGCCTAAAACTCAACTATGAATAACCTTGTAAATAATGGTGCTTTAATAAAATATATAAAATAATAATAAAAATATCAAAGAATAAGACAAATTGAGACTTTATTTTTAGAATAATTTTACATTTATAGAAAAATGAACAGAAAATACAAAATGTTCCCTTATACCTCCTGCCACACACACAGATACACATATACACAGAGTTTCTCCTATTGGTAACATCTTGCATTGGGACAGTATATTTGTTATAGATGAGCCAATATTTATTATTATTAACTGGAGACTGAAATTCCACATTTATCTTAGAGTTGTCTCTGTGTTTAATATCATATTGCTTTTGGCAGATATATAATGACATGTGTCTACCATAAAATCATCATACAAAATAGTTCCTCTGATTTAAAATAGCCTATGCCTCACCTTTTAATTCTTCTCACATCCCTCTAAACTCCTGGTAATCACTGATTTTTCTACTGGTTCCAATGACTTGCCTTTCCCAGTGTTCCATATCGTGATAATCATAGTGAATGTAGCATTTTGGGTTGTTGTTTTATGTAGCAACACCTGTTTAAGGTTCCTCCATGTCTTTTCATGGCTTAATAGTTCATTTCTTTTTGGTGCTATATTATATACCACTGTCTGAGTGTAGCACAGCTTTTCTATCCTTTCACCTGCCAGAGGACATCTCAGTTGCTTCAGAGTTTTGGCATTTATAAATTAAACTGCTCAAAGTATTTGTGTAATTTTTTTGTGAGTAAGTAAATTTTCAGCTCATTTGTACCACAGAACACAATTACTGGATCCTATAGCAAACCTAGTTTTAACTCTGTTAGAAGCTGCCAGATCATTTTCCAGAATGTCTTAACTTCAAGTCACAGGCCATACAAAGTTCATGCAAATATAGTGCAGCTGGGGGTAATGTAAGATGAGATTTTGGCAACTTCATACAAAAGTAAACATATTCTTCCAACAGAATCCAGCAATTATATCCTTAGGTATTTACCCAAATCAGTTGAAAACAAACGTTCATACAGACAGCATCACACAAATGTTTTAAGCATTTTTTAGTGTATTTTTCACGTACTATGATTTACAATGCTTTTAATGATGAGGTCATGCATACAGATTTGTAGCACACACCAGGAGCATCTAGGCATTTGGACATGTGTCTTTCTCTCAGCTTACCCCTCCATGTCCCCATCCATTTTAAAGTACAGAAACTGTGGCTTTAAGGATATATCTAGAGTTTCTGAAAATATAAAAATATGGTAGTTTTCCTTAAAAACAAAATACCAAATTTATCCTCAGGTTTCCAAATTAATGTACTCTATTAATCTAAACTTGTGGGCTTTCATGTTCATAGACCTAGCGCCTTCCTAGTTTCATTCATTCATAGTTTCATTTTTTATTGCAGCTTCCCCTTCACTATGTGATGCCAAGAATAACCAGTAAGTTTGGTGGCTTGTTTAGACAAATTAATAAAGAATTACTCCAACTTAATAATTCCACCACACCAGAGTCATTCAAATGAAGTTTGTGAAAGATGATGGGTAGCATGTGTGTTCTGTTTCAGATTTGTTGACCAGAAATGTCTCAGATTTGGGATTGTTCATCAAGAGTAAACAGCAGCTGTCAGACAACCAGAGACAGATATCCGATGCCATTGCTGCTGCAAGTATTGTGACAAATGGCACTGGGATTGAGAGCACATCTTTAGGCATCTTTGGAGTTGGCATACTCCAGCTTAATGACTTTCTTGTGAATTGCCAAGGGGAACACTGCACCTATGACGAGATCCTCAGCATCATCCAGGTTTGTGTCTGGTGTGTGTATGCCTGTACATGTAAAGCCTCTAACTACTCTGATTGTGTTCTGTGAAGAATCGTTCTTTTTTTCCAAAGCCTTCATTCTGGAACATAAGTATAGACATTTATAAATACAAAATACATGTATTCTTATTCAACATGTATTTAACATAGACCAAGCCTCTCCCGACTCAGTAGCACATATAAGTTATCAGAACTTCTTGTTCTTTCACATTCAATTGAATAAGTCTAAGTTTTCAGCTCTTTTGCCATTTATTAGCTCCTTTCAGAGTCTTGCTTTGGTTCACAAACTGGGAATAGGAAGTGTAAATAATAATTTTTGGCTTCAAAACAGCTTACATTCATCACTTCTTGGCCTTTTGGCTAAGATCAAGTGCAAAGTAGCTTACATTCTAGTAGGTGAGACAGACAGTAGACCCCAGAACAACAAAATTTCAGCTAATAATGGGCTCTGAAAATAAAATGGAGCTGAGTAGGGAAATGGAGTGATGCGAGAGGGCTGGGAGGAGTACACACAGCCACTGTTGAAAGGAGGAGAAGGATGGAGCCCTGAATGAATAAATCTGAGGAAAGAGCATTACAGACAGGAAGCTGCAAGTTCAAGGATGGAGGCAGGAGCAAGCTCCAGATTTTGATGAACAAAAAGGCCACATTAGCTAGGAGACAATCAATGATAGGCATAATTTCATACCAATAGTCAGATGCATCTAGGAATTTTAGGTTATCAAAAGTTTGACTTTAGTCCATGGGAAATAGGAAGCTATTTTTGAGAGAGTAACAGTATTTGATTCTGTTTCAAGAGGTCACTTTGACCACTAGAGAGTAAAGTTGGAGGCTGCAGGAGGGGTGGAAACAGAGAAAGTGGGTGGGAAGTTATCACAACGACCAGAGCAAGAAAGAGATGGTGGGGCTGGAGCAATAGTACAGCAAGTAGGACGTTTGCCATGTGCATGGCCAACCTGGGTTTGATTCCCAGCATCTCATATGGTCCCCTGAGCATATTACCCAGGGGTAATTCCTGAGTACAAAGCCAGAAGTCACCCCTGAGCATCACAGGGTGTGATCCAAAAAGCAAAAAAAAAAAAGAAAGAAAGAGATGATGCTGATGCTGGCAGAAGATGCGGGGGCAGCTCGGGGAATGGAATAAGGAGATGGTGCAGGGAAGATCATTGATAGTTGCATCACATGCAACAGATCATCTAGGTTTTTAACCACCCTTGTAATCTGATGGGGAATCAATGGATTAGCAGTTCAGCAATTGGATTTGTTCATGGGAAAGGCTAAAAATGTTAGATTTTTATCTTGGCATGGCTGAGTGCTCGCAACAGGCACCTTGCTTAGTGTTCTCATTTCTCCTCCTGCCAGCTCTGTAGTAGCGCCTATAGTTACTCCCATTATCATCCACATAAACAGATAGCTTGTTTTTCAATAAATCAACCTTATTATTTTCTCTTGCTCTCTATTTTCTCTTAAGTAAATACGCTTTGTATAATAAACTCACTTAAAGTAAATGTTTTTCTTTTGGACTCAAAAACTGCGTCTTACCACTACACAGCCAAATTAGTTCAAATATTTGGTTTAGATGTTTCCTGATGAAAAATAACAGCTTTAAAAATGAGGTGGTGGTTGGGTTCTTTCTTCCCATGAGTTTCCTTTACCTAAATAACACTCTTTTTTTTTGTATTCTTTGCAGAAGTTTGAGCCAAGTGTTAGCATGTGTCATCAGGGCCTAATGTCATTTGAAGGATTTGCCAGGTAACCTCTAAAATAATTCTTCTCTATTGCATAGAGCATATATTTTTCCCATGAAATCTTAAGAAAAATTGTTTTATTTAGGTTTCTGATGGATAAAGATAATTTTGCCTCAAAGAATGATGAGTCGCAGGAGAACATGAAAGAATTACAGCTGCCCCTCTCCTACTATTACATTGAATCTTCACACAATACCTACCTCACAGGCCACCAGCTGAAAGGAGAATCCTCAGTAGAACTCTACAGCCAGGTACTAAGATTCCCACTCAGAATGTGGTTTTCATTAACATTTCATTTACATAATCCTCAGAGTCTTGGAAACCTGACCCAAGGCTCCTTTGAAGAATTTATAAACTGTTCTCTGCAAAACAGGAAGAATGTGAGGTATGAGGAGACTGCCTATAAGTTTAGTTGTTTTCTTTACTTCTTTTGTTTTCTTTTATTCTCCCTTATCTATATTTAACCATTATTCTAGTCGGGGAAATACTTATTTGAGAATCATAACTTTATGATCCAAGTTAGTTTGACCTACTCCAACTCCTACTCCAACTAAAATTAGATTTTTCCCATGGGAAAAATTATCTAATCAGTTTCCTAAATGCTAAATAAATCAATATATTGTAGTGGGAAAGCATAGGAAATGCAGCTTACTCCAAAGTTATTCCTAAAATATTGTTTATTTTGCTTTGTAATCAATCCATCTCTATGGTAGCTGACTTTTAAAAATTGCACAAGCTGTAAGCACTGTCCCTTACACACTTTAATTCATGGGAATGTTCTTTGAAGCTAGTAAGTTGTCTAGACTAGAAAAAGCACATCCTTTTGACCTAAATATCTAGCTCTCAAGGATCTCCATGTAAATTGCCTCTCCCTTAAATTTTCTGCAAATTTCTTGTTTATGCCACTCATTTTCTGAACCTCTGCAGGAAGAGAACAGAGCATATACAAAACCAGAAAACTTGAGATTCCTTTTTCTCTGAATAAATTAGCCCACATCTTCCTCAAAGCCTGGGCAAAATTTCTGTCTCAAGCTTAGCTGGTATGAAATGTAAATATACATACACACGTATGCATATATTTGTTAAACTCTTAAATTGAAAAAATGAATTGTATACTTAGAGTAGTAATTTTAGAAATAGGAATCCCCCAAGTGGCCTTGGCTGCTGATAGTAAGGGACATAAACAGCAGAATAGGAGTGGCCCCATACTTAGCCCCCTCAGATGAAGTCCCCCTCCTTTACATAGTCCATTTGCACAGAGAACTCCACCATTAAAGGAAGTTTGGGATTAATTGTTCTAGGAGGAAGAAATAAAGTGTGTATGTGTGTGTCGGGGGGAGGAAGAGAGAGAGAAAGTCTGTGTTTCTCAATGAAAATGAGTGTGAACAAACTAGTCACTAGCTAGTGGCTTCTAGTTCCAATTATATTGGTGTCACATGAAAATAGTTATATTGGTTTTTAAATCAGTGGGTTGGCCCATTCACAGTGGGTTGCCTCCTATTTGGTTTACCCTTCCAATATGTGTTAATCTCTTGAGTCTATTGATAGATTCTATGTCAGAAGAGGTATCCAAACATGTGTCAGTGACTCAACTTTCAGTTCTAGATTCAGTATTGCAAATAAATAGCATCTCATTTGAGTCATTGATAGTGTGCTTCCTGGAGCACTTTCATGAAGAGATAATGAGATCATAACTTATAGGGGTATAAGTTGTAACTGATAACTAATGATTTAAAATGTCTTCATTGTGAAAGAGGGAAATTGGGAGGTTATTTGTCTTTTTTTGCCTCAAAGTGTTCTAGGATTAAAAAGGAAGCCATATCCTTTGCTCTCCTTGCTTCTGCTTTATTCCACGTTACATGTTCATAGCAAAGGTATTAACTACATGACAGAGTTTTAATATAAGTAGAGGATACTTTTATCTTGATACATTCATATAGATGACCAGTTTATTAAAGAATCAGCAACTTGTTTTTCTGAACTATGATAAGAACATCTTTACCTCTACTAACATCTCCCCAGATAGCAAATGATCCTCTCTAAATTCAGGATGTGCCATACCTCTGGAAGTTTATTGAGTGACCAAATACATGTTTTGCTACTGAATTTTACCTTCCATTTTTATTCAGCGAGCATATTTTTACACCTCAATCTCTTCTTCCCCTTCCCCACTCTGATTAGTTATGACTTTGACCAAAATTCAGTATTTATTTTAGTACACCCTTATGCTTTAGCCCTGGTTGTGAATACAGACACATTGAAGCATGTGCAGGTTTTACTTTTAGGCTTTAATCTCAAATTTCTTATCTTCGGTGGATTTATTCATTTACCCTACAGGTCCTCCTGCAAGGCTGTAGGAGCGTAGAGTTGGACTGCTGGGATGGGGATGATGGGATGCCTATTATTTATCATGGACACACACTGACAACAAAAATTCCCTTCAAGGTAAGCATCAGGGCTATCTTTAAATCAAAGAGTTGCTATCTTCATGTGTCATTTAAATCAATTATTCTACCAAATTATACCTTAAATCCTGAATCTTTATCCTGAGTCTAAAGATTTCCTGAAATTGTCATGTAGTGTAGGATGTGCAAATATTTATTCTTCTGGAGTTGATCTAGAACTTTCATTAGATTCACATTGTACCTAAGTTTAGTAACCATTATTTAGTAACCTTAATTATCACGTAGTATTGTTGCAGTTTTTGCGTGATAAAGTGGTATGTAAAAGGATTAGGTTATTCCCTTGCTATAGGAATTAAGGGTCATTGGCCTTGCTGTTCTGCTGATGGCAAGTATTAGAAGATGAGTTAATAATTAAAATTATAGGGACCAGGAGGCTGGAGTGATAGCACAGTGGAGTGATAGCGCAGTGGGTAGGGCATTTGCCTTGCACAAGGCCAACCCGGGTTCGATTCCCAGCATCCCATATGGTCTCCCGAGCACCACCAGTAGTAATTCCTGAGTGCAGAGCGCCAGGAGTAACCCCTGAGCATTGCTGGGTGTGACCCAAAAAGAAAACAAAATTGTAGGGGCCATAGATATATTACAGTAGGTGAGAGTCTTGCTTTACATGCATCCAATCCAACCCAGGTTTGATCTCTGATACCCCATAAGGTCCCCCAAGCCTGCTAGGACTTGCTAGGACTGATCTCTAAGTACAGACACAGGAGTCAACCCTTAGCTCTGCTGGGTGTAACCTCCCCCCAAAAAAAACCCAAAATAAAAATAAAATGGGAATCAATTCCATCCAAAAAGATTAATAACTTAGGAAGAATTATTTCATTGAATAGTTGTTTAAAGATCTAGGTAGTTAATTATGCAATTGCTCTCTTTATCAGGGAGCCTTTAGTTATGATCTATCATTTTTCTCTGAACCATGGCTGAACTGAAAAGGAATCTCATTTTATATGTGGAAGTGATAATTGAAATACATTTTCACTTTAACTCATGTTTCTATTCACTTTCTTAAAACTATTAAAATCTGTATTGAGGGGAGTAGGAATTGGTAACTGTATTTACATATACACATAAAGAAATATGTATATCTGTTTTTCCAAGTAAATTATAAACTTCTTGAAATCAAGGACATATCCTGTGTATTACTCTTTTTTATAGCTACAAAAATGTCTTTTACATGCAGTATTCTCCACATAGGAAAAAAAGTTATTTTTTTCTGCATTTGGAATATATATAAGCATATACAAATATATCCAGAGATAGATTAAATTCAGCCTCCTGATGACCATTTCTTATAATATATGAACAAAACTCAATATGAAAAGTCTAGTATCTCAAGGGCCAGGAGGATTGCTTCATAGCTGGAAGACTGCTTCATGAGCGGAGGGGAGAAGGCAGATGGAACAGAGAACGGATCACTAAGAAAATGATGGCTGGAGGAATCAGTCAGGATGGGAGATGCATGCCGAAAGTAGATAATGGAACAAACATGATGATCTTTCAATGTCTGTGTTGCAAGCCATATGACCAAAAGTGGAGAGAGAGTATGGGGAATATTGTCTGCCATGGAGGCAGGGGGAGGATGGGAAAGGGGGGGGGGTATACCCGGGATATTGGTGGTGGGGAATGTGCACTGGTGGAGGGACAAGTGTTTGATCATTGTGAGATTGTAACCCAAACATGAAAGCTTATAACTATCTCACGGTGATTCAATAAATTTTTTTAAAAGTCTAGTATCTTTATGAAATGACCTTATCGTTTTGCTTAATTTGAAGATACAGTTGAGAATATAAAAAATATTTTTGACCAAAGTCCTGTGTGTACAATTTATATGTTTTTATTACTGTAAGTATCTTGTCTTCTGTCAGCATGGACAGATATCTAGCCTCTAATAAACTATTTTGACTCTTACAGGAAGTGGTTGAAGCCATTGATCGAAGTGCCTTCATCAACTCTGACCTGCCAATCATCATATCAATTGAGAACCACTGCTCATTGCCTCAGCAACGAAAAATGGCAGAAATTTTTAAGGTAAGCCCTTAGCAAAGAGGTAAGACAGTACCTTGGCCCTTGTCTTACAGCAGCTTTTGGGTTTTATCTCTGCAATTGGGCCTCCGCTGTGAAGTAGGTATAATTAGGGCTCTCAGACCTGAAAAATGGAGGTGCCCTGAGAGCTTGTGCTTTCTCTTGATCCATCCATCTTTTCAGCTGGAGTGATATGGCACTGCTCTGTGGTCCTCTGACACTTTCTAAGAAGCTTGCAGAAATAAGGCAACATCAACTCTCCACTGCTTCTGTTACCACAATTCAGGGATGCCAATATGTCATCTCTCAGTTTTATGTGGAAATACTAAAAATACCTCAGGACAAATAAGTCAAGTCTTCTGGCCCACGGTATTATGGATACAAGTGTCAAAGAGTTCAGACTGAAAGCAAGAGTTACTATGAGTAGTGTAGTTGCCATGTGCCCCTTATACAAAGGAACTACAGTGCAGACCTACTTCATGGCAACCTTGCTAAAGAAATGCATTGTTCCATTTACTTTATCCTTCCTTCAATGATGGGAGCATCTGTAGAACTGCGGCTGTCATTGAAAGAGAAAAGCTAAAAGAAATGCCCCCAAATACTACCCCACAAAATATTTCACTGTCATTGTATCACTGTCATCTCATTGCTCATAATTTGCTCAAGTGGGCACCAGTAACGTCTCCAGTGTGAGACTTGTTGTTACTGTCTTTTTTTAATCATCACAAAATAAATTTTATTGATTTATTTTTGGATAATTTTATTTACCATTCCTTTACATTTTGTTTGAGTAAGCCATATGAAATAAAGTTATCATACTGCTGCTAAGGAGGGCAGGCTTAGGGGTGGGAGGGATCCTGGATGAAGAGAAGGGGATGTTGGTGGTGGGATTTGTGTTGGAACATTGTATTCCTGAAGCAACTGTATTATTAGTAAACCACAGTGTCTTAATAAGAAAAACAAACAAACAAACTGCATATCGAATACGCTACGGGTAGCTTGCCAGGCTCTGCTGTGTGGGACAAAATGATTCACTTTTTTTCCCTTTATTTGTCAGCATTTGGAATAAAAATCTCTAAATACCTCTGATTACATATGCCCACCAGTCAAATATTATAGCGTGAATTTCACTTGCACGTTTGTTCACTTATGTATAAACTTTTTATATACATGACTTATTAACACATGCTGTATCTCAATTGCAACATGGAAAAATAGGTGAAAGGGAATAAAGACAGAAATAAATAATAATTTTGATGGGGGGGTGTTGTGGTTTGGGCCACACATGGCAGTGCTCAGGGTTACTCCTGGCTCTGCATTTAGGCATCACACCTGGCAGTCACGGAGAACCATATGGGATGCCAGGGATCATACCTAGATTAGCCATGTGCAAGGCAAGCCCTCTACACATTATACTATCACTTTGGCTCCAAGAACAATTTTTTAACCTCTCCATTTTTAATGATGAAGGGGTCTCATGCAATCCAGGTTTCATCCATGCAAGATAGGCATTTTGTCACTGGGTCATATTATTGACCCAAATAATATTATAATATTATTTATTATGCAAAAACCCTTTTGCATAGACTCTTTTGCATTTTTATTGAAAAGTAAGTCTATTTTTATTATCTAATTTTTAGTGATAGTAATAAAAAGAATTGAATATTATTATTTTTAAATGGTTTAGGTGCCTGGCTTTAAATTAGTTTATTGTATTATGTGACTGAAACCCAATCATGAACAACTTTGTAACTGTTTATTTCACAGTGATTCAATTAAAAGAATAATTTTGAATTATTTTTTTTAATTTTTAATAACTTATTATTTTTCTCTATGGTTTTAGCATTAATAGTCATTTGACTGATAAAAATACCTTATAGAGGCTGGAGAGGTTATACAGGGGTTAAGGCACTTAACTTCTAGTGTTGACCCCACTTTGATCCTTGGCACCACTTACAGTCTCTTAAAAGTACTGCCACAAATGATTCATGAGTATGCCCGAGCACTGCCACATGTAGTTCAGCCTTCCTTCCCATAAAAGAAACTTACAAAGACCCCTGTATCAGATAGAAAAGAATGTCATTAGCACCACTTACCAAACAGTGGCACTCATTTCTCAATCTCAATAACATGAAGTTTTTGTTAAAATTTGGCTACATGATTTTCATATTTCCTGATGTTTGGTGTTTTTAGAAGCTTCTTAAAAATATGATGCCCTTTTTTGTTTTCAACAAATGTGCTCAAGCCAAACAAAAAACTCTTTGGAAGATTTCTAACTGAGAAAATTTGCTTACAAGTTTCTGAGTATATTTATGAGAGCTTTATGTTAACACACATTGTTTTCTACAACAAAATCAATAGATATATTCTAGCCAGCTCTTTTATTAACTGTGGAAGCTAAATATGACAATTCAGGAGCCAGGTGCACATAGTGCTGAGGATTAAATCCAGGATCTTACACATGCCAGGAATGTGCTATACTACTTTCAGCCACATTCTTGACTAGCTGTCTGTTTTCAAATATTCTTTCCAGAACACAAATTTTGTCCAAAAAACCTCACACAGTATCAAAACATTTCTCTTTTCATATAGGGATGGATTAAATACAATTTTCTCTAGTAACAACAAGTATTGCAGCCCACAGTAAACCTAGAAAAAGACAAAAAAATTAGAACCTCTCACTCTCTCTCTCTGTGCTCCTCCTGCCCCAATAGCTCAGCAAAAAGAACAGTTGAAGCATAGTTTAAAGGGCTACTTTGCATGTGGGAACCCCAGTTTCCACATCTGCAGTGACATTGGGACTATGTATTGCCAAGGATGGATGGTACCTGAATTCCTACATGTGAAGCAGCTCTTTGAGCTACTGTCTTGCTTGTCTTTCTATAATTAAAAAATAGCTAGAAACTACCCACCTCCAAGTGGGATGCATGTTCCCTATTGGGTTTTTTGTTGTTGTTTTGGTTTGGTTTGGTTTAGGAGCCACACCCAGTGATGCTCAGGGATCACTCCTGAATGCTCAGGGGACATATGGGAATCTGGGGATTGAACTCTGCTCTGCTGCTTATAAGGCAAGTGCCTACCTGCTGTACTTTCTCCCAGTCCCTTGTTTTGAAAACCAATACTCAGAAAATCTTTAAGGATGCCGCTGCTGTTCTTTATATTGAGTGGTGGCTCATTCTCTCCTATCTTGCTTCTTTGCCTCACTCTCTATCAACTTTAAGTGCTCCCTCCTTTTGACTTCTCACCCACATTGGAATGAAGATTCTTTTACAAACAGTGTTGTCTAGTTTACCTAGCTTCTTTTCTTTACATCTGGAGACTGTTCCAGATTCTCATCCTGTCCTTCTAAACCCCTCCTACCTTTCGGGAAGAGACTGGGTGGCAGGAGGTGGAAGGGACAGAGGTAGGGAGGGAACAACTGCTTTTCTAGGTTCTCTCCCTTGAATTTTTACAAAAACTCATCTGGGTTCAAATATCTAGTAATTCAAATACAGACAAAAGCACCAATAATGTGTTTCTCTTTATTCTTTTCAGACTGTGTTTGGAGAGAAACTGGTGACTAAATTCTTGTTTGAGAGTGATTTCTCAGATGATCCCATGCTTCCCTCACCTGACCAACTTCGGAGGAAAGTGCTTCTTAAAAATAAGAAACTAAAAGCCCATCAGACACCTGTGGATATCTTAAAGCAGAAGGTACATCTTCTTTAGTTAAAGACGTTGTAATATATTATGTGCCCCCAGAACAACAAATTCCATGTCATACCAAACTCTCAGATGACCTTCTAGGTAATCAATTTCTAAAGACTGAGTTTCTAAGAATTGCATATTTGCTTTTCTGGATTTTCATTTAATAATAGCCCTATACATACACTTATCCTACTCTGCTAAAATTTTATTTTTGTGAAATTGACTTCCTATGTAGAATTTACCTATTCACTGTATCACTGTAATCCCATTGTCCATCGATTTGCTCAAGTGGGCACCACTAACATTTTCATTTGTCCTTGTCGCATGCTAGTGTAGCCCAGTGGTGTCTGCTTGCTTTAGAAACATGAAGAGCACATTGGTGTACAAATACATCATGGGTAGCTTGCCAGGCTCTGCCGTGTGAAAAATAAATAAATTAAGTAATAAATTAAAATTGAAATTAAAACAAAGAGGTCCACCTCCCCCCACCTCCTTGTACTTCCAGAAGCCTCGGCAAATACCAAATGCCCTGAACAAACACCATGACCTCTTAGCACCTGTATTGCAAGCCATAAAAATAAAGAATTTACCTATTACCTAACTTATTCTATGTTGAAGAATGCCTGGCTATGGTCACTAGCCCTATGCTCACAGTTGCCAGTCCCACTGTTGTTTTGGGGGAGCCTCCTTAGGGAGAACACTCAGACTGGAGTGGAGACTCCTGCGGTTAGTAGTGGGATCCCAAGAGTAGCTGCTCTGTGCTCCCAGTGCCAGAATAGATCACCGTGACATGAGAACCCTAAGGCACTCCCATATTTGCCTCCCCCATGCTCTGGGGGTATGGTGCCACCAGCAAGTCAACCTGTACCTGCGGGGCAAGTGCATCAGCAGCCTGACAGTGCCTTCAAGCTTCCTGATACCCCAAAATTGCTGCTGTGCCTTTGGCTGGACCCCAACAAGTTGGGACCAAGTTTACCAAAAAATTAAACAACCAGAAGTTAGGTATATGGGAGTCATGCCCACAAACCACCTCCAGCTCAGCTGTACAAATTCATTTATTGGCCTTATTTCCAAGACCCATAGATAAATATCAAAAGAGGGGAGGAACTCCAAATCAATGATAGTGAATTTTTTGTTGAGATATTGAATGTAATCAAAGTAAAGTGAAAGTAAATTGAAATTTACCAGTTACACATGCGGGATGGGGGGCTGGGGAGGTGGGGGGAAAGAGGGAGGTATACTGTGATTCTTGGTGGTGGAATATGTGCACTGGTGAAGGGATGGGTATTTGAGCATTGTATAACTGAGACTTAAACCTGAAACTTTTGTAACTTTCCACATGGTGATTCAATAAAAAAATAAAATTAAAAAAATATATATCAAAAGAGATCAAAAGCCACAGTTAAGTTAGGACCCATGCATGGCTGAACAGACAGGGATAAATCGGAGGGGGACAGGTTGGCCTGATAGCCTGCCCAAAGAGAACCCCTAGCAGTCACTTGCTTCCACAGTTCAAAATCGCCACCATACCCCTGGTCTAACTCCACTGTCTCAGACAGACCTCATCAAGATATAATCTGCTAAATATTCTGGCATTCAGGCTTTGTGACTGACATCTCCAGGGATGGGCTACTTCCCCTCGACCTCCCTGTACTTCCAGAAGCCTTGGCAAATACCGAATGCCCTGAACAAACACCATGACCTCTTAGCATCTGTATTGCAAACCATAATGCACAAAAGGAAAAGGAGAAAGAGAGCAAGAAGGAAAGTGCCTCCCATAAAGGGAGGCTGGGGATGTGAAGTGGGGGGTTAGGGGGTGGTGGTAGGGAAACAGGAGACTTTGGTGATGAGAAATGTACCCTGGTTGAGGGACAGGTGCTGGATCATTGTATGACTGAAACCCAATTATGAACAGCTTTGTAATGGTCTGTCTCATGGATATCCAACTAAAAAAAATTTTTAAATAATGTGGAGTTCATGCCCAATTCAATCAGCTTAATCAATGACTAAATAAATAGCAGTACTCCTACATTTAAAAAAAATTGTGTATATATATGTATATATATATGTACCCTTTGTCTTAAGTCATTAAGAAAAAAAATTCAAGTCAAATAAGTCAAGTGTCCAGTTTGACCTTGTCAAGTAGACAATTTGAAATAATCACTTCCTGGCAGTGCCAGGAATTGAACTTGGGGCTTCACACATGCAAGGCATGCACTACTAATGAGCCACCTTCCCAACCCCCAATTCCCAATATTCTAAGCATTCTAATTGCTAGAACTCAAAAGTAGGATCTGAGTTTAAAACCAAGTGATATGTAGTGTGATGTTGAGCGGTACGATGGGGGGAATTAGGTTTAGTCACTAATTCTAATGCTATCAGAAAGCAGCCCTGGGACACAGAGAAATAGTACAGCGAGTAAGGCACTTGCCTTGCATGTAGCTGAACTGGGTTTGATCCCCAGCATCCCATATGGTCCCCCCAAGCCTGCCAGGAATGATTACTGAGCGCAGATCTAAGAGTAACCTTTGAGCATCACCAGGTATGACCCAACCCCACCACCACCCCACCTCCGAACAATCTTTCTGGGTCTTCATTTCTTCATCTGTAAACTGTAAATGCTGAATAGTTCACTTTACTCTTTTCCCTTTCTTTCCCTGCCTTTGTTGTTGCTGCACTCTGGGGTAGGTTGAGGGGTGGGGAGGTTTTACCCTTTCCTTGAGGAACTATATCACTGTATCACTGTCATCCCATTGTTCATCGATTTGCTTGAGCGGGTGCCAGTAACATCTTCATTTGTCCCTGTCACAATGGCGTCTGCTCTCTCAAGGGACACAAAGAGCATGTTGCTTGAGGAACAGCAGATATTATATTTTTATTATGGCATTAGGGGCCCTAACAGCAGTGCCACCAGAATCAGACTCAATAATGCAGGGCAAATTCATAACTCACACCTATTAGATAAGTGCTGTACCACTTAGCTACATACCAAGTCCCCCCTAAAGTAATCAGCTTTAAAGGAGCCTTCTAAGACTCACAGCTCACAAAATCTTTCCCAAGATGAAACACAAGCTCTAAGTTCCATATTTCTTGCCTTTCTGGAACATAATTGCCTCTCTGAGAAGCACCTTGGAACTTCCTGTCCTCTGCATTTCTAGTAAGAACCAAGGATTTCCCAAACTTCCCTCCTCACCTACTGACCAGGTTTCCTCTGAGCTTGTTTATTAAACAAGCTTAAACTTGTTTTGCTGAAATGTTCCTTAAAGGGATATATAAATACTGTGTTAATCTCCTGTACATTCTCTTTCTTTCTTTTTCCTTTCTGTCAGGGATGACAGAGGGGGGTGGAGTTGGGCCACACTCAGTAATGTATAGAGGTTACACCTGGCTCTATGCTTGGGGGTCATTCCCAGCAGTGCTTAGGAGACCATGAGGTGCCATGATTGAATTGAGCTTCCCTGCATGTAAGGCAAGCAAGCACCTTAACCCCTGTGTTACCTCTTCAGCCACTCTCATACATTCTTAAGGTAATCTTAAATTTTCGATTGTGTTTAGTTACAAAGGATCTATTTTCAGACATATTATTTGTTGTATATAGTATATAACACAAATTATATACAAATAAAATATGCAAAAAATAGTCCTATCCTCATTGTCAAATAAATTAGCTAACTCAGCCAGACTTACTTTGATTTAAAAAAAAATAAAGAGGCTAACTTTGTGGGTTTTTTTTCTTTATTTAGGAGGGGTTTTTTTTGTT